>NC_056676.1:29390000-29724000 GCF_018350195.1 Panthera tigris | reverse complement strand
AGGTGATTGTGTGGAAGGGAGGTTACAGAGGGCTGGGAAGTCCCTCCATAGGAACTGAGGAGCCTTCAGAAGTGGCACACTTGAGTATCTCTTTGTGAATGTGTGTGAGAGGTGTTTTTTTTTTTTTATTGCATTGAACTCTGGGAATGTTTTGGGGTATTCATATATTTGCATGGTTCTCTCTATAACTTATCTTCGCTGATTACGTGTACCTGTATGTTTTCCAGATAGGTCTTGAACTTGGTAACTAATCATCAGATTTCAATAGCAAAGAGTATCATTTTTGGAGTATGTGACCTATATAAGGACGTGCTGCAGAGCGTAATTATTCCCTCCCTTTCCATGATGCACATCTCTGTGGTTACGTTAAAAGTGCTCTCTAAAATAGATTTAGTTCTGAGGTACTTTTCAAAGCTGAACTTGTAGAGTATGTCAATCTGGGTGGACCCAGTGGAATCCTGCTCATTGAGTCATGCTCAGATACGTTCATGAGCCAACAACCTATTGATCTTGAAGGCTTTTTTATAGCCTACGTTTCTCCCAAATAAAGTCCTTAGAAATGGGGCCTCAAAACAGTAACAATCAATTATGGAGTCATTTATTACATAGATTTTTTATTCCATGTAGTACATCACATTTGCTCCAAAACAGTGTTAGTTACTAAAAAGGAAAAAAAAAATCCCTTTAGTACAATGAGATTCTAAGATGGCTGTATCCTGTGCCCCATAAAGCAATTGTTAACTCTTTGCTGAATGCTCTGGGGATGGAATGGTGAGAGCAGAGAATGCTCATTAGCTACCTTCTCTGCCTTTTAATGTTTACTATTTATTTTTGAGAGAGAGGAAAAAAAAAAAAAGACAGAGAGCGTGAGTTAGGGAGGGGCAGAGAGAGAGGGAGACAGAATCCAAAGCAGGCTCCAGGCTCTGAGCTGTCAGCACAGAGCCCGATGCGGGGCTTGAACCCATGAACCATGAGATGATGACCTGATCCGAAGTCGGTCGCCCAACCAACTGAGCCACCCAGGCCCCCCATACCTTCTCTGTCTTCTAGAATTTGAAATTTCATTGGGGAAACGTGACTGGCATTTGCATCATAGGTGGTAAATACAAATAGTATATGAGTAAGTGCCAGGATGTCTGCTTTTGTCATTCTTTGCCTTGTCTATTCAGAAAATATTGAACAGTTTGGCAAGTGTTGAAGATACTGTGTTCTTTTGCCTGACATCCTGACAAATGTTACCGTCTTGATTTAGTACAGAGATCATTGGATTCAACACATAACTGATTTCCCCTCCATTATCTAAAACTTGGTAGATTTGAGTAATTCCCTTCTTGGCTATCATTCATCATTTTGGTTCCTTCCTTGTTCTTGTATTTATTGAACTAAATATATCTCTAATATGATACAGAGGGAAAGAAGAAGTTCCGAGGCCTAATGAAGTTGCTGTATGTTGGCAACAGGATGGTCAGAGTGTGCGGGCCTGGTGTGATACGTCCCGGTGTCTGTCGTGATTTCTTTAGGATGTTGTAAACTTCACAGGATATGGTTTTTGTTTGTTTTCTCTTGAGTTAGTGCAGAAGATTTAATTTATCTATGCAGATGTTTGGCAACTAAAGAGTTAACTTGTTTTGACTACAGTTCTTGCAGACTGGATTGAATTAAATGTATCATGCTTTTTTTTTTTTAATGTGTTTAAATAGTTATAATTCACATGTACTACAATTCACTCATTTAAACTATACAGTTTAGGGGCACCTGGGTGGCTCAGTCGGTTAAGCGTCCGACTCTTGATTTTGGCTCAGGTCATATCTCACGGTTCGTGAGTTTGAGCCCCATGTCGGGCTCTGTGCTGACAACGGGGAGCCTGCTTGGGCTTCTCTCTCCCTCTTTCTCTGCCCCTCCCTCTCTCTCTCTCTCTCTCTCAAAATATTTTAAAAAATAAAAAATAAACTATACAGTTTAGTGGCTTTCAGTATATTCACAGAGTTTTGCAACATCATCATAGTCAACTTCAAAGCATTCTTATAACTCCAAAAGGAAACCCCTCATTCCTTCACTGTCACACAATGTCCCCATCTTCAGCACTCCCCCCCCCCAGCCCTAGGCAAGCACTGATATACTTTCTGTTTCTAATGAAGACTCTAATGAAGGAAGCAATCATCTCAAGTTTCTAAGTGTGACAGATTAAAAGAATGAATCTCATAAAAAATAATGGCAAGCCCGAACGCAGTCACATATTCATATGTGGGAAAGTACTCCTCGGTCATTATCTGTGTGTGCATCAGATTTGCAGTCAACCTCCACTCTTTCCACAAGACATGTTTAATAAGATAAAGTCTGTGATAAATTGCTGTAGTCATGGCACTGTGCACTGTTTACTGAGAAAAATACCATTTTGGACATTCTTTATGTAGGGACTTTGCTGCTAAGGTAATGGGTCTCCCCTCAAGGAGCTCACAGCAGAGAAGAGGGAGATGGATGTGTGTAAACAACAGCTACAAAATAATGTCCAGATGCTCTGAATACAGCACAGAGGGGACTCACGGGACAGTCAGATATGCCTGGGAAACCTGGCAGAGAAGGGGGATGTCCAAAACAGTTCCTGAAGGAGGTGGCCCTGGGAGATCAGCTGAGGCACATTAGCAGTGCATGCAGGCATGAAGAACGGCATTTGGGTAGAGGGACCAGTGTGTTCGGAAGCAAGGAGGTTCAGAGTCAAGGAGGTAGGAAGCATCTTTTCACGTGAGACATAAGGCAGTAGGGTGTTGTTCACAGGAAGGTTTGGAAGGAAGATAGGGAGGCAGTGAGCCACACTGCATGAGAGGTGCTATGTGAGGTATCTAGGAGGTTGAACTTGGCCCTCTGCATTAGTTTCCTGTGGCTGCTATTACAAAGTAGTACAAACTGGGTGGCTTGGAACAACAGAAATTCATTATCGCATATTTCTGGAGGCTGAAATTCCAAATCAAGGTGTCAGCAGGTTCACACTCCTACTGAATTCTGTAGGGGAAAGACCTTTCCTTGCTAGTTCTAGTTCTGGTATCCCCAGACAGTCTTTGACTTGGGTCAGCCTGATTCTACTCTCTGCCTCTGTCATCACATGATGCATTTCCTGTGCTTCTTCACTTTATCTTCACTCCATGCATGTCTGTCTCTGTGTCCAAATTTCCTCTTTTTGTAAGTCATATTGGATATGACCTCATTTTAACTTGATTACCTCTATAAAGACTCTATTTCCAAATGAGGTCACATTCTGGGGTACTGGAGATTAAGACATCAACATCCATTTCTTAGGAGAGAAAATGCAAACTGTAATGCCCACCAAGCATTAGTGTGTTACTGAAGGAATTTAAGCAAAGAAATTAAGTGACTATATTTGCATTTTAGTAAGTCACTTGGTCAGCTGTGGAGGATAAATATAAAGGAGTCAAGAAGAGTTAGGAACCTGTTGACCTTGTCCAGGCAAGAAGTCTTATGGATCTTGGATGTCTGATCAAGTAAATAAGGTGTTACTTTATTCTTCTCTCATCAAATTGAAAAGAGAGAGAGAGAGAGAGAGAGAGAGAGAGACCAACAAATCCACAGCAGCACTGGAAAGCCAGGCAGATATACCATTAGCAGACAAAGATACCCAAGAATGCCAGAAGGTATTAAGATAAATTAATCTGATTGGTGGTAAAACCCAACAAAACAGAGAAGTACATTCTTTTTTATAGCCTCATAGACAGTATATTAATACAACATTGGCTTTAGGTCAGTGAGGAGAGGGAGAATGAAATGAAAAGTACACATGCCCTTTGACCCATCAATTCCATGTCTGTGAATCTGTCCTATCAATATCCTCACTCACAACCAGAGATATATAGGCAAGAGCAATCATATAACATTGTTTCTAATTGAGGAATACCAAAAACAATGTAAATATCCATTGGCATGGAAATACCCCAATATAGTATCTCCATACCATTGAATGCTCTGTAGGTATTAAAAGAAATGAGATAACTCTAGGGGTGCCTGAGTGGCTCAGTCGGTTAAGTGTCTGACTTTGGCTCAGGTCATGATCTCATGGTTTGTGGGTTCAAGCCCCACATCGGGCTCTGTGCTGACAGCCCAGAGTGTGGAACCTGCTTTGCATTCTGTGTCTCTTTTCTATCTCTGCCCCTCCCCTGCTCATGCTTTCTCTCTCAAAAATGAATAAACGTTTAAAAAAAATTTTTTTTAATGAGATAACTCCATATGTGCTAGAATGAGAAGTTCTCTAACATACAGCAAATGAGTACAATGAAACTGTTGAAAAATGCCTACTGTAGGGATGCTTTATGTTACCAAGTATGTAGCAAAGAAAGAAAAAAAACTTTAGATTTTTATATCTTTCCAGGCTTTTTTAAGTGTTTTACTCAATTCTAAGTGTGCTTACCTGTAGGATAGGAAATGGGATTAGGGCAATAAGGTAAAAAGGAACTTTTCATTTTTCATAGTAGGTTTTTTTTTTTTTTTGTATTCTGTGAACCTTTTCAATACGCAGGTATTATAACAACTGAAAATTTACTGTAACAAACATTCAAGGAGGTAGAACCCATGAGACTTGGTCAGTAGGTGAATGTGCTGAACAGCAGGACGGAAGGAACAGGGAAAGCAGGAGATAAATGGAAGGGATAATGGGGAGGCGAGAATTCAAAACCCCTCAGAAGCAAAGGGGCAACATTTTAAAGAGAGAGAGCTGTTTTATTTTTTAATAAAAGAAGCAAACAAAAAAGATAGAAGGTGTATCTTACCGTTAAAAAGATGTACGTGTTACAGTTTGAGAAATAGGATTTCTTCATCTTCAGCTACAGTTGGCAAAGCCCTTCACCATGAGAATGGAGAAGCAGAGCACCATGAGCTGAGAGTTGGTTGCAGAAATTAGTGTCATCCCCAGAACTGCTTCTCCTGAAGAGTGTATTAGGCCACCAGTAACTTAGTGCTAGCCACTTAACCAATTGCAGATAAAAGAACAGACTAGTGGAGATGGGTGCCTATCTGTGGAATGGAAAGGAAAACTTTCCCCCTTTAACTCATGCGTTCCTCTCGCTTTTCCCTCTTTTCTGTCTTCCTCCTTTACCCCTTCTTCCTTTGCGCGTGCGCACACACACACACACACACACCCACACACCCGTGCCTGTGATACAAATCTGCCAGACTGAAAACAAAGGTAAAAGAAAAGGAACTAATAGAAGACTGGGACATCCAAATCAGATAAGCACCTCCTAAGAATGATAAGGAAAGAGATCTTCTTCCAAGAACATTATGTGAAAATTTTGTGGTCTACTTAGCATCAAAAATGTGATAAGTAATATTAACACTGCAGAAAGCTTGAAAAACAAGGGACAATAGTATTTCCAACATCCGCTCTTATTTACTGTTTATGAACAAAACGCTTTCGTCGCATTATTTTATGTGAGCCTCATATCAACCCTTTGAAGGAGGGAGTGCTTACACCTCTTTATGAAAGGGGATACCAAGTCTCACAAACAGGCAAGAGAGGTAGTTAGGTCTCAGAGCCTTATCTGCTCACATCTCAGCTGTCTCTTGTGTACGACAGTCTGATGTCTGCCTGGCTTAGCAGAATATCCTTAATACCACACTGATTTGTCTCTCAAGCTAAACCTTTCAGACATTACCCTTCAAAAACTTGTTTTGTCAGCTGTCCTAACTTGGAAGAATCATAGAAGTTAGCAGAGTATATTAATTCATGTCACTTATTGAGTGGAGTGGTCATTTGAACAACAAAAATCTTGACATAAAAGGGGATAGATTGTGCCCTTTGAGGGGGGCAAACCAACAATAGCTTACAAAATAAAAATGTAGAATTTAATTTCAGAAATAGTTGTCTCCTCGTTCATGATGCTAAACATAGAGAGGGTGTTATCAGAAGCCATGAGCAATGAAGGAACGATTGTAGCTATGGGGTTCTGCTTTAGCCAGGCTCTGAGGGATTTCCTGACACCGGCTTTACAGGTATTGGTTATATTTGTTCATATGAAGAAATACTATCAACCGTTTCACTAATTCATAGCATGCAAACCCAGCTTCTCTATCTGAAGGCTAAAGCAGAGAAAATGTCACTAAATATACTCCCTGCAGGAGTTAGAAGTACAGTAAGGAAGTCATTCACTGATAGATGTTCAGTTTTTAGCAGTTTCCAGACACAACACTTCTCAGCTGTAACCTTACCCACAGCATCTTCAGAAAGCTACAATGTGCACATGGGAATGGGCGTATAGATTAGCACCTGAAATAAAATCGCGAGCCACAACGGTCCCCGCTGAGAGTTCCCTGCTTCCTCCAAGGAATATGCTCCTGGGCTGAGACCCTCCCTCCCCCTGCAGCATCCCTTTCAAACAACATAAAGATCTGACAAATGGCCAAGAAAGTCTCTTGTTGCTCATTCTTTTAGGTCTGAGGTTAGTTTTGCTACAGCACATTTTTCTTATTTTTTCCTGTATGGTGGTTTTGTATAGATTTCCTTACCTCTACTACTTCTTAACTACAGGATAGTTACCATGGTAATACCTGTTGATGGCAGACCAAAAAAAAAAAAAAAAAAAAAAATGCAATTCTGCCATGAGGAAGCTGCTTCTGTATTTCTTGCTTCTGGCTCTCACAGTTAGGTTCAGGGGACATATTTGTTTCTTTCTAGGCTTGTAGGTGACACCAGTTTTTCCATTTGGGCAGATTGATATGGAAATTGCTCTTAGCTCTCTCTGTGTTATATGCTAAGATACAACCTCCTGGAACATTTGTTTCCTGGTGATTTTTATCAACTATAATAGAGATTGTGTCTTTGTTCCAAGGAGTTCACAGTCTTGAAAGCCTGGGGGTTTTTTTTCTTCTCTTTTTCTCTCATTTTTTTCTTCCCTCTTCCTTTTCCCTTCTACTTGATCAATTAGATGGGTTTATGTTCCTTCTTTGACCAGACAGACAAAGGGCCACGGTAGCAGAGCCCATATTTCACATCTCACTTAAAATGCCATTGGTCTGGAAATCAAAACAATGAAGAAAATAAAACCTGGGTTATATATAATGCCAATTAGTTATACAAGGCAGGTTAGTGGACATATGTTCTAGATATTAAGTAAATTGAAGGGACTTAAAATAACAATATGCTAAAGGGCAGTCATGAACTCTCCGTTGCTAGTATCTTATTACAGAAACTTAGCTAGATCATAAATAATACATATTTAAACAGGCATTTTGGTATGCCTGTTCTGGATATGGCAGTGTAGCAGAGTCTTTGGATGAGATTTCTAGACAAACAAACAAAAAGAGACACCGTCCCTGAAGCCAAATCAGCTGATTAGGGAGAACACGACACAGGTAGACATGTGTTTGGCACATAAGACATGATGAGGGCACCACTACAGAAAGGTAATGAATGAAAAGGGACCTGGGTTCTGTTCGTGGCTCAGACCCTAAAGAGCTGTGTCATCATAGCTGGGCATTGGTTTTCTTATTGCCAAAATTAGTTGGGCCGAAATATTGTGGGTTTGCTTTTAACTCTAAAATTATATTAATCCAATTCTGAAATAGGCACAGGTGCTACACAGTAGAACACTGGATGGGGAACCAGAGCAGGCTTTTAAGCATGAATTTTGAGGGACTTTTCAACGACAAAGAAAAGCATAAATTAAGCAAGGGCAGGAGTCAAAGAAAAATGATCTGTCATATCAGTCTAAATATAATACGTCCCAATGAAGTCAAAAATACCTTAGGAGTTTTGATCAGTCCAGATTCTTAAGGAGCCCCTTCAAAATGTTCCTCACAATTAAAAAAAAATATTGAAAGTTTTCTCTTTAATTCTACTTCATATTGTTTCGGTGACTGTTCCCTTCATCTATTTCTGAAAACAGCATTTAAAAATACAGATTCCCTCTTTGAGATTGTATCACGAGTTATGTGAACATCCCTGTTACTTCAATGTTCACTTGAATTTGTATAATTAAGAAATAGTTCTGGTATAGTAGCTGGGCTGATGTGTAAACCTTCTTGATATGAGAAATGCAGAGTAATGACCACTGCCTTGCTCACCCTCACCTCTGTGCATTTAAGTCAGGACTCCATATTAGAGAACTTGACCATTTTTTCCATGCCCTGGCTCTGTATTGGTTTCCTAGGGTTGCCATAATAAAGTACCACAGACTGGGTGGATTATCTCACAGTTCTGGAGGCTATAAATATAAGATCACAGTGTCAGCAGGGCATTCTCCTTCTGAAGGCACAGGAAAAGGTTCTGTCTGTTCCACACCTCTTTTTAAGCTGCTGGTACGTCCCTGGACTGTGGCTGCGAACCTCCTGTCTTCACAGAGCATTCTCCCTGTATACATTTCTCTGTATCCAAGTCTCCCCCTTTTATGAGGACACTGATCACATTAGATCAGGGGTCCACCCTTCTCCATTATGACTTCAACTAATTACATCTGTAATGGTCACATTTCCAGATGAGGTTACATACTGAGGTATTGGGGATTAGGACTTCAGCCCTTCTGGGGGCTGACCCTTGGGAACGACATTTCAACCCATAACAGGCTAAAAAGGCAGCACATGGTCATGCTTACACATGCAAAGTCCAGTATTCCAAGTATAGCCACCCCGCAGAGAAGATGCAGCTTAGTAGATCAGAGACCATCATGATGCCTTCAGTTCTTCTAAACGCACCATGTTCACAAATCATAATAGAGCATTGACAGTCGCAAGGCTCTTGCTAGTGTGCTTAAGCATACATGATTAGGTCACACATTATTTCCATTCAAATGAATCTCCTTGACTTTCTCTGGGATACTGAGCATTACATCTCACTAAGTGTCTCAGAATTTCTCGAAAGGTCCACTTTGGTCATTTAGTAGTTGTTTTCCATCAGAGAAAAGATTGAAATGTCGTACATACGATAGCATCTCATAAAACCTACCTCAGTTTGTAAGAGAATGGCCACATGAGTATACCAGTGACACAGTTCTGGCGTGCTATCTATAGGCAGTGTTGAAAGTCTCAGAGTGAAGTCAAATGTGTCTGAGTGTGTATACTCCCTCTGCATATATAGAAAATATGTATTCTATTTATGTACATGTATACAGAGAGAGGTGGATATAGACTTATGGTCTGTAATATACATGCATATATATATATATCATATACAGAAAGAAGGGGGCACTGTGAATTACTGGGTCCTATAGGATCCATCTGCAAAATGCTAACCCACCTGCCCCCACCACACACCCTTATGCATTCCTTTAAAATGCGTTCCTTTAAAAGTGTCCTGTAAGACACTTTACAGACAGCAATCTTTAATAATGTGGAAAGCTGCCAGGAGGACAACCAGAGCTTAGATGTATCCCCCTTCTTGACTCCACAGGCAGAGCCATCACCTCAGGCCAGCATAAATAATACAGCCAGTTCTGCAGAACCTTAATAATAGGCGGAATGGCTCTTTCTATCCTGAACTTACTCTGCAGCCAGGACTTCTAACAGGAAGTGGATTTCTGTGAATTTTGGGATTTCTCAAAAGCATTCCTGGGCAAAGCTCAAGTTAGTGTTTGATCCCACACCTTCCTCGGCTTCCTGGGGAAGGGGAAGTCTTCCTTGCCTATGCCCTCTTCCCTCACCCCATACGTACCCACCCCTTCAAACAACGTCTGGGAAGGCTTGGTGATCAGTGATCCTCCAACTCCACTATCTCTTGGATGATCCCAAGACTAGATAGAACAGAAATTACCCCTCACCAGGAAATGTCTGAAGGCCGATCTGAGGCTCTGTGATAGACAGTGAAGTGTGCCAAGCGGGTACGCAGTCAGGTACCCATCATGAGGCAAAGACAAGCCAAAGCTCTAGGCTCTATGAATGGCAGCTTAAGTTCCAGTGCAAAAGGCAGATTCTCAGATAAAACAGAGTGGAAGGGACTGGAGCAGTGTTTACTTTTTGTTTTTAGCAGGAAAATAACGCTGAAAGGTGAATAAGAATGAATGAATGAATGAATGAATGAATGAATGGCTGACTTCTTTAATTGCCCTGTTTATTATTCCATGCTTATTTACGGTGCCTAAAGGAGGATGTCTTTATTTATTTTACTACCAATTCACTAACTAGTAAGTAGAGGAGTCAATTTATGTATTTTCTGCTCACCAAAGCAGCATTTAAGTTCCCAAAACTAATCTTTTTATTGTTAGTGTTTGTGCTACCTTGCTTTATGTTCAGATGTCTGAGAAGCATGCACCTTTCTTTAAATACATTAAATTTGCATATTGTAAACTATTCGATTTTTTGCCAGGAAGAAAGAATTTTTTTTTTCCTGTTGAGCACTTTGGTCATTTTGTTTTTTTCTCTGTTAATATTGAAACGGCAAGGAATTCAAATCCAAGCCTGGCTTAGGATGCATGCTTACAGATAAGGCTTATGGGAAATAGTGTCATTTTAGACCTCTTTCCAGGTAATGTTCTTATGAAAAGAAGGCTTTTGCTAATACAATGTCATTTGTTAATAACTCGGTGTGTGTATTATAACTGTATGTGTGCTTACCTGGGTTCTGTATATTGTAGATAGTATGAGGATACGTGTTTAAGGATTTTTATCATCAGTTCCCCAGAATTCAAGAAAAATATGTTCTTCTTGGGAAGAGGATTATTTTTATTAAACCACACCATTTAAGAGGATTTTCAGAAGGAATTATTATCCCAGTGTCATATGTACATCTTTCTGAGGCCTAAAAAATTTTTGATTTTTTTTTTCTTTTTTTGCTTTCATCTTATCTTCATAGTAGCCTCTCTTTGACACCTCTGAACTTTCCTTTCTTGCCTCTCCCATTTTTCTGTTCTCAGTAAAGAAAATTAACTCCCTGAAAACACTCTTTTCTTAATGGACTGTTGCTTCACATACATGAAGGATTTCAGCTGTTAGAACGTGTGAGAAATGAGGCAGGAGACATCAGATGGCATGAAAACCAGAACTGTTAACACAGAAAATCCCGGGAAAGCTGGAAGTGTAAGCTAAAGCAGTTGGGGGGTGGAAGAGACCGGAGACACAGCTGGGAGATCTGGCAAGAAAAAAATTGCTGGAAAACGCAAGGGAGCTTAGCAAGGGGAGAAGTGCAGTGAGGGAATCGAGAATCCTGGGATGAGAGAGGAAGAAGCTTCCATGGTAAATTATGGTTTTCCAGTATTGTTCAGGACATCATAACCCATATACATTGGCTTTAGCTACCCTTTTAATTGCTCTAACCATTGAGCATATTTGGTATTATTTTCTTGCATGATTATTGTGAAGGACTGGATATTGACATTTTCATGGAAGCAAGTGTTTGTGCTTTGAGATTGATCTCTATTGTATTGATGATTTACTAATTTATCATAGAATTCAGATGGATTGGGGCACCTGGGTGGCTCAGTCGGTTAGACATCTGACTCGGGTTCAGGTCATGATCCCACAGTTTGTGGGTTTGAGCCCCGCATCGGGCTGTGTGCTGACAGCTCAGAGCCTGGAGCCTGCTTCAGATTCTGTGTGTGTGTGTGTGTGTGTGTGTGTGTGTGTGTCTCTCTCTGCTCCTCCCCCACTCATGCTGTCTCTCTCTGTCTCTCAAAAATAAAATAAAACATTTAAAAATTTTTTTTAAAAAATTCAGATGGATTAATAAGAAATATGCATTAATTTATAGATATATTTGTGGTTTTCTGTACCCAAAGTATATCAAACTGCTAACATTTATCATTTGGACAAATAGGGGTATGTCTAATTAGCTAGATTAATAACCGGTTTGGTATGTATATCCAGAGGGAACTGATTAATAAATTGCTCTCTCCTTAGAGAAAGTTTTCTGGTATTTGAACCAAATCCTGTCCTAGTCAACATTCAGCCTCACTTGGGTGAAACTGTACCAATGCTTGGCCCAAAGTTAGGAGAGATGGCTAATGTAATAACAAAGTAGAGAAACTGAATTCGAGGACATCTTGACCTTTACCTCAGTGATCCAGATCTAAGAGGCAGGAATGGCCCAGAGATGATGTAAGCACCTCACCACCACCACCACCACCACCACCAGTGAAATTGCAGAAGGACAGTAGGAGAGGTATGGCTTAGAATCCTCATATATGAAAGAAATTTAGATTTTGTTTAAGTCAAGTATAAGATCCATATATCCCAATAGTACAGTGTAGCTGGTGCAAAAAGCTCCTGTGATCACAGGGTTTCCTAAATAAGAGTATAGTGTCTGCACTGACACGAATAAGCCTATTGTACTCTTCAGTGACAAAGTGCTACTTCTTTTAGAGACTGCCTTTGAGGTTGGTCACTTGCAAGAGAACAACTCAAAAATGAAAGTGTTGGCCCCCAGCATGTCTCCTCCTGCCTCCCCTTTTCTTCTCCTTGTTCCTCTTGCATGCATCATCTTGCCCTCCCTGAGTCTGAGCTTGTTCTCACTGAAACAGGAAGTACTAAAGATGTTGAAACCTAGCCCCCAGGGCAGTGCAACACATCTCTAGTCATGTTTTTTCCATGTGTTTCCCACAATACAGTTTTGCTCCATACTAGCTAAATTGTTTGTTGAATTTTAAGCTCCCATGCTGACAATCGTGTTGCCCCAGTGCTGACCGCTGAGATGACCAGTGTTGCGTTCCAAGTGGCCTGTATTGCCACCCAGGTGTAGGATCTGGTGTCTCAGGAATGACTTCCAGATTCCCATGATACTCACTCCTTGACCTTGCAAGTTTCAGCTCTTTCTCTTCCTATGTATCTAAATGTGTGGGACTGACCGTCTATGTTGGGTACCATGGTCTGTCTTCATGTTGCCAGGAGGTCTTCTCAAGAATTGTGGCTCTTACCCTGAATCAGTGCCCAGTGGCCAGATTCTGCAGGTGTGACTAGACCCCAGGGTGATAATGGCACTGTTCTGGGTTCACCAGCCTGTTGCTCCCTGTTGACAGCTTTGTCTCCTTATGATATCTGGTCCCCAAGCATCCCCCTAGCACCATTACCAAAACCCACATAAGGACTGTTTCCTAAAGGAGATCAAGGCTACCTTGTCCATTGGACATTGTGCTTGGCCACTCTCCTGAGTTGGGCTTTACAGCTGGAATAAGCTCTCAGCCTGCTCTGTTCTTGTGAGCAGGCCTGGCCAGGGCCTAGCTCCCTTCTTCTTACAGCCTGTGTGCTCTTTTGAGTTAGGGTAGCTGGTACTCAGAACTATATTCTCTAAAATGGAGAAAGGGAGGCTCAAGGGCAGGAGAAGAGGAACTTCTTTAAATATGTGTCTTTGAGCATTGAAAGGTTGCCATGTAGGGAAATTATTGGACTTGGTCTGTATGGCCCTAGAAGTTAGAACCAGGACTCCAACTAGGTTGAGGCTACTAAGTTGCTGGGTGAAAAAGAACCTTCCTTACCCCAGCCCAAATCTAACAGCATTTCCCAGAGACAGAAATGAATGCCTTCTGGGGACCCTTCATTAGGGAAGGAATTCTGGCATAGGCTCAATTAGCAGATCTAAGTTTTGTTTATTAGTTTGTTTCCATTGCAACGTGGATAGAAATGGTGTTTACTTGGGTGGCGTTTGCATGCGTGATAGGTTGCTGCGGTCACACGCCAGTCATGAGTGATCCCCAATCCCACTCCTTCCTTTCCTTGTCCACAGGGACTGCGAGAGAGAGCAGCTTTATTATAGCAATATCTTCAAATCTACTCTGAATTTTTTAAATTAATTCACTCTGTAGCAGGATTCTCACACAGAGAGTGGTGACATCGAGACTTTTCTTTCCAAAAAGCAAATTTATTGGTACTGGCACCGCTCAGTTGGGTTCGTACCTGAAGAACTGAGCCCTGAACGCCACAAGGCATAATTTTTTTTTCTTTCTATATGTTTTCTACTTCTTTGTCTCCCATATATGGTAACACACAAACATGTAGTCTGATTAAGTGGTCTCATGTTACAAGGTCGTGAGGGATGTTGTCACGTGTGCGTATGGCCAGGTTGCCTTGAGGTTTGTGTTTTGTTTTTTTCTTTCCTTAGGGAGGGGACCCTACCACAACTCAAAGAGTAGTTATTATATGTTAGGCACTGTTATTCATTCTGTGCTCAGTACGTTTAACTGTTATGTTTGACCAAGTCCTTTCGATATTGTATTTATAACCTACAATGTCACAGACATTGTAAAAAGGGTCCAAGTATCAAGTGGGGTTGATTTGTAGATCATCTTTAAATTTCTTTTAAATTTAAAAATCCCTAATTGAGCTTCATGATTCTAGTCCCACAGTGAGCGGATTACCTGCCTCCAAGTATAGTTGTTAAAAGTCAGATGTGAATTTGGAATTGGGTTGCTCAAGTCACTGCTACCAAGTCCCTGTATTTACCCAGATAGCAGGGGAATATGCTATCAGCGTCATCACTCTTTCCCTAGAAGGGACTGTAAGGGCGTAACTTTAACAAACAAAAACAAAAAACAAAACAATAAGAACATTCCTCTTCCTGTACCTCTTCTCAGCAATGCCTCAACTCAGCTGTGGGTTGGGCCAAACCATCTGTCAGGTGCATATCCCAACCCGCAGGGTCCCAGTGGCCCAGAAATTGAACTGTATGTCAGTTTTTCTGAGTGACTTTAGCTAGAACAAGCCTTCAGGTTAGCAGACAAAATGCATCATGAATTATCAGAATTCACTTGTTTGAGCCACCTTATGAATGTCATCATCCATGTTAAGAACCTGCTCACAGCCCTAATGAAAACTTCTGTCAGTGCAATAGGTATAGAAGAAACATTGCTGAGTTAGGCATTCCACTGACATAGTATATGCAGTGGCAGGTGGTCATGTTTGAGTAGATCCCTCATTTCAGAAGTCCTAAAACTCCATTCAGTGGAAAAAGAAATCAACATGGAAAGCATATGATTTCTATTTGATTGGATCTGTCATCGTGTGCAGTGACTAACTGCTGTGCACACTTCCAGATAGTCATGAACACGAAAGGTAATCTAAAAGGGACACTTGATCCACGCAGAATTATGTTCAGGTTGTCTCAGAATATGATAGTTGGCAGTGGACCCCAGTGATCCTGCTTCGTGCAGTAACCTATGGATTCCAGCTAGATTTACACTTGGGTTTGCCATATTTCTTTCAAATTGACCTGGAAAATGACTGATGTTTTAATGTTCACATTTCTTGGAGTTTATTTTTGGTAGCAGCCTTATTGAGATATGATTCACACACTGCACAATTCACCCATTTAGAGTGTACAGTTTAATGGTGTTCAGTACATTTACAGAGCTGCACAACCACCACACGATTTTAGATCGTTTTCATTACCTCACAAAGAAACTCTGCACCCCTTAGCTATCATCCCCATCTCCTGCAGCCCTAAGCAACCACTAATCTACTTTCTATCTATATATTTGACCATTTTGAACATTTCATGTAAACGGAGTCATGTAATATTGGGCTTTTTGTGTGACTAACTTTTTCCACTTACCATGTTTTCAAGATTCATCCATATTGTAACATGTTGGTGCTTCATTCCACTTTTTTTGGCAACATAATATTCTTTTATATCGGTACACCCATTTTCTTTGTTTATTCACCAGTTGATGGCTATTTGTATTATTTCCACTTTGGGGCTATTATGCATGCTGCTACTGTGAACATCTGTATACAAGTTTTTGTGTGAACATATGTTTTCATTTCTCTTGGGATATTCCTAGGAGTGGAATTACTGGATCGCATGGTAACTCCTATGTTTAACTTTTGGAAGAACAAGCAGGCTGTGTTTTAAATGGCTGTACCATTTTACATTCCCATCAGCACAGTACGGAGGGTTCTGATTTCTCCACATCCTCACCAGCACTTGTTACCATGTAGACTTTTTGATTAACACCATTCTGCTAGAGATGAAGTGCTGTCTCATCTCATTGTGGTTTTTGTTTCGATTTCCTTGATAACTAATAATGCTGAGCATCTTTTCACGTGCTCATTGGCCATTGTGTGTATTTTCAGAGAAATGTCTGTTCAGATCTTTTGCCTATTTTTGGTTGGGTTGTCTTTTTATTATTGAGTTATAAAAGTTCTTTATATATTCTAAAAAAATGTTTTTTACATTTATTCATTTTTGAGATACAGAGAGAAACAGAGCACAAGCCGGGGAGGGGCAGAGAGAGAGGGAGGCACAGAATCTGAAACAGGCTCCAGGCTCCAAGCTATCAGCACAGAGCCCAACGCGGAGCTCGAACTCACAAACCACAAGATCATGACCTGAGCCAAAGTCGGACGCACAACCGAGCCACCCCAGGCACCCCTTTATATATTCTAGACAAAAGTCCTTTATCAGATATGATTTTCTCATACTTTTTCCCATTTGGGGGGTTGTCTTCACTTTGTTTTTAATTTTTTTTAATGTTTATTTATTTTTGAGAGAGGAAGACAGAGGGGGACGGGAGGAGAGAGAGAGGGAGACACAGAATCCGAAGCAGGCTCCAGGCTCTGAGCTGTCAGCACAGAGCCTGATGCAGGGCTCAAACCCACAGACTGCAAGATCATGACATAAGCCAAAGTTGGACACTTAACCAACTGAGCCACCCAGGTGCCCCTCCCAGCTCATTTTCTTAATAGTGTCCTTTAAAGCATGAATGTGTTTAATTTTGATAATGTACCTATTTTTTGTTGCTTTCGCTTTTTGTGTCATATATAGAACTCCACTGCCAAATCTTAGCTCATGAAGATATTTATCCCTCTGCTTTCTTGTAAGAGTTTTGTTGTTTTAGCTTTTAAATGTAGATTTGATTCATTCTGAGTTAACTTTCATATGCTCTGAGTTGAGGGTGCACCTTCGGTGTTTTGCACATGGCTATCCAGTTGTCCCAGATATTTTTGTTGAAAAGAGTATTTTTCCCCATTTGAACAGTTTTGGCACCCTGGTCAAACATTAATTGGCCATAGATATGTGGGTTTATTTCTGGATGGTAAATTCTCTTCTACTGAACTGTATGTCTGTCCTATTCCAGTACCACCGTGTCCTGATTACCTTGCTTCTTTGAAATATTTTTGAGTCACAAGATGCATATTCTGAAAGTGCAAAATTATGCACCACTTTTAGGCTATTAAAATAACTGTCAAGTTGTGTGCTCAATTTTCAAATTAGACTCTTTACTCCCATCTAGCAATAGAGAAAGCATATGCAAAAATATTATTTCTAATACATATTAATAAGATTTGGCATTTTAAGAAGAATATTCTTCTCATTTTATTTATTTTGCTGCAGCAATTTGATTTAGATAATCAAATCTTGCTTCTATTTTTAACAAATCCCAGAGAGTTCTCTGGGACCAACCATGATGACATGCGGAAGTGGAGGTGTTTACAGTTGGAATCCGCATCCAGAGATATCTGCATGGCAGGGTTTCAGGAGGAGGTTTGTTTTAAAATCTAATGAAAGAGTGAAAGGTAGTTTGGGAAAGGCTCTTGTCTGTCAAGCCCTCACCCAGTGAAACCGCCCAGACCTCTCTTAGTTTGCATGATTGACAGTGGAAAGACCTGGAGTCGAGTTGAAAGAAGACAGCCCATGATTGTGTGTCCTATTCTGGTCTTTTTAGGCTTACTAAAAAAAAGAAAATAATAATAGCTGAATGCAGCGGCAAACAAAAGGCAGCCACTTCTCACTTAGTAACTGTCAGGCAAACAATAGATGTACCTTGAGATAATATAAATAATCTGCTGACTCTGCTATGGGAGAAAGCAACATACAGTTTAAGATGATCATATGTGGTCCTCATAATAGAACATCACTACATGCAGATCTGGAAGGCTCATGTTCTACTCAGCTTTTTATATTATAAATCAGGAATTGAATCTCTGTTAAAACCATTGAGAAGCTCTGAATCTTAGTTAACAGCTAGGATATCTCCCTTAGGGTGTGAGGTCATTCATTCATTCCATGCCTTCCCCCCCCCCCCCCCCCCCCCACTGCACTTACTGCGGTGTCTTCCATCAAACAGAGGTTCGGTTCGGGGGATATTTGTTAGGGGACGGGAAGAGATCTGGAGAGGAAAGGGGGATGGAGGAAAGGCTGGGCACCGAAACTAGAGCAAAGCCACGGGTGGGATGGGATGAAGGGTGCTCATGAAACAGGAGGGAAATGGAGGGAAAGCATCCCTGCCTGTCATCCCTCTGTTTGTGCACAGCTCCCTCACGCCCACAGTGGAATGGGCGAAGGAGCAATTTGGGATCAGGAGCTCTGTGTGTCATTCAGGCCACACAGTTCACACCGTACCCATCATGCTCCTTTTAAATTTTTTTAACGTTTATTTTATTTATTTTTGGGAGAGAGAGAGAGAGCGAGAGCATGAACAGGGGAAGAGGCAGAGAGAGAGGGAGACATAGAATCCAAAGCAGGCTCCAGGCTCCGAGCTGTCAGCACAGAGCCTGACACGGGGCTCGAACTCATGAACTGTGAGATCGCGACCTGAGTTGAAGTCGGACTCTCAACCGACTGAGCCACCCAGGCGCCCCCATAATGCTCCTTTTAATATGACATTCTCATAATTAAATCGTGGCTTACTTTATTTAGAAACATACTCTTCAAATAAATCGCTTTTTATCCCAAATTCAGGAACTGAATTTTAATATTAACCACAATAACACATAGATTTATTTATCACAATATTAGGGGAAATATGGAAAGAACCAATAAGTTGATGTGTGTTTGATTCGCCATTGAGTATTAGAAAACATTTTTTATTTACTTACTGCTGTTTGTACTTTTTCCTCGACCTCGCAGCTAGCTTTCCTCAGGAAGGAATGAAAAAACTTAGCATTTGGCGTAAATTTGCGAGCATTTGTACAGCAAACTGGACAGGTGTCTTTCAAAGTCTATGTCTATCTGCCTTTTCCCCCTAACTTTCTTTCTCTTTGGTTATAGGTCGGGGAGGAAGAGAGGCCTCTCAGCACATTTCAGAGGCAGTACATTGCCAGGACATTGGCTACTTATTTGGACAAACATTTCTCCAAGGTAAACATTCCCATTGTAACAAGAAGGGGGCCCGTCATTGGGATTTGCAGATTGCGGGGCTCCTGCACAAAGGCTGGATTGTTTAGCCTAACACAGACTCAGAGTGCCATGGCAAGAGGGAGGGAGAGAAGAAAGCAGGACCGTGGGGACACCCTGCAGTGTCTCCTAACCGTGTTCCTGGGAGAATGGCGGCCGAACCGGGAGCTCATGGAGTTGTGCTCCAAATGTGGGGGGAAGGAAGGGAGGAAAGGGGAAGCTGTACTTTTTGCTTCGTGTTAATCTCTCTCTGATGTTCATGAAAGCGACAGGCGGTGTAGTTTGGTTATTACAATAGCATTTTGTCCTTTATGGGGAACGTGTGGCATCCTTCTTCTTAGAGGTTACCAGACCATTTATGCTGTGCCCGTGTCACAAAGGGAAAGGGAGCGGAATCATAATATTTTACACCAACGAAGACTTACAAATGTGAGGAGGATTTTAAAGAAAACCCATGCTCTCCTTTTACCTACTAAGTGAGCCTGTGGTTGGTTGGTGACAAATACTTCACGAAGTTCTTGGTTGGGAAAATCCTATCTTTAATACCTCTTTTGGGAGGGGGAGGAGTACACGTATGAGAGAGAAAATGAAAATGAGAGAAAGGGAGAGAGAGAGAGAGAGAGAGAGAGAAGAAGAGAGAGAGACCCCCAAAAGGAGTCTGTCAGCATCATACTGTACATTTCAGAGGAGTAACTCCAGGCGCTTTCTTTATGAATCATGAGCTTAGTGGGAATAAAGGCTTAACAGAAGCAGCTGAATTCACCGTCAGCTTTAGCATTCATGAATTGGCTGCCAATATTTTAACACAAATCGCTGTGTCATTTCTATGAAGTTCCCCTGTTGCTGCTCAGTCTTTAGCCAAAAGCTGTTTTTGCTAAGCCCTGAAATTACATCTGATAAAACACCTCCTTCCTTCCGGATAAAGATACCCATGTACACAACCCACAGAAATGCAAAAATATACGATCCAATTTAAAAGAAAATAAACTTGTCAGCTTTCTCTGTTTAGCAGTTAATAAATGGCTGACGTTACTTAGTCCTTAGCTTGTGAGAATGCAATTTCAGATGGCAAGGAGTGAGTAATGTTTTCCTCATCAGTCCTCATCCTGGTGGTTCTTTTCTGAAGGGGCTGAGTGGGGGAAATGGAGGCTGTACATTAGAGGAGAATTTTTTGATACTATTCATTGTCTGTTCTGACAGAGAAGACATTGTTTGTTCACTGTAATAGGCTTGGCAGGAATCTGTGCTGTGCATACAGAATGGGAAAATAGCAGAGCAGTGGAGAATCTCAAAATCCTGAGCAACAGATTAGCTTAGAGGTTTTGTAAAAAAATATATATATATATATATAATATAATATAATATAATATAATATAATATAATATAATATAATATATATATTTCAGTAGTTTCTCATTGTAGATGCAAGTCACAATTTGGGGAAATAGTTTCCTTTAAGTGATAGTTTTCCTTACCTTACATTATGCATGTATTACATTAAAAAGGCTCAAGATAGCAGTGTGCCTATCTAAAATACTGTAGTAACAAGAATTGCAATCATGAAAGTTTATGAACACACCAGACCTGCTTTGAGATTGTTCCCTGTGCATTTGTATTCATGTCAGTGTAAATGAAAAATAACCTGTGTGCATCATCTGATGATTTCACAGAAGCAGGTGTGGGCTGCCTGAGGTAAGAGAAAAAAGACCCATTAAAAGATACGCTTTGAGGCAAGAAGTACACTGCTAGGGACTCTGTGAGAGGGTGCCATGCCCCAAATGTTCAGAACTTTAAAGTTAACAACTGTAGAAGTGAAAGTGCAAAGCAGTGTGCAAACCCTGCCTTGGAAACTGAAACGGCAGAAAGCAAAGCAAGACTGAGGCCCAGTGTTTCTTCTTCTTAAGGTTCTATGTTCACCCCACTTGCCCCCTCCCCCCCCCCCAAGCACAGGAACTGTGTGGTGCGATGGTCCCCAACAGCCCCTGGTGTCCAGGGACTTCATATGTGTGCTTGTGTGTTTCTTACTAGAGCAGAAAAAGATGTTGTCAGGCTGCAGGCTCCTATGTTCCCAGACAGAGCACATGAGCCAGACCAGGAGAGCTCCAAGAGCAGGTGTGCTGGGGCCATTCCCAGCCAAGTTCAAGGGCCCCTCGTCCTTATGCTCCAAGAGAGATTTATCATATTCCCCAGTCTTGGCTTATATTTGTAAGAACTCTCTGCATGTTTTTATAAGGACTATATCATGTAAACTATGACATTTCTAAAATTATAGTTGTGATAATGTCGCAATACACTCAGTCATTAGATTATTGCAAACCCTTCTCTGCTTTTTATGTAACCTATATAAGGGTCGGCCTTAAATACCGAAAGCAGATCTTTTACTCTGCTACTTATGACACATTCAGGTACATTATCTGCTTAATTTTTAAATTTCTCAGTCTTTTAAAGTGTGTTTGGCAATCTTTTCAAAGATGTGTTTGTATAACCTTTACAAAATATACAAAATATATTTATATGATTAAATTTATATGATTAAATATAATAAATAAATTTATATGATTAAAGTGTGTTTGGCAATCTTTTCAAAGATGTGTTTGTATAACCTTTACAAAATATACAAAATATATTTATATGATGATATTTTCAAGTAAATACCAAAGGAACCAAGAACAATTAACCAGGACTGTTTCCGTTCATTGCTTCAGTATATGGGTACATTTATATTGTCCGTTCTTAAAGTCGTTTTTATTTTATTATTTTTAACAACCCAGTGAAGGGCTACCCAGGGAGGTAAGGCCGAGGTGCAGCCAGTCCCTCCTGTCCCCGCAACGGCTCCTTGGAGACGCTGCCTGGGGCAGACGACCCGCGGGCCTCAGAAGACAGTTTGCAGGAATTGCTAGCGCTTCTGTGCCCTGGTGGCCCCGGCTCCCATCCTGCCTTCTTGTTCCTATTCTGCTGGAATCCCCGGTAACCACTGCACTGGAGGCCTGATCATTAGCATGCACCAGTGACAACTGGCTCTCCAGAGCATGCGGCCACGGCCTGCCAGAAAGCACTGGGAGCTCCCAGGCAGCTAAGTCAGTGTGTGCACCTCTAGAGGCAGAATCGCCTGGTCTGGCTTCATTCATAGGCTTGTAACTAGGAGACAAGGACTATCCCTGTCTTAAAACGAGGAGTTGCAAGGGTCTTGTTTCACCAGTGACAGCTCATCTTTGTCTGTTGCAAAAGGAAACCCATACCAATAGAGGGAAATTGGAGTAAATGCTTAGTAATGCTTAACTATTTTATTTAACAAACACTTAAACTGCTCTTACTATGAGACAGGCAGTGGTCTAAGCACTTTGCAGATACTAATTCATTTAATCCACTTGACTCTCCCACTACTGCTACCATTAATATTATTCCCGTTTTACTGAAGATGAAACTGAAGCGCACAGAGTGTGGGTGACTTATCCATGATTCCGCAGGTGGTAAGGGAAGATGGCATGTGCACTGGGGCTGTCTGTGCCAGAGTGTGTTAGGGCTCCATGCGCCCAATCACAGGTACCTCCTGTACATGTACCAACGACAGAGCTTGCTTCGAAACCATGTCCCTTGGGGATCTGTAAACACACATGCCACCCCCATGGAAGTGCACATGATGTGTTACATTGTTGGTTTTCAAACTGTGCACCCCTTGTCTCTTGGCGTTTATTTACATTGGTGGAAGAAGCATTTTAAAAAAAATGTTTTTTTATGTTTATTTTTATTTTTGAGAGAGAGAGAAAGACAGAGTGCAAGGAGGGGAGGAGGAGAGAGAGAGGGAAACACAGAATCAGAAGCAGGCTCCACGCTCCGAGCTGTCAGCACGGAGCCTGATATGGGGCTCGAACCCACGAACCGCGAGATCATGACCTGAGCCGAAGTCGGACGCTCAACCGACTGAGCCACCCAGGCGCCCCAGGAGAAGCATTTTTGATTTTTGTCCTTCTAGAATTCAGAGTGGGTACAGGTTAATGCTGTGTGGTAAACCTGGGATTCCAGCCACTACATCCCACGGCTGTCAGGGTGAGCTGGACTCCGCAGCACACCTGCATAGGGCCCCCCAGCAACAGTAGGAGGAAGCCAAGGGCGGCCACTGTCCCTCTGCCTCCGCACCTCTTTCACTGGGTGGGATGTGCTCCAGCCGTGAGGCCAGCAGTGTTGGACTTGCCAACATTGAGAGACGCCGCTATTCAAGCTGATATGTCAGTCAGTTGGATGTTTGACCACTCTCCTCTCACCCGTCGTGAGGATTTAGACAGCTGGCTTTGGGAGGTCCGTCTTGTCTTACTTAACCCAGCACTTCCCAAAGAGAGATGTTAATAGGTTCAGCTCCCTACTGCTGCTCCTGAAAGAGAAAAGAAAAAACGTTTTATTTACGATCAGATGTTTGAGAGACGTGGGTTAAACGAAATTAAATCGATGTACTTACTGCAGGTTTCTCAGAATTTTCTTGGGACTCTCCAGAGCAAGATGTAGAATGCAGAATTTCCTAAATTTTTTATTCCCACCGGTGGGGAGAAATGTCTACCAGCACCCCTTGGGCAGTGCTGCCTTAAGAAAAGGAGAAAAGAAAAAAGAAAAGAAAAGGAGAGACAACAGATGTGTCATAGAAGGTAATCAGGTATTGAAGAAAGATCAGTCAGCTACATTTGGGATCCCTAAATTCCAGCTCGTCTTTAAACCAATAATCATTGCAACCTTAGAACTTCAGATTTCTCATCCGTAAAATATGGAGGATAGAACTGGATTATCTCTAAGCTCTTTTCATCTTTATGAAAAGCTGGCAACTGTTTGTTTATATCCTAGCTTGCTCCAGAAGGGTTTGTAAGAATAAGGCACAATATATAACACATTAAGACAGAGTGGATTAAAAACAGGTGAAGGTAAAATGAGGCACAGGGAATATAATGTAGGAAACACAGAGGAAGGAGGGAGGTTAGTATGCAGAATGAATTCTGTGAAATCTTTCATGGTTAATATGAAAGAACCAAGTTTTGTTCAATGCTTTCTGATGAACAGTCTGAAGAGAAAACTAGAATCATAGCCTTGTGATTAATAGTGTCCTAAGCTGAAAACACATTTTTTCCTGAAGAAACAACTATTCCTAGTTCTGAGTCCAAATTTTTCTCATGATGTTTATATTTTGTGGCCTTTTACTCTTTTAGATAGAAATTTTGGCTCTGTGACAGGCTGGTCCCAAAGAGATTTGGGCCGTCTATAAATGTGCTTCATAGGTAGCTGTGGATACATCGTCCTCATTTATTAAATCATTACACATTGTAGACCAGCTCTGCTTTGCTATATGTGAAGGTGTCTGGGTCTCATTTCTCTGGACTCTGGAGTAGTCTCTAGAACCTGGAGGGCTGTGTGGTGGGAGGCCAAGGTCTGGATTGCTGTGCTGGGGTGCACGGTGTATACAGCAGAGCCCATTTGTGTGGCCTCCCTTGTACGCTGTCATTACTTCCATTCAGTTTTGAGGACGCTCATCCCCTTGTCCCCCACTCATGTCCAACTTCTTACCCTTTGTCGTAGCCTGGATCAGGGTTTCCCTACAGCCTCTTCAGAAGATCTTTGGGATTCAAAGGTGTCCCAGGGATTTTACACTGTTAGGGTGGCAAAGGTTCAAGTCCAAGGACTCTTTTTAAAGTATTAGTAAATAGCGTGATTATGTAAATATTTTTAAAGAAAACAAAACTGTTGGAGGACCTCTAAGAGCATAGAAAGCCACTGATGACAGTCAGATGAACAAATATGCTCACTCAAATGCTGCAAGTTTCCAATGCAGTTTTAATTAATACAGTCATGTATTTATTTATATATGTCTATGTATGTATGTATGTATATATATGTATGTATATATGTATATACATACATATATGTATATATATGTATATATATACACACACCAGATAGCTGATTAGTGAGACAATAGGCATAAGAAGTATCAATGTTATATTATAAGCTTCAAACATCTGGTCAAAATTCTTATATACTTATCATAGTATTGATAATGTTTTATGTTTTAAATTGGGTAGTGGTTATATGAGCATTTGTTATATCATACTTTTTGTGAATCTTAAATATCTTAATATATTTGGTAAGTTTTATATTAGTTTACTAGAATATGTGTGGTAGGGCTGCCTGGTTGGCTCATTTGGTTGCGCACCCAACTCTTGATTTTGGCTCAGGTCATGATCTCACAGTTGTGAGATCAAGCCCTGTGCTGGGTGAGGAGGCTGACTGAGATTCTGTCTCCCTCTCTCTCTTCTTTTTTCCCCCCTCTCTCCCCCTCTGTCCTTCCCCTGATCTCCCTCTCTTTCTCTCTCCACCCCCCCCCCCGCGCAAAAAAGGAATATGGTGTAAAATTCAATGTTAAAAAAAGAAAAAGTAGTAGTGATAATCATATAATCTGGCTTCTCATTTATTAGAATTAAGTATCATCCATACCGTTAATATATATGTCCTCAAGCTCCTGTTGGCAAGCTAACAACATGGTCAGATCAGACAGAATATGTTTGTTGCAGAGAAACGCTTACAAACAGCAGCCTCAACCTTTTTATCTTGTCTCATTGTTTTAACAGTAAACACAAAAATTATCATAGGTCGATTATGTTTGTCCAAAATGTTGAATACTCAAACATTAGCTAATGAAAGCAATTATTGTCTGTTTTGGTACTGTAACATATTAAATATAATTTGGAACCTATATATTTGAAACTTACATATGAAAATATTTATATATGTGATATACACCAATATGCCTTTTCAAAAATTTGTCTGAAAGTCATGTATTTTATTATAAAAGGAACTTAGAGCTCATTGAATAGCACATCACTTGTTAAATAGGAAACCCTCAGAATTATTAAGGTTTGTATGTAAATGAGCATAATAATACAAACTTTCATAATAACCCATCTAAAATCAAATAATTGTACTTAAGTCATCTCTGTCTTGTATACCATAAAATTTTTAACCAAAACATATCTGATGGAGGCTTGCAAAAATAGAACTATGCAAGTCAAAACAGGTGAAGACTTTAGTGCAGCCTGGACAAGACGTTGCAATAATTATTTGTGTGCAGTTTAAAGAGAATCTTGCTGTTCTGGAGTAAATGGTTGGTAATGAGATAATATGAGGTATGGTGATTTGCAGAAAGAAGATTAAAGGCCACCGGTAGAGTCAGTTGATTAGAAGAAAATGTTATGAAACCACTCTTGCTCTGCCTGCCTCATGCCCCCCGCCCTACATGACAGGAACATCTGCTGTAGTTTCCTGTTCCAGCTCTCAGGGAAAGTCAGCGATTACCTCTTTCAGGGAGTGCTGACCTCAGATGTGTTCCAACCTCCCCTGCCCCGTGCTGATTATGTTCTCTTTACTTATTGTAAGATACACATACATACATATACTGTTTTGAAATACCAACCATAAATCAATGGCATTCCCACTATTTATTGTTCTTTTTTACAACAAAAGGTGACTTCTTCTTAAGAAGTCTTAATTTTCTTAATCACGTTAAATTTCTCAGAGTTTCATTTTCTTGTGTTCTTGGTCACTGGAGTATTATTTGTACTGTCTTGTTAGGTGAGTTTATTAGTTTTCATGTTCCAACTTCACTATTAACTTATTTTTAGTATAGTAAAGAAATTTTTACATTTATTACATTCAAATGCAGCTAATGCATTTCAAAATGATTTCAATCAGCATCATTATTTTCCAACAGTCTTAATGTTGCTTGACTATTCTAATTGTTCATTTAAAAACCCACCTTCATCGAAATAGCTACTCTTTAATAAAGCTTCAGTAAAAGTCTGAAAAAGCATTTCAACGGATTGGACCTAAGGAAAAAGAAATACATATAAACGAAATCTCTTTTACATTTAATTAATTGATGTAAGCTACAATATTTCTCTGTGAGTTGTAACTAGCTTTCATTTTCAAACTTTGGAAGAATGAGTCATTTGTACTAGGAAGTAGATGCTGAAGAACTATGTTTGGCAACTTGGAGAACATTTTTAGCATTTGAATTTCCCTATTTATAGTACAGCATCAGGCAGAGTAAAATGTTTGGCATTTCTATAAGGGATGCAAACTCTTTAACATTCTCTGTTGTGATCTAACAATTCATTTCAGAGTAAGATGAATCAGTCTTGTTTGGAAAATGTTTTATACAAATATTGGCAAGGAAACTGTAACTGCATTTCTGTGGATTTTAAAAATGCAAACTCCCCTAAAGAAAATGACAAATTGCACAATATTACTTCTTTCTTCTGCATTACTATAGTTCTATGTGAACTGCCTTTTATTGCGTTAAATTCTCACACTACTCTGCCCCATTCCTTGCTTTTTCGATTTTGTTAACCCATGTTGAAATCAGACACCATGTTTCTGGGTCCCTCCAAATGTCAAGTTCCTTTTAATCTAAATGTCTCCACAGTGTTTTTCTCATAATTAAAACTCCAGATTACTTTATTAAAATATGCCCTTTCCTTTTACCTTGGACAATATGAGAGTAGTAATTCTCTGCTCTTACTTGCCTGAACAGAAGAGAGATATTCATATTCTCTCCCTCATTCTCTCTTTCATACACACACACACACACACACACACACACACACACACAGTGTTGAACTAATAAAAAAAATAGAGCACGCTAAATCTAATGTGGTACCCTGGATGGGATCTTAAAACAAAAAAAGGACAGTGCTGAAAACGAAGGAAATCTGAATGATGTATGGACGTTACTTAATAATAATGTACCAATGTTGGCTCATTAATGGTACAAATGTACCATGTTAACGTACAAAGTTAATAGTAAACTAGAAAAATTACAGTAACTATAGCTAATATATTAAATGGCAGAGTTGACTGCAGTCTGTTTTGTGACAAGAATAATTAGAGTATGGAGTGATAACTGGTTCTGTTTTTGCCGAAGTCCTCTTTGAACATAGCTGTCTGTAGCAGGGGTTGGCAACATCTGGGGCCAGATCCAGCCAGCTGCCATTTGTGTCAGGCTCGCACATGCGTTGCTTTTCTTTCTCGTGTCCGTCTCCAGAGGGCTGAGAGGGTGTGGGCTCAGGCTCCCTGGGCTGGATTCCCAGCCGTTTGGTTAGTGGCTCTACTTGACTTGTTTAACCTCTCTGGACCTCATTTTCCATTTCTAGGAAGTCAGAGGACCAAATCAGATTTTTCTCTCGGGGAATCTGTGGCATACAAACTTCTGATCCTGTGTGCTACAGGTCTGTTTGTGATCGTAGCTATGGAATTTATTGAGGATAAAATTGTGGCACTAAGCCAACTTGCATACTTTATGATAGTTCATAGCATGAGATTATCCATCATTTTCTCAGCATTTTTGAACTCTGCCAAAAAAAGAAATAGTCCCTGAAAATAATACTGTTGCCACGTGAGAGTCACTTATGCATTAAAAGAAGACAAGACCACAGTTTCTTGAAATATCCGCATCAAATCTGAACTAAAAATCCTATTAAAATATTAAACTATACCTTAATTTGTGATGAAGTACATATAAGTAAATATAAGGTACATCTCAAACCAAATTTTTTCAGTTAATGTGCCTTTGGATCATACACTTAAATGTAATTTAGTTTGAATTTATTATTTAATATAATTGATAGCTTATTTGTGGTATTCTAGTTTATGATAATAAAATTTTGAATACCTAATTATGCTTAAGGCCTCTAAACACACTTAAGATCCTGCCAAGTATCCATATTACACTTGTTGAGTTAATCATTAGGAAGTTACTCATCTGATAATTATTTCTTAATTCCTTTTGAGTCAGCCATTGTCCATAAGAAATTAGTTTCTAGCTCTAGTATTTCAGTCAGTGCTGTATTTTGAGTAGAGGCATATAAAAAAAAGAAAGGTAACTTAGGTCTGCCTTGAAAGTTAAATCGAATAATAACCACTTGACTGATGGAAGTACTCCCGGAACAATTGAATAGTGGTTCTCAACCTTGACTGCTCAATAAAATCACTCAGGGGGCTTTTAAAAATCCCCGTGTGCAGTTTGTACCCCAAACTAATTACCAATCTCTGGAGGCATTGTTTTAAAACTTCCCAGGTGCTTCCAATATGCAGCAAAAATTGAGACTCCTGGCCTTGAGGCCTCGTGATGGTCTCCGTCCAGCAGAACTCCCCGGCCCTTCGAAATTGGGTGACTTGAGCAGCTATTAGTCACTTAAAGAGTGAACCATAGTCCCCCTCCTTGTCCGCAGGGGACAGGTTCCAAGACCCTCCATATCTAAAACCACATGTAGTACTGAACCCTAGATATACTATGTTTTTCCTAAACATACATACCTACAGTAAGGTTTAATTTACAAATTAGGCACAGTAAGAGATTAACAACAATAGCTAATAATACATAGAACAGTTATAACCACATTATAATTAAGGTTATGTGAATGTGCTCTCTCTCCCACAGTACCCTGTCGTACTATATTCACCCTTCTGGTGATGATGATGAGAGATGCTAAAAGGCCTCTGGATAAGATGCAGTGAGGGGAATGACTGGCATCGTGACATAGCGTTAGGCTACTGCTGACCTTGTGACAACGTATCAGAGGGTCATCTGCTTCCGGACCACAGATGGCTGTGAATAACTGAAATCGCGAAAGCCAAACCATGGATAAGAGGGGACTGTTGTCTACTTCCAAAGAGAAAGAAGTTTGCCAGTAGTAAGGAACAAAAGCATGTCCCTTGCCCTAAATCTCCACCTCACAAATACCAGGAGAGTTTTCCCTGATTTTGAAATTGCATGCCTTAGTGCTACAGTGTTTTCTGTGGCTTTTGTTTTATGTGGTTTTTTAGTTCCCATACAAGATCAGTGAGAGCTAACACTTACTGAGCACATCCGGCAAGTTTCAGTCCCTGTACTATACATCATTCTGCCTCCCAGCCAGCAAAGAAAAAGTTAGTCACTTCAGAATAAAAGTAAAAAGCCAGGGTTTTGTTTTGTCAGAGAAATCTTATCTCAGTGTAATTGGATATTTGATCATTTATTCATTCATTCAATAAACATTTATTGAATATATGTGCTGTTCCAAAAACAAGCTTTAAAGGTAGTTTAAGTTTTAAAGTACGAAGGATCTGTTTGTGCTATCATTTGCTTCATAACAAGCTTAGTGACTCAATATGACCATTAGTTCTGTAATTGGCAATGAAGGCTGTACTTAGTTGGGGAATTCCTCAGGTCCCCACCAGGCTCCCACACACAACAATGTTCAGCTATGGTTTGGCTTTACTAATCTTAGCTGGGCTCTCACATGTCTGGGGTGTGGGCTGGGATAACCTGGTTGACAGAACTCTGGTCCATGTTATCTCTCATCCTTCAGCATTCTGTCTCATCCTTCAATAGGGCTAGCCTAGTCTTCATCACTTGAGGGAGTTAGGGTTACCTAGAGAATGAATGCAGGGTTATGAGGCACCTTAGGCCTCATCTCAGAACTGGCACACGATCACTTCTGCCACATTTCTTGGCCAAGCAAGTCACAAGTCGGGTCTAGGTCCAAGGGCTAGGGAAATAGACTCTATCTCTTGATGGATAGTCCTGAAAAGTTCTATTACAAAGGGTGAGGATAAAGGAAAGAGTAGAGTAATTGTGGTTATTTTTGCAATCAACCACAGATGGAAATTCTAATTCTGTCTTGGGACGTTAAGGGAGATTTCTGAGAGTTGACTTGAGCAGGTTCAAACCTGGAAAACAAATACTGCGAGATGAAAACAATAGCATGAGTGAAACTGTCAAGTTGCGGTTTCCTTAATGAAAAACAAAATGGAGATTGTAAAATTTCCTGAATATAGGAAATATGGCTAGCCCAACACAGAGCATTTAGAAGGCACTCAGCATGTACTTTTTCATTTGCATTTACATCATTTACATCAAATTGGGTGGGCCCATAAGACAGATGTAATAATCTGATAGCTTTATAACTTATCATCTGAGTGACCTTAAACAAGTTACTACCTTCTGTAGCTCTCTTTAGCACAGTGAAGAGAGTAATGTCTTTTGTATCAGTTCATTTTTGCTGCATAACAACCACCCCACAGCTTAATGGCTTAAAACAACAGCCATTTACTGGACTCCTTACTCTGTAGGTTTATAGTTTGGGCTGGCCCAGCGTGGCAGCTGGTTTCAGTTGGGCTCACGTATGTGTCTGTAGTCATCTTACAGTCAGCTAGGTGTCTGCACCTAGCTGGGGGTATAGTGAGGATACCTGGGCACCTGCCTCTCATTCAGTAGGCTAGTCTGGGCTTATTCATACAGAGGGTCACACAGAGGATCCCCAGGCTTTCAAGAATGAGACCAGAAACCCACAAAGCTTATGGGCGAGGTTCACAACTGACACACTGTTGCTTCCACTGCGTTTCATTAGACAAAGTGAGTTGCAAGGCTAGGTGAGAATTAAGAGTAGAGAAATGGGCAGCATTTTTTACTGTAAGGGGCTACAAAGTCATATTGCTAGGGGTGAGGACGCAGGGAAGAGAAGAATTGTAACCACTTACACAACCTTCTCCACCTGCCTATGGTTCGCAACAGTCCTGTGAAGAATAAGTTAACTGTAACTTGATTTTTCTAGATGAGGCTCCAAGTTAAAAAGTGTCTGGCAGATAGTGGATGTTCAGTAAGTAGAAGCCATTAACTTTTTCTTACATATATTAGAAACCAGAGTTTCAGCAAGATTTTTTTAATTACCTATTTTAAAGAGCATCAGATGAACCACCAAATGGTATTCACAAAGGTTACATAAATGTTATGCTTTCTTTCCCTGTTGCAGAAAAGTAATGTAAGTAGAGAAAAGCTCACTGCCTATGAGTGCGTGTGTATCTTGGCACAGTATTCAGGAATTGTCACCTGATGAGTCTGACAAAACCTAGCAGTGGGGCCAGGCATCTTCACAGCTGCCCGGAAGAAAGATATACTTAATGAGAAGAGTCAACTCCAGAAAAAAAAATAGAGATAGTAAAGTGTAGTATTTCAATTCCAAAAATATTAAAGGCCCTTTTAATGGGTTAGAACCCATTTTTAAACCTATGCAAAGAATGAAAACCTTAATAAATCTTTATTGATTTCTTTCACTGTTGCATTGTAAGTATTTTCACAAAACCAGCGTAGCCCCATATAGTTCCAGATGGATCCAAAAACTGCTCTTGGATCCCATAAATTGGATTCAATGGAGATTTATTTATCTGACAGCTAGACTGTCTCTAATCAGTGATGTGAACTGGGTCAAAAAAAAAAATCTATGTTCTTTGAAATAAATAGAACATCAGAGGTGACTCAAGAACGTGTAGTATAGAAAAATGGCAAATGTTCATTGAGGATGGTGTCTGCTTTTTACATCTGTGGTGCTTCTAAGCTCCTTAAAGGGATCTCAGATGATCATTGGGCTCTGCATCCCAAATCCAGCCTCTATTAGCCAGCCGTCCACCTCCAGAAGCCCCAAGGCCCTCAAAAGGCCATGTCCACCTGATAACACTAATTTCCAGGTGCCGAGCTCCCACTGTACTACAGTTCCTTTTATGATTTTAGAAGATTCTTGAGGCGGAGTGATTGAGACCGATGGTCCTCATCCTTACCTGTCTCACTTTCTTCCTCTCTGAGTGATGGGCGTGAAGAGCTACTGAAACCCTAGAAGCCTCCGTTCCTTATTTCACCAGCAATGATTGTACAAAGACACTTAGGTTTACATGGCCGCTCCATCATATTTATAGTCATTAGGTTATTAACAACACAAACATTGCCTCCTGGAAATTTAGATTATCAGAAAGAAAAAGAGAATAGAAGTTAAAACATTCAAGACAGCCCAGCACAAACACGTTTGCTGATGGCCTTGCTTTTGCTTTTAAAGCCTGCCGGTCCCAGCTATAATCACCACCCTGTCTCACCCTAAGACACGGGAGTGCAGTGCCTTTGCCGTAAGAGTAAACAGTTCATTTGAACACTTGGTGTTTGTGTTTAAAGTAATGTTTTATGGACCGTGTAATAAAGTACCTTACCTGGTACCGAGCATATGGTAATAAGTATTCATGGACATGATATGTCTGTTTGTGCATGCCTGAGAGTGATTTCTGCTTTATGAAATTCATGTTGGCAAGGACAGTGGTTTTTGCTGATCCTAATAGACCATCTGGGGCTTGCTATTCTCAACTTGATGGCTCTGTTTATACCTAATATCTTTAAGGGGAATTCCATATTTTTTAACTTTGTTTGGCAAACTAGAAGTTGTATACAGGCTTCTGAACCCAATTCAGAGAAGTTTACCCTGCAAATATCTTAAATTACTGCAATGATTTTTTATAAATAAATATTAAATGCAAATGTGCTATGCTCAGTCTCAGAGATCCCTGGAGATCCTGAGGTTTTTGGTATTGTTACTATAAAGAATTTACAGTATATTAAAGATTTTACCTAAAACACACACTTTGAAAGCTGTCGGAAACCCTATTCCAATGAAAGCCATCGACAGATTTAGGAGGTATAATTGGTCTTACTCAGATTTTAGATGATTAGTAAGACATAAATACTGGTTCTGTCTTCTACATCTCCAGTATTAATGCAAGTTCTCACAGGCTGACACTGAGTAATACACCACCAGTCTACCTTTTAAGACTGTAGAACTTTGTCCCTTCGAGAGGATGTCATGCCTTTTAAAAGAATGGCAACCAGCACCCAAAGTGGGAGGGTGTGGAGTCATGGTTTGCTCCACCCTACGCTGTTATTCCCCAGCTTCAAGTTGAGTGTTAACCACCATGTCCCGTGTGCCGTGGTTTTATTAAGTTCGAGTTAAGCAAAAAAGCAGAAGATAGAATGAACAGGTTGTTTAAAAGAAATGAACGTTTCTTTAAAGAAAAATGAGAAACATTACGTGTCTTTGCGAAAGAGAAAATACTTCAGCGTAGTGAATTCCCATCTGGCCTGCCCCTGTGTTTGCAGTACCCGCCAGGCCGCTGTGGCATTGGAGTTGGTGGCTGGGACAGCTGTGTGCTCTTTGCGTTCCTGGCTTGTTGATGAGAACATCGTTTTGTATGAAACCACATTTTTTTAATACCGTGTATTAAATACTGCATTTTCAATACCATGAGGAAAGAACATCAGGTTTAGAGTGGAAGACAGGGATGGCACTGCTGTTTTCCTGGGTTAGGTGGGGTCTCGGCCAGCCTCTTACTCCCTCTGGTCCATTGTTTCCTTGTTGTAAAACACCAATAATGATTTAAAAGAAGGAGAACGCTGCCTTAAAGGTTTCTCATAAGATTGTTGAGCTAGTCAAAAAGTAAAATCTGTGAAAATGTTTGAGTATTACACAAAAATAAGGTGATAATAATGGCTGCCCTGAACTTCAAGCTGAGTGTTAACCACCATGCCCTGTGTGCTGTGGTTTTCTTAAGTTAGAGTTAAAAAACTCTGCCCTGTGGGGTGAGGGAAGGTGAGGACTCTTGGGTCTTCGTAGATGAGTAAAGGACTCAGACTGAGAGACTCCACCTGGATCATGGGGTGATCATGGGGTGATTTACCAGTGGAGCAGGATTTAACCTGTGTCTGTCAGACCCCTGAACCCATGTACATCTCCTGTGTTATTAGTAATGTTGTGGTTATTGCCTTTTTTCTATGGTCTGCCATAAAAAGTGCCAAGTCAGACGTACATAATACATATTTTGTTGCGTAGGACTCCAGGAAGTAAATATGATGGAAATAAGGAAAAGGGGCTAAGACTGAACCTCAAAGAAGAATCACAAAATTATACAACCATGGAAAGGAGCAAGAAAGGCCCTAGGAGTGTCTTCTCAGTGTATGGTTAATGCCACAGTTTGTCATTTTCATTTCCTTACAAGTCCGTGGCATTTTAGTTGACACATTGATAACAGTCATTATGGATAGTTATACAAGTGGCATATATAAAATTTGTTCTTTCTTGTTCATAGATAGACACATACATAAACTTAATCAGAAACCTAACAATCTTGTGAGTGTGAGTTAACTGACCTGGGGAGACAAAATCCTTGATTGTAATTTGATCATTTCAGTGATGGAAGTAAAACAACAGCAACAACAACAACAAAAAAAATGAGTAAAATCCTGGTGGTTATATCTAGAGGGTTAATCAGTTCAGGTTCACATTTTTGGCAAGAAGACTTCATAGTTAGTGCCTCCTCTCACACAATAGAACCCCATGTCTGATTGTGCCTCCACTCATGACGTTAAGATTAATCATTGGGTTCAGGTGTGATCATCCTGACTCACTCACTACAAAGTTTCCTATCAGCCCAACCCTGTAGTTTGAACAGGCTTGGATGATCATTGCTGAGAAATAATGGTTAGTTATGTGTTGGCTTTGTGACTATTTATGGCCTACTGTATGCATTACATAGGTTCCTGTAAGTTTCTATAAAAGCCTATTTGAAATTGAATTATGTTTTAAACAAATTTGAATTGGTCATGATTTAAAATAATATTTTTTTATAAAAACATCCATGTCATTTCATTTCATTTCACTCTTTCATAAATAGAAATTTATATGTGTTGGATGTGGTTAAAGCAAGATAACACAGGGGCGCCTGGGTGGCTCGGTCGGTTAAGCATCCGACTTCGGCTCAGGTCATGATCTCGCGGTCCGTGAGTTCGAGCCCCGCATCGGGCTCTGTGCTGACAGCTCAGAGCCTGGAGCCCATTTCAGATTCTGTGTCTCCCTCTCTCTCTACCCCTCGCCTGTTCATGCTCTGTCTCTCTCTCTCTCTGTCTCAAAAATAAATAAACGTTAAAAAAATTAAAAAAAAGAAAGAGAAAGCAAGATAACACCATCTCTTAGAACTTTATAGTGTGATCAAACTTTCTTCATTTGAATCAGCTAATTCTGATATTGATAATGATTACAGTTTACCATTTGAATTTAACTCTATTTAAAAAGAGAAATAATCAGTGTCACCTTGGTAGCTCAGTCCGTTAAGCGTCTGACTTTGGCTCAGGTCATGATCTCACGGTTCGTGAGTTTGAGCCCTGTTTTGGGCTCTGTGCTGAAAACTCAGAGCCTGGAGCCTGTTTCAGATTCTGTGTCTCCCTCTCTCTGCCCCTCCCCTGCTTGTGCTCTCTCTCTCTCAGAATAAATAAACATTTTTAAAAAAGAGAAATAATCAGATACAACCTATAGATTTAAGTACTTTATATACATTGAATCTCTTTAAGATGCATATTCTTCTTCTTATATAAATAGCGAGGAAAGCAGAAGGAGGAACTAGTATTTATCAGGTGCCTTTTCTGGGCAAGGGCACGAAACTGCATGTTTCACAAGATACAAACGTAGCTGACTTTGATAGTGATATCCAATATACTTTTCTCTACTGAATGGATAACTGAAATATTGAAGATTCTGAATGGAGCTGACACGCAAGCATAGCACATATTTGGAAAGCTGGCAGAGTGTGTTATCAATATGGCTTAAAGTGCTAATCTAGACCCAACAGAAGCGCCTCAAAATAGAGGTAGTGTCCAACTGTCGATTCCATATGTTAGTAGGATTTGTCCTGAAGATATTACAGCTGACTTCCTGGCCAGATCTATTAGTATCATGTGGTAATGATGGAAGGGTAAGATTACTGACAAAAGATCCCAGGCTGTAATAAATCCACCAACATGAAGTAGATGCTTTTTGCAATGTAACTCCTGTCCCAAGCCAGATGTGTATGGGAATGACCAATAACAAGGGATCCAAAAACTTTTCCTTGGTACACTGAGGATCCTATGCCAAATAAGCACGTGTTACCCCCAATAAAGTGGTCTAAAGAAACCCCAACAGAAGATTGAAAGTGCAGTTTCAAACATTAACGTCTAGCTGTTTTCTGTTGGGAATTGAAAGAAACAGCCAACATTGCAAGATGTGCAAACAGAGAAGCTCTCTGGCAGAAGCTTAGAGCCAGCAGGGCACAGGGTGCATATCACCTTCTCTGCAAAAGTGGCTGGCTTTGTGGGTCTGATTAAAATCCCAGTACGTGCATATTGTTTGGAGAACTGCATGTTAAAATTGCAACTGTACATACTCATTTATGATCTATTAACATCAGTAGTTTCAACCTTAAAGAATATAAGACTGTATTCAGAACAGTCTTGGTCAGACTGCAAAGGTATGCATTCATTCACTCTGTCAATATTTGCTGAGTGACTGCCACTCTTGCTGGTTTTGGAGTTATAGCTGCACGGACAAAGAGTGCCTGTGCTCATGGAGGTTATATTCTAAAGGGAATCATGCAACCATAAATACAAAGGCCAGTATATAAGATGCTTTCATATAGGGAAAGGAAGAGAAGATCATGGGATATGGCTGAGGTAGGGATGGGCAGGACAGCTTTAGAATGACTGCTCAGAGTGGACTTCTCTGAGAACATGATGCTTGAACAGGATAGAAGAAAATGGAGAGGAAGCAGCTCTGTTATGACCTGAAGGATGATCATTCCAGGAGGTAAACAGCTAGTTATAAAAGATCCAGGGTAAGGACAGACTCTTTATGTTCAAGAGCTAGAAAGAAAAAGCCATGGTAGTCTTTCAATAAATGTTTGTCAAACTGAGGCGAACAAAGTGTATTGTGTCCACTTAAACAATGGAGATCAAGAGAAAAGTTAAAGTAGCCTAAAGCATAAAGAAAGGTATTGTTTTAATAATGCATTGATTGCCAGGATGCTCTTCCTCTAAGAATTATAGATCATTTTGCAAGTGGAGGATAATGAATGTATTTTTTAGGTCAACTTTGACATGTAATCTAAAACCAGTGGTATGTGAGAATAACGGACCAGAAGAACTTTTTTGTATTTCTTGGTGAAATTTTCATATTTGAATATACTGTAAAATAATTCTATTTTAATTTACCCAATTATGTTTAGCCATACAACTTTTAGATTAGTGTTTGAGGGACGCAGAGAAAAATAGGTAGACATTACAGCGGACAATCAGACAACATGACTCAGTGCCCACATCTTCTGAGTCTGGGTCTCTATATTGCAAGCTCAAATGCCACCTTCTGGAATAGACTCTATACATGCTGTCTTTTGGCCCAAGCTCTGAGGATATACATGTGCAGAAAACTTGGTTTATGTGGTTACCAGTGTGGACTCATATGGGGAGAGGAACAATGAGCTATATCTGTTTGACACGGTCACATCCTGACTATGCCATGATTCAGTACTACAAGAAATAACGTGAAGTAGCAGGTCCCAGTTAAGAGTTTAGAAACATGAATGAAGAGTCTAGCTAAGTGATTCTCAGCGCTAACTATATATTCACATGCTATGGGGACACATTTACAAATGTCAGTGTCCAGGCCCAATCCCTGCTCAACTGAAGCCAATTTCTGGGGTTAGGCCTGGGCATTGGTATGTTGTAAAAAGTTTCCCAAGCAGTTCTAATGTATAGCTATGGTTGAAAACTCTAGTCTAATTCAGAGGAATTTAATAATTCTGTATAGCCTTTAGGATAAAGTTGGTTTGATTTTAATTATCTTAGTCTTTGCATCTCGTATATCATTTGGATACTTCTTTCAACATTTCCTTAAAGATCAGAACTTACGATCCAAAAGATTAACGTAGTGGGAAAGTCTTCTTTTCCTTCCTTCCTTTTTCCTTCTTTTATCCTTTGCTTTTTAAAAAATGTCTCTTCCTCTAAAACCTATTCTGGACATTGAAAACTTTTAAAAATCTATAAATAGTTCATGATAATTAAATTTAAAACTTCATATATGCAATATTTAGAAATTAAGATATACTTCTAAGAAATAGTGAGGTTGTTATAATAAAGACATTCATGTAAGACTCTTCCAAATGTATGAAATAAAAAACCTGCATTTGGGGCTGGTGTAGAGAGAGGAAAGAAAAAGCTAGACTACGGTAATTGCGATAATTGAGGATAATTACATCTTTGAGCTTCCAGCCAGCTATATGAGAAGGGAAGAGAAAAGGAAATATGACTTTTCGTATGTATAGTTGAGTTATTTCAAAAGGCAAACTAAGCTATCAGGATAAAAAACCTTTTCCAGGCACTAAAATCTCTGAATTTATCACACAAACACACCAACCTTTATGTAGTACACAATAGAACAATGTCATTAATAGTTTTACTAAAAGATGAAGATAAGAAAATGATGACAGTTTCTGATATTACTGTTTTATAATAGCCACTTCTTTAAGACATTAGTCAATTGGTTCAGCTGCTACCTAATGCAGCCCTCATTCATGACAACAGGACCACATCAGTGACAATATGGAGGATGTTCGTATTCCAGTTAACCAGGGTAGGACACTGTCCTTCAGTCCACCTGAAAGCCATATCCAATAATAGGTTACAGAAAAAGGCATCAGGTCACAACTCTGTTAGGAAATATGAAAGATTGGAATTTGATCTTTCAGCCTATCCCTACCCTTTACAATTTTTACGGTGGTAGTACTATGAAACAGTCTTGGGAGAATATTTATAGTGTGAGGACTTTACTGAAATCACGGCATCTTAGATGGATCCTGGCTGCAGAATCAAAGACTTGTGATAGATTAGTGAATGTTACAGAATGTCTCAGATTGTTTTTAATCATGTTCTCAAGAAGATGAAATATAGGACGTAGGTGACTGCTAGTGGACCAGTTGTCCCTAAAATTTGCTTATTCCTGATATAATATTCCAGTATATCAGGAAATAAAATCAAGTCGGATTTCAAAGAGTTTGAAGAAAGGTCTAAGAAAAGTTATGTAAAAAAAAAAAGTTAACTGCTTCTCTTAAATTTCAGCCATAGCAATGTATTGTTTTACAATTAGTATTGAGAAATCTCATATCCACTATAAATAATTGCTTACAAAAACAACTGGAATGAAGTCTGGCCTAGATTATTTAATCCAATAGGATTGAAATGATAAATACTAACGTCTTTCCCCAATAGTAATAACTAGGTGTGAGTCACTATTTTGATTTTTTTTAATGAGTTTTCTTTTTGTCCTGAAAACACACCTTCTTGTTCCTTATGTAAGTATATTTTTCTTGAAGTCTTTCTGTCATAGAGGCATGAGAAATAAAGGAATGATCCTCTCGAGATCAGATCCCACTATTACATTTCCCGCAGTATGCATTTACAGAGCTGCTGCTGTGGCTGTGCAGTGCACCCCCCACACCTCTAGGAGGCACCACTCACACGGTCCAGTCTGTGCTCTCAGCACAAGCAGAGCCACTCAGACTCTTAGTGGCAGAGAAGAGTGAACTCACATTCTTGACTCCATGTGCAAAATTTCTTTGAGTTCCCATGTTCCATTTTTTGAGTTACTAATAGTTTTACCTTATACTCCATAAATATCTGTATTTCTTTTCTTACTACAGTTAAAATTGAGTAACTTGGACACGCAGAAGATGTGTCCCAAAAAGGCTGACACCTTTTTCTGGATCTTACCACAGCACATCTCTACCACGTGCCTCTCCCATCCTGTGAAGCTTGCCACCTTAGGCCACTCCCCTACCTCTCAGTTTAAAGCCTTTGAAATGTTTCTGCCCCCAAAGAGGTGAAAACATGGCATAAGGAAATGAAGGGTGGGGGATGTCAAAGCCTTACCCTGATAATTAGCTCTTACTGTACAATCTGAAGACTCTCCTTGTTCTCTGCTTTCCAGAGAAAATGGAAATTGGGGCAGAGTGACTACACTGACTATTTAAGGTACAGAGTGCTTTGACATCAGTAGGGGAAGAAGGCTGTCTCTAAAATGTCAGTGTTAGGAACCATATTCTGGGTCCCTCCCACACATCTCTTAATACTGTGGTATATAATGTGAATTCCAAATGTGATCCCTCATCTTGGAAGCCACTGTGACACTCAAAATATAAAACTCTCCAAATTTCAGGCATTGGGGTGGCTCAGTCAGTTAAGTGCCCGACTCTTGATTTTGGCTCAGGTCATGATCTCACAGTTCATGGGAGTGAACCCACATCAGGCTCTGTGCTGACAGCATGGAGCCTGCTTGGGATCCTCTCTCCCCTTCTCTCTCTGCCCCTTTCTCGCTTGTGCATGCTCTCTCTCTCTCAAAATACATAAATCAACAACAACAACAAAAAACCCTCTCCAAATTACACCAAGACTTTCCATAAACACAGCCTCAACCCATAACTTCCATTTTATTCATGATTTACAAACAGAGAAAATGGGAAATCTGGAGGGAGAAGATGTGATTTTCATTAGCTACGAAGATTTTCAAAATTGCATTAGTTTCAGTTCATTAGGTCTTATAATCACATTAGCTACATGACATTGTAAGGAGAGGAGGTGCCCTGCGGAGATCCCCCTGTGGATTTCCCTGGAGTCTCATTACCTCTTGTACACTGGGACTCAATACGGGATTCGAGTTTTCCTTTCACGGGATGAACCGATAGAAACGATACAGCATATAGAAGCCATGTTTACAAAAACATTTCCTCTCGTCCTTCCCTAATTCTTCCCATAGTGATTTCCCTGGCCAAATGCTGTGTCAGTTTTGAGGGCTTCTGAACTTTTGAAAAATTGATGAGTGACTTCCACCTCATTAGGATTCCCACTGGGCTCGTAGCAAACTCTGAGCCAAGGGTTTTCGGTGAACTCCTCACTTCAGAATCACTTAGGATACGTGCTAAAAATACAGATTCATGGGGCGCCTGGGTGGCTTAGTCAGTTAAGCAGCCGACTTCGGCTCAGGTCATGATCTCGCGGTCCGTGAGTTCGAGCCCCACGTCGGGCTCTGTGCTGACAGCTCAGAGCCTGGAGCCTGTTTCGGATTCTGTGTCTCTCTCTCTGACCCTCCCCCGTTCATGCTCTGTCTCTCTCTGTCTCAAAAATAAATAAACGTTAAAAAAAAAAAAAACATTTAAAAATACAGATTCTTGGGCCCCACTCCAACTCTATCATGTCAGAATATCTGAGGGTCAGGCCTGGGCATTGGCAGCATAGCAAGTGCCCTGGGTGTTGTGAAGCAGGACTTGAGAGAGGGTTCTGGAGGACATCTGTGCAATGGCTGGCATTCTCCCAAGGCCTGGGAAGGAAGGCATGTGCCAAGCGATGAGGCCAGTGGATGGAGGGACCTGGAAGCCGTGCACTTTAATACATCGGGGGTAGTTATTCGGGAAGGTCACAGCCAAAATACTCCTCCCTCCAAGCTGAGGAAACACTCTCTTACTCAGAAGTGCAGTACTCTTCTATCCTGCCGTGTCTGTCCTCAGAATCCTGTAGTTCACTCCATGTTGCCTTTTATATCTAGTCCAGAGTCTTCTGGCTGCCTAGCATACGAGTGGCTCTGGAATGAGTGTGGACCTTTTCCAAAGGAGGTGACTCATTCCGGTTGTGGAGTTCCCTGTTTGGTCACGTCAGACCTTGTAAGAACAGAATCTCCAAGGTGTAGTCACTCTGTTAACCTGCTCCCCTACCTCTGCCGGTATGGTTTTATCTTCCCTAGATTGGGCAAAGGAAGAGAGGAAAATAAATATATCGATGTAGACAGGTACGTACATATGTCATTCTTAAATTCACAAAGTAGCCCATGGGTTAAGACCAGCTGTCGGTAAAATGACAAAAAAAAAAGGCCCCCAAATCTCTTCCCCTTGCCTACCTCAGACACACAGTGCCTGCATTTTGGCCTCACCCCTCTCATCCTTCTCCTTCCCCTCCCTGTTCCTTACCAGCTGACTTGGTCTGTTCCAGTAATTTATGCCTTCGTAAGATTTTAAATGCACATGCCAACGCTTGCGTGAATATTTGTTAAGCTTCCTCTCACCATAAAGTGAAAGCAGCTATTCTCCCACTTAGTAGGGACACGGTGAGGCTCTCCACGTGCCTTCCCTGGTCCTTGAAATCTGGCCTGTCCCCAGGGGCTGGCCAACCCTGACTGTGATTGAGTGCGTGCAGGGGAAGTGGTCCTTCGCACCCTGTGAACATGCAAAGGCTGTCTTTGGAATCCACCAGACACATTGAGGACAGTTCTCAGCTTGAAACAACATCAGTCCAAGGGCACTGAAGCTGTGTCCATGCCATGGGGCCTCTGCCATCAGGCTACACAGAATCAAGCTGCAGTCATTGTGACTAATGCAATATGGTGGAAGGGAAAGGGCTTGTGGCTTTTTGTTTCTTTCTGATTTCACATGCTTGGAATTCAACAATGGGTTTTCTTAATCTTTGATCAAAATATAGCTCTGTATTAAGACCTCAATTCAAAACACTCTTCCCCTCTTGCATATTGAGTTTTGCAATTAAATTGCCTCAAACCAGTCTAGTCTCATATTCAAGGGGCGATTAGAAGATGAAACAGTGTTTAGTGTATAGTAGGGATTTAGCAATTATTTTTTTAATGAATTACAGAGTGTCAAAGAGTAAAATACACTTTGTGCCTTAGTGTTAAAGAGTAAGAAACATCAGAGGTATTCGTCAAGCAACTAATGAAACCAACCCAAAGAACTATTTTTAAAAACAGAGACCGAGAACTTCTCCAGAATGTTCTATTACATTTGGAGCCTCTTCAGGCTTATCAAGTACTGAGGTCGGAAACTAGATAGATGCCTTTCAGACTTGCTTTCTGTGTAAGATCTTCCTAAATTTGGGCATGTGCCTCTTTAAAAAGCCTCAGAAGCTTCCAGCAGCAGCATTTTCTCTCTCCGTTACCTGTGTATGCCCATCTGCATATTTTTGGTTTTGTCTTTGCATTCTGTTTAAAGGCTGTTATAAATAGGAATTATCGATGTGTAACTATGCCAACTAGATGTTGATGACTCTAGTCAGAGACTCATAAGTCATCCCTGCAGTCAGTGTTTGGTGCTGGGCTCTCCGGTCAGGCACTGTTGGGATGGATTCCTGGCACTGGACGTGGGACTAAAAAGGCTGCCTGTGATTCTTCCTCCTAACATTCCTGTAACTGCTGTATCCTTGTCAGGTGTTCCAGGGAATTACTAAGACTGTGCTTTCTGGGGAGTTGAAACTATTGATCACACTGAGAATTTCACGTTCTTGCTGGGTCGACAGCAAGTCCCTCTGGGTGGAGAGTCCTGAATTTTTATTTTAGACCTGAGGAATTTCTGGCTACTTTCATAAAATGATAGAGTCTCAGAGCTGGAAAGAAACTTTATAAATGGCCTCATTTTTCAGGAGAAACTGAGACACAAGAGGTTTGGGCTTGGTTAATTATGTGGAAAAGAACAGATGATGTGTCCACTCACTGCCATTTTATGGGACCCTGGATTGGTAAAGAGCTAGTACTTATATGGGAATGAAGAGAGTCCTAAGGTGCAGGGGCTCTGTGACCTCATTTTCACGTAACTCTGAATGAGACAAAGTCCAAGCTTCAGTACTAGGGATCTGGCTGGATGACCCTCCCATCCTTGTTGGAAGGAAGATGAACGTCTACGCTATAGTACGACTCCAAATAATGGTCCTTGGCCAGCAGCCTAGACCTCACCTGGCAGCCAGTTACAAATGCAGAATTCAGAATCTGCACCTTAACAAGATCCCCAGGTGATCTGTAGACACACTGAAGTGCCGTTCTTGAACAGTCTTCTCAAATTTCAGCCTGCATCACCATCACCTGGAGGGCTTGTTAAAAACTGAGGGCCCCACCCCAGACTTTCTGATTCATAAGCCTCAGGGAAACCCAGAATTCTACATTTTTAACAAGTTGCCAAATGACACTGAGGCTTCTGGACCAGGACCAACCTTTGAGAAGCGCTGCCCTACTAGAACCACTGCCCGGCTGCTTGTCTGCACAGAGCTGGGGAATCTTCTATAGCCTGTTCCTGGCAGAAAGTCTTGAGGATGAGCCCCGAGAACCTCCACTTTCAAACACAAGTTCTGACTTACTCTAACATAAGGGGCTAGTCCCAGCCCCGAGTAGTTCCCGGTAATAGTAGCAAGTGACCCACATGCATGTTTTTGGAAGATTTTGGAGTCAATAAAAAGTCTGTCGTCTGCTGGTTTTATAATACAAAGGACGCATGGTGTTTTTAAAATATAGTCGAGAAGAGGGGCGCCTGGGCAGCTCAGTCAGTTGAGCGTTCGACTCTTGGTTTCGGCTCGGGTCATGATCTCACAGTTTCATGAGCTCGAGCCACGTGTCTGGCTCTGTACTGATGGCACAGAGCCTGCTTGGGATTCTCTCTCTCCTCTCTCTCTACCCCTCCGCTGCTCATGCTGTCTCTGTCTCTCTCAAAGTAAATAAACTTAAAAAATAAATAAATAAAAATAAAACTTAGTCAAGGTGAGAACGAAGATGACCGTGGTGTAGCAGGCGCCGGGTGGCACGTTGAGCCACATGCCCGCCGGCATCCATGAAAAACAGGAACTCTGAAGTCAGCCGAGCTTACGGTAATGAACAAGTAGAAATACATCAGAAGGTGCGGTAGAGACAGCCGACTGCTTTGTCCAGCCTTGCTGTAGCTCACAGTGAAACCCACGCTACAAAGTGGGATTCCCCTGGTACGCGACAAATTGCCGTCTCCTCTTAAATTGTATCTCTTCCATCTTGAGAGCTTACCTTTCCCAGGGTAAGCACCCTTTGATGTGCTGTCTCAACGAGGCAGCACAGTTCGGGTGAGGGCTTGGTAAAAGCTAATCGGCGTGTGATGGATACTGGAGCATTTATAATTAGCTGTCCGACCACAGTCCAACCAACTAGTGAATGTGATCACCTAAATGTCATCAGCCGTGAATGGAGGATTTGAGAGACGTTGAGGTCAAAGGGTAAATTTCTGGACCTCACAGCAAAGACACTGAAGTTGTTCTTGGTTAAGTCTTGTACTATTATGAACGAGAAGGTGGCTGAATCACCGTGCCCAAGAAGCCAAACAAAACCAGTGCAAAACAGTGCTTAACAGAGCAGTACTGTGAAATCCTGGCCTCAGTAAACTGGCCTGCGTGCTAACACCAAATCCTCACAAGACACGGGCAAGGGCCATAAAGTATTCTCGATCCCTTGGAAGGAGGACACATGATGAATGCGTGGCTGGGAATGAGCACTGGGCAAACCAGAAGAGAGGGAACATTCTTCTCTCTGGTGCTAAAGGCAAGTCATGATAGAGAGAGGTTCAGATTGCCAAGAGGGTGAGGCTTTTGTGTCCCGGACAGGCAGCCACCTGGGGATTATGAACACCATGGGGATGGTCACCGCCCCATCTGTGAGAACACACTGCTGGGCACTAGGCTAGGGTAGAAAGTGCCAGGGACACTGAGTCAGGAAACCTAGAGCTGCATGACCCTAGACATGGTACTTAGCTTTGAACTTCGGTTTCCTCATCCATAAATAGATATGGTGGCCCGACCCCAAAGGCCCATAAGGATTAAATAGCCTAACGTGCAGGAAGTGGCTGGCGTGTTGCATGTGCTCAGGCATTTTCAGTGTTTTTAATTTCAAGCCTTTGAGTCAAAACTGGTGCGTGGTAGGTCTCTTCAGGACCTGGGTAGGGTCAAGATGATCATTAGTAGGATGGAGCCAGTACCGTGGAAGTCCGTCTGCCTGGTAGCCTGACAAGCAGACTTTTGGAGCTCCTCACGTCCCCCATGGAATTTCAACATCATTCGAAAATACTGAGAAAAGGGGTTTCTTCTGGTCCTTCCTGTCTCTGAAGGCCTGGTCAATATCCACCCCTTCATGGATGCTTTTTCTCTTCCGATCTGTTAGTTCCTTCAACTGTTTATTCATTCGGATGATTAAATGCCTACTGTGTGTGCTGCACACTAGGGCTGCAGCTGTGAACCGGATAGGTCTGTTCATGGCATTGCCTTTTGGAACTTAGGCCGGCGGAGGAGACAGTGCAAAGCTTCATCATTTCCATGTTGAATAATGCCACGAAGGAGAAAGCTTCTTCAGGCTTTTATGGAACAGGCCTAAAACTAAAGCAGTGTGGGGGGAAGGGGATTGAAGTACATCGTCAGGAAAGTCGCTCCAAGGAAGTGACACTACACTGAGATCTGAAGAATGGTGAGGCTTTCATCAGATGAAAAACGTGGGAAGAAGAGCCAAGAATAGTTAAGGCTCCTCTTTCCCTTGAGACATGTAAGACTTAGCACCTTTTGAGGGCTAGAAGAGCCGGGAAGGCATGAAAGACGGTTGCTGAGAAGGGGTCAGAGGAACACCAAGCTTGGACGCTACAGTTGGTGAGCAGCCATGCACACAGACACCAGCATTCTCACTGCTGTGCCTTTTCTCGAGAGACGTTCAGCTGCTTCGATGACAGGACAAAGAAGCCAGGTGGCTGTGTTCATTCACGAGTTAAGGCTTTGCCTTAAGACATACTTGGCGTATTTTTTAATTATTTGCTTGATGTGCTCGTCTCTTTTATTCTCCTCCTCTCCCTTGCCTTATAAATTATTCAAGTTGCATTTTGAGAGTCAGCTTGGGAATTTACTCCTCATTGTTCCTACAGAAATAAGTATTCAATAAAAATTTCTTGATTGGTTCCTACTTTCCAGTTTATTGTAGATGCTGAGAATAGGGTGGGAGATGAAGTGGACACGTCCCCACCCTCAGGGAGCTCTGAATTCAGATCAGATGAACAAACATGGAAGGCACAGGAGATATAGACCCTAAAGCCCAAACTGCACATTTTCCATGAAGACTTGCTTATGCAAAATGAAACCGCTTTTTACCTGTGTACCTCCCCTGGTCTCTGAGAATCAATCATTATCTCCCCCTTTCCCTCCCCTCCCTCCCTGTCTTGAGATTTGCCATTAAAAAATAAAAAACAAAAAGAAAAAACCAAAAACCTTGGCAATTGGTTTTCAAGTCAGAATATGAGCAAAAGCAACCTTAGAAGTTATTCCTCATCCATCAAAGTCTCTTACCTTTTGGCTTTTCTGAAGGCAAAAAACCAAAATGGCGACGGGGCTTTTATAAACAGTAAACGATGTTACTTCTGTAATATAAGTTTAATGTATCTTTGAAGACAAGTGAGAGCCACACAGACCCCTCCTCCTGAAAGGGTCAGCTTTCCCGTTTCCTGTGTGGATCAATACGTTTGGTATGTACGAAAAGTAATCAGGTTACACTGACAGATGGCCTTAAGGATTTATAACTCGCTCTTCAAATGAATGCCTGGCTCTTGCTGTCTTCAGCAGCAACCCCTCCATAACAGGATCAGCCAGTGACGCTAAAGGTTTCCAGGTTCCTGTCTCTTGTGCTCACAGGTAGTGTGCTTCCCTTAGGGGGCTACCAAAGAAATGTCAAGTCATTGCTCCGTAGTGATGTTTTAAAATTTATAGTTCAAGAAACTATAAGCAAGAAAACCTTACCTTTACCACCTTCCTCTCTTTGGATATATTTCCCCCAAGTCAGAAAAAAGAGAAATCAAGACATCTTTGGTTTTTTTTTAATGTTTTTATTTTTGAGAGAGACAGAGTGCGAATGGGGGAGGGGCAGAGAGACAGGCACAGAATCCAAAGCAGGATCCAGGCTCTGAGCTGTCGGCACAGAGCCTGACGTGGGGTTTGAACTCACGGACCATGAGATCGTGACCTGAGCGGTAGTCAGACACTTAACCGACTAAGCCGCCCAGGCGCCCCAGAAATCAGGACGTCTTTGTAATGACCTTATTTGGTAGAGAACCATTGTTCCTTAGCCAGAGGGACGGCAAACATTTGCTTAGATGGCTGGTCAACGCTCAACCAGAGTACAGCATACAGGCTTGCCTGTATCACAGTCTCCTTACTCTGAAATCTACCTAAATTTCAATATTTTAGCTTCAAACTCTTTCAGGGCACTCGAGAATTCTATTGAGAGGTTAATTTAGCCTTAGCGAATGTGCCTCACAGGACAGGAGCCCTGCAGGGAATTTAGCTCCTCAGCCATTGTGAAATTTGTTCGGCTAATCTGTAGCTCATAAAGCATCATTTTAACTCATGGTTCCCACACCTGGTAATGACCAGGAAGGAGGAATATTCCCATGGGGTTGGGTCCTGTCCTCATTTTGTTCATCAGTGAGGGGTCATGAGCGGAGGCGGTTTCTATCATACTTAATTATGAGTTGAGCAGGACAGCTGTAAAATGGTAATGACTGTCATTACCAACCTAAACCTGCTTCGGAGGAACTAAAGTGTCTGCTTCTGCAACTAATCTCACCGGCCATCCCAACACTACCAAATTATTACTTGCAGAATTTGCCGTGATCAGAGCACCTACCTGCTAAGAGTGTTATAAAAAAATAAAAATAATAAAAATAGCTGTCATCTGGTTGTCACCTTTCATTAATTTCATCTGGTTTTTGTTTTCTTTCCTGTTGGAATTGATTTTGGTGGCTGATAGTCTAGGCTAATGAAGACAAAATGCCTAGCACAAGGCACCAACCGCAGGTATAGCGGTCGCTCCTTGAAGAGGCTGAAAATAGGATTATACCGCCACCTTGTGGTTAATAGTGGCACCTGCTTTTTAAAGTAAAAGGCCATCAGTGTTTCTACTGATGGAATCACCTATTGGTTAGAAACATAAATGGATGTAAAAGGATAAGAGATTCTGGAGAAGAATAATTTTGCTCAAAATAATTATTCAGGCAAACTTTTAAGATCCTTTCAGAGGCTCCTGAAGTTCTATAAGATCACGTACTGACCCTTCTTGGCCAAATGACAAATTCCCACAGTAGTTTGAATTCTATATAATTGGGGTGGATGGATGGAACCATTGCCTATGTTACAACGATATCACACATTTGTCTTAAGTGACAGTCTCAGCCGTGATTGTATATCAGTGCAGCCAATAATGAAGTCTGTTCTAAAACAAAAATAACTGATGTGCAACTATTACTCTAAGTGAATATTATGATTTTCTGCAACTCATCTTGGTGCAGCATTTGGGTGCCATCATAAATTTTAGTTGAGGTGCAATGAATGCTGTTCCTTTTCCCTATGTTAAGTAACTCATAGAATATTTATACATGTGGTCTGACAATGAAATATCTTTGAAGCTTCGAGAAAATAATATTCTATAGTTGAATATAATTTTATTGAGTCACATAAGAACAGGGTTAAAAGAAATAGGCTTAAATATCTCTTAAATGAGAGATCACTCCAAATTGTTCATGTATTTCTGCTGGTGTGGATTAATTCTAGGTACTCGGAAAATACCGCGCTTGATATAGGCATTAGCAGAAAATTAGATGGTCCTCAGGGCCAGTAACAGTATCATGGACTTTGGAGCCTTAGATCATCTTTTCCACATGGAACCTGGTCGGTAAAAGGGCACAGTGAGTCGTCTGGAAAATGTCATCATTGTGGCAGGAGCGTTCCTTTTCAGGGTGACTTTTTACTTCCCACACACTGTGCCTCCTGTCCTCTTATTCTGACTCTCTGTTGCTAATCCTGAGAGAAGCCTTTTGGCCACATGGAAAGACACTGACCCGCTCACTCCTCAGAACACACTAACTTGACCCCTGCCGTTTAACCTCAGTGAAACCAATGCGTGAGACAGGCCATCGCACTGCTCGGACAGCCCTGGACCATCCACACAAGGCCTGTGCTCCCCATCCCCACCAAGAAAAAAGAACATGGAAGTCATATGTGCATCTGTGCAGGAGGGGGCAGCCCATCTACACACATGCGGGGGGGTGGGGGGTAGGCACAGGGGGCGGGGGGACAGTCCTGTCTTAATTGTAGATAAGACACCAAAATTTAAGGAGATGACCAGAGAAGGAATGGGCAAGAGAATTTGGAAATGGAAGTCCAGAGAAAGGAAGAGACCAGGAGAGAAGAATTTACGAGTGCAGACCTCTGAAATAGGAATAAACCCACCCGGGAGGTCCTGCTGTGAGTGAGAGTCAGAGGTCATGTATGTGTAAACCCCTGCACTCTGCCAGGCCTGCTGCGACCGGTGGTGTTCGGGTCCTCCTGTCAAGTTTCACTTCAAGGTTTCTGAGAGGTGGACGCGGCCCAAAAACCAGGAGCCCCCCATCCTGAGGGATTACAATGTATCTGGCTCAGAAACATGATGATGATCATTCTTCCCATGGGGAGATTCTTGTCCACCTAAAAGTAGTCCTTTCAGTAGCTTTTCAACAAATTTTAGTTGAAGGAGAGTCCCAGGAGCTTTGACACATTTTCTCTGAGTTACATCTTTTATTCAGTATCTCGTAATAACCCGCTTTCATCCTCTCTCTCCCTACACTGTGCTGGTAGGCTGGGCACCCCACATGTTTTCATTGTATTCTACCGGCTTTCCCCGATGAGAGAGAGCGAGAAAAGAAGGAAACGTGTACAGAAATAGAGAAAGGCCCTACAGATTACACACTCGCTTCCTGGATGGATATCTGGCTTTTGAATAATTCACACAGCAAACTATTTTCTAGGAATCTGGCACTTTATTAATAGACATTGATTAAATCTGTTGTATGAGTGAATGAGTGAAGGAAGGAAGGAACAAACAAATGCCTGCGCAACAGATACCTTTTGTTTGTGTTTCCTAAACCGTGTTATCCTTCGGACCTGTATATGAAAATTGATATCCTGTGTATTCATAGGTCGCCTTGATTTATGTGCCTGCTTGACTATATTTTAGTAACTGTGGTACCAATTTGTAGTCTAAATTTAAAGTAAATTATTCATTGCCTCAACAAATCAGGAGAGACGTGCTGGTCATTTTCATTCGGTGGGAGCCATCCAGGGGCAACCACACAAGAGCAATTTGACCATCCATTACTGCACGCATGTGGTGTTTGCAGGTGCAACTTCAAACCGACATAGGAAGACGGTCCCTATCACACCTTAAGTTGTATGTTTCTATATTTACAGAGCATTAGGAAGTGTTCGTGTTGATTCAGGGACCTAAGGAAAACATGGACTTCATCAAGAATAGTCTGCATACATTGTAGACAAAAGTTTCTTTTTCTCCAGCTTTTTATTATTCTTCAACCTTAAATATGCAGATAAATGCAATGTGTTTCACTCAGAGAAAATCCGGTCCAGTTCAACTGCCTTTGCTGAAATGGTTTTTGTTCTCCAAGCCCTCAAGGTGTGCTCCTCTTTGGCCCTAAGCCCTCCAGGCGCTGGCTGGATGCGGACAACGCAGGGCTCCCGAAATGCAGTTATGGCTCTTTCAGAGAAGCAAATGAAAATGTAAACGTGGACAGTCTTTTGCACGACAAAAAAGTTTTTTGAGTTCTGATTCATTAACACAATAGTTTGCTTACTTTATTCGTGAAACTTGATATTAAGTTATAGGCTATTCCTTTTAAGATGGGATATTCTAGAACTGAGCAAAGCAGACGTTCTATAAACGAGGCCCCTCTGACAAGAGTTAATTGTTCAAAAAAATTGGGGGAGGGGGTGCCTGGGTGGCTCAGTCGGTTGGGCGTCCGACTCTTGGTTCGTCTCAGGTCATGATCTCACGGTTTCGTGGGTTGGAGCCCCGTGTCGGGCTCCTAGCTGACAGTGCGGAGGCTGCTTTGGATTCTCTGTCTCCCTCTCTCTGCCCCTCCCCCACTTGCGCTACCTCTGTCTCTCTCAAAATAAATAAATAAACTTAAAAAATTTTTTTTCTTACATTTTTTTATTTGAGGGGTGCCTGGGTGGCTCGGTCAGGGTAAGTGTCCAACTCTTGGTTTCTGCTCAGGTCATAAACTCACAGTTGCATGAATTTGAGCCCCATGTCAGGCTCTGCACTGACGGTGTGGAGCCCGCTTGGGATTCTGTCTCCCTCTCTCCCTCTGCCCTTCCCCTGCTATCCCCCTCTCAAAATAAATAAATAAACTTAAACATTTTCTTTTTATGTGAGTATAGTTGATACACAGTGTTACATTGGTTCCAGGTGTCCGGCATAGCGATTCAATTTCTATTCGTTATGCTGTGCTCACCACAGTTGTAGCTACCATCTGTCACCATGCAACGCTATTACAGTACTATTGACTGTATTCCCTCTGCTGTGCCTTTTATTCCCATGACTTATTCATTCCATAACTGGAAGCCTGTATCTCCCATGACAATCATTAATTTTTGGTATATGGCTCTATTTTTCAAAATCTGTCACTCTTGAAATATTTCCCAGAACTCATGTGGCCATTTGCATTTGGAAGCATTGTCGCCGGGATGGGGAGCAAGCTGTACCCCCGTTGAGAAGGACCTTCCTCACGGGGCTAAGACTACAGGTTTAGAGTCAGAAATGGCTCGACTCATATCCTCACCGGCCACTTAGCATCTGTGACATCGTAGGAGAACTTGCTCAGTGTCTCCGCCATTCAACTTCCTTGTCTGAAAAATGGGGATGAGCAGGGCCTTCTCACCGTCTTGTAGCAGTTCAGTGAGGAAAGCCTATAACAAGAGTCCCAGGACATGCCAGGTCCAAAAATGTACTAGATACAGCTCTCATGCCTCATTTGTAGTTGCTTATAAATAGGTCTTATTTACTGCTGGTGATGTATTCTTAGCACATACTTTCATCTGTTCGTTTGAAAATGTGCTTACTGAGGGCTCGCAGAAGCGCAGTGAGAGCCGGCCCTGAAAACAGGTACATATTCACAGTAGATAACTGTTACGAAAGTGAATAAAAGACATTCTCTTTCGTTAATTGTATTGGCCTTAGACCTTCTCGAAGAAAAGTAGGTTTGGGAGCTAAGGAGATAGGTGGGGAAATGTGAACTGCATTTTTGTGAAAGCTATAATAAATGCTTTACACCGCTCTGGGGGAAAAAAAAATCCAAATAAGCACTTACTTGCTATGGACTATCTGGAATTTTATTTGAGGACATTAAGAATCTGTCCCCAAACATAGCAAACTAACAAGCCACGCATTGCCTCAAGCACTGCTGGGTACTCGTGCATTCCCACTGTACGTTTTTAGGTTAGGAAAACAAAGGCCTGGACAACAGAGGGGACTTGCCCAGAGCCAGGTGTCCAGGTGAGTGCAGGGCATCCCGCACACACATCCTTGCCTTTGCTCTGAGGCTTCCTCCTGACATGCACTAATCACAAGATTGTGTCACTTCACGTGAGAAGCTGTTTCAAAACACACTGGTCTCTCCGCAGGAGGACGAAGCACTCTGTGCCCATGTTACCACCTGTGAAGGACTGACTGACCCACCAGCTTGTGCCACTTCTTGCTCCCGCCATGGGACCTTCGGGGAGCATGCTGAGCAGCGGACAGATGCAGGTGGTCCTGTGGGGCAGTTTGGCGGCTCTCGTCACTTTCTTCCTCATCAGCTTCCTCGTCTTTCTGTGCTCCAGTTGTGACAGGTGAGATCTCCTGTGTATCCGCCGGAACCTTGAAATAACCTGTTCCCTGTGCCCAGAAGACTCTTCATAGGAAAAACGTTATAAACAGAATCCCGCTACACAGACATTCACAGAAACCCCTGTGTTTCTAAAGTTAACTAGCTTCTGTGCTGCAGAGCACCTCAGGACGTTTTTTGTATTCATCGAATGAAAATCCATATTTGATTTTGCTCAGGAGCAACTGGGAGAACCCTTGTATACAAAACTTCCCAAAATGAAATTTTGCCATTCTTTTGAGCACATCGTTGTTAAAATTTATATTGTGTTTTCCTGTCGATGGACATTTGGAAATCTTAGTATGATGTGCATGAAAGATACTCTTTGCTGCCACTTGACAGTTACTGATTATAATTGCTATTACGTGGTTTGAAAGGACCATTCAAGTTTTGTGATCTAGAACTGCAATTTCTTAAGAAACATTAATTTTCCTAGAAGAGAGACGAAATAATCATCTTGGTTGTTTTTAGAGTTATGCTGCTTCTCCCCTTCCATGTCTCCCTCATTTGGGATGTCTGTACCCCCCCCCCCAAAATAAAAGCTCTTTGCTCAGAACCAAAGGTCTTTCTAACATGTTGGGAGTGATTTCCCAGGTGTTCAGACGCTGTTAGGATACTTTTCAGGAGCGCCTAGGTGGCTCAGTAAGTTATGCATCCGACTTTGGCTCAGGTCATGATCTCGTGGTCCGTGAGTTCAAGCCCCATGTCAGGCTCTGCGCTGCCAGCTCAGAGCCTGGAGGCTGCTTCAGATTCTGTGTCTCCCTCTCTTTCTGCCTCTCCCCTGCTTGCTCTCTCTCTCTCGCTCTCTCAAAAATGAATAAATGTTAAATTTGTAAAATAAGAAGGATACATGCAGCCTCCTGGCAGATTGGTGCTGTGGGGCTGGAGCAAACCAGCCAGTCTACCTCCAAACCTTCCTCTCAGTAACTTCAGGAGAGACCCAACAAGGGTCATTTACAAATCTGACAGGACTTCTTACCCTGAAGTGTCTGTCGAGAAGAGGAAAGTCAGACTCTCCCAACCAAGTAGCCTTCCAGTCTCCTCCCAGTTTAGACCTGGAGCTCTACAGCTGGATCTGAGTCTGCTCAGGAAGGTGCAAAAATAGAGGCTGGTGGAGTTTGCTCCCCTGGACTAGGGAGGGCCTGCCTGTAATTATTTACACTCCCACTAGGCGTCACTGTTGCCTTGACAAATATGGGACATGTATTCTCTAGGACGGATGGCTTTCCTTAGACTGTCCTGAGTAAAAATAAATTCTATTTTTATTCGATGGACTTTTCCATAGACTGGAAGTACATATGACTCATCCTGAGAGCATGTATCCTTCCCAACGTGCCAAAATTTGTATTTTCTTTCATTTTTTTCCCAGTCCCATTGCACTGGGTAGTCGACTCTGAGTTTGTCTGGATTTTCTTTTAAAAAAGGAAAAAACAGGTAAAATTATTTCCAGTATTCTAGAGTCGAGACAAGTTTCTGCTCAGGAATGTGCCTCAGTCCTCTTGTGAACTTCTATTTTCTACTCTGGGAGAAAGAGAGCTAGAGAGGTGACTGGTCTCATCCTGTGACTTGACCCCCCTCAGACCCTGACGCCTGCAAAGGAGTGATGGAGTCACGGTCCAGCTTTTGCTTTTTTGGCAAAACAAACCAGGATCCTAAAAGAGAGATTTAAATGTGGACAAATATTCGGATAGCCAAGGGGAGCGTCTGTTTGATTTTAGACGGCACGTTTGACGTTACAGCAATGTTTTCTCTTCCATTTCAGAGAAAAGAAGCCGAGACAGCACAGCGGGGACCACGAGAACCTGATGAACGTGGTGAGCCCATATACACATGTCTGTGTGTGCTTTCGAACACCGGCCACTTATCTAAGTGTGTTCCCACAAGCTGGCAACCTGAGGGAAACCGAGGGAAGGAGCTCACCAGAGTTAACCGGCTGCCTAGAGTCCTCCCTCTGAGGGACTCTTACTCAGTGTGGCTAGAGGCCTGTGCAATTAGCCGGGTTGGTTGGGAGAGTTTCAGAAATGGATGCAATCGTGCTGTTGCCAGAAGGATCCTGAGAGCGCGCCAACCTACTGCAGGGAGCCCCTGCCCAGCTCCAGCCTAGTATTGGTTTGCTAGGGCTGCATAACAAAGGATCACAAACAGTGGGGCTTCAATACCAAATGTATTGTCTTGACGTTCTGGAGGCCAGAAATGGAAATCCAGGTATCAGTGGGGTTGGCTGGCTCTTCTGAGAGCCTGGAGGGTGAATCTGTTCCAGGCCTGTCTCCCAGCTTCTGGGGGTTTGCCGCTCCGCGTGGTCTTCTCCCTGTGTCTCTCCATGTGGTCTTTCCTCTGCATGTCTCTGTCCAAGCTTCCTCGTTTGGTAAGGACTCCAATGTGACCTCATCTTACTGAGTTTCATCTGCAAGGACCCTGTTCCAAATAAGGTCACATTCCTAAGGTATCGGAGGTTAGGACTTCACCTCTGAAATTTGGGGAGTATCCAGTTCAACCAGTAACAGCTGGTCATGAAGCTAACCAAAAGGTAGGACCCCCGTCGGCCTCGATGCGGCCCGGCTGGGTTTCCACAGCTGTCACGTGGGGTGCTGTCGAGCCACAAGGGGCTCTTAGACCCACCCTGGTGAGGAGCAGCCTGAGTGTCGGGGTCATGCCCTTATCTGGCTGAGCACTTCCAGCAGCTGGGGAGGGGGCCACCCCGTATTCGCAGGGCTGACTTCGTCGGTCTTGCTCGAGCCCCATGGCGGTGCTAAAACAGAGAAGGTGTCTCCGTTCGCTGACATAATTCCTTAAGATCAGGCAAAATCTGCTGTCGGGAAGAGGATGTGAAATAGGCAGCCAGCAGACAGAGCTTACCAGGAGGCGTCTCTGGGCCCAGTCGCCACCCCCCACCCCTAAGGGCGTGCAAGGCTCTGGTATCCCAAGCAGGCTGGAGTTGTTGGGGCTTCTCTCCTCCCGGAGCCCCTGGGGTGTCCTTGCCTCCTCCTCTGCACGCACACCTTACCCGCTGCTGTTCTGCGTTCTCAGCTCTCCCTTTGCCCTCTTTCTTACCCCCATTCCAGTCTCTGGCTGTCAACCCCACTTCTCAGCTGTGCACAGCGCCCCCGTCCAGCACACAGAGTGCAGATCGCTGCTGTGGTGGCATCGAGAGGGTGGAGGGGCACCTCGGTGGCTCAGTCGATTAAGCCTCCCACTCTTTTTTTATAAATGTTTGTTTATTTTTGAGAGACAGAGTGCAAGCAGGGGAGGGGCAGAGAGAGAGACACACACAGAATGTGAAGCAGGCTCCAGGCTCTGAGCCGTCGGCACAGAACCCCATGCAGGGCTCAGACTCATGAATGGGAAGATCATGACCTGAGCTGAAGTCAGATGCTTAACCCACTGAGCCTCCCAGGCGCCCTGTGCAACTCTTGGTTTAGGCTCAGGTCACGATTTCATGGTCTGTGAGTTCGAGCCCCATGTCGGGCTCTGCACTGACAGGGCAAAGCCTGCTTGGGATCCTCTCTCTCCCCCCTCTGTCTGCCCCTCCCCAGCCCATGCACACATATACGTGTGCACCCTCTCTCTCTCGAAATAAATAACAAATGTTTTTTAAAAAGGTGGGGGAGATGGGGGGTAGCTCTGCGATTGCTTCTCCCACACGTAGGTCCCTGGTCCTGGCTTTCATCACCACCCCCGTGCTCCTTGGTGCTGGTTGGGGCTAGAGGAAGGGCTTCTGTCTCTGTCCTCCTCCCAGATTCCTTCCCTGTGCTGCTACATCCCTGGCGGGGCCTAGGGAGCCATCAGCAAGCCCCCCTGCCATGTGGTTCTGATGCGTGCCCCAGCGGGAGAACTCCTGCTGTAGACCTTCAATGCCTGCGTGGCCCAGGGTCAGGGACGAGGTCGAAGGTAGTGGCACGGGGGACCAAGGAAAACGCAGGCCGTTCCCGTGCCGTATCCTTAACTAATAACCGCACAGCCTCTCTTCTACAAACGTGTGGGGGACAGCACGCAAAAGCACGTGTTCACACGGGCCGTGGTACGTGAGCTCACACACACCCACCACAGCCGTCCACCCGGCTCTCTTTAAGAGCTTCTCTCTCAGCTGCTCGATCTTATTCAACTTGCAGATTCGCCAGTTAGGCCAAAGAAGCCCCCCAAGTCAGCCTCGCCTCCGCACCCCACCCCTGATCCCAGCTCTTGTACATCCTTGCTCCCTCCTAAGCCCCAGATGGGCCACCACTAAAGCCTAGCCTGAAAAGATCCAGGGGCATGGGGGTGTCCTGAAGTTTGCTCCTTGTGCTACAGAGAGAGGGAGGCTCACTCCAGGCTCCTCTGGGGGCATTTTCTCATGGAAGCTGAGAGGAGAAGTGGTGGCTAGGACCGAGGTTATGCTGCTTCAGCAGTGATGGGTACTTATGCTGTGATGAGCCGACCTGGGAGCTTCCCCCCCTCACACCTGACTCCTGTCTGGGTGCAACCTTTCTGGGATATGAGAGCCTGCACCTTAAGCTCCTGGCGTCCTAATGCAATGACCCACCTCCTGGCACCCTTCACTCAGGAGCAGCGTGAAACTGAAACAGCGGACTCTCAGTTAAGGGTTCATGACATAGCATGAGCTATTTGCTTTATTATTATTATTATTATTATTATTATTATTATTATTATCTGGTTCCCAGTAAGAAGCCAGAGAATTTGTGAGGCCAACTAGCCAAGCTTCTGGTGCTGTTTGTATCAGAATTTCCATGTGGAATCCTGGAACATAGTCCAAGTGTGGCCTCCTGGGTCATGCACACTGTATTCTGCGAGAAGGATTTGGGGACAGGTCACATTAGCAGTAATTCAGGCTGCTACATGGAACCAGTTGGGCATTTAAAGAAACATGTGCTTTCTGACTACTTGTTTATTCCTTATAGTATCTCCGTATTCGAGCCCAGTAGAAAAAACCTTCAATGACTTTCTTCCCTCCAAGCATCCAGAATTTGTGAGAATGAGAAAGATTTGCAAACCTACTATTTAACATGATTGTTCTTGTGAACCTTAAAGCAGAGACTTGGCTGGTTATGAAAGTCTCAGAAATCGATTACAGTATCTGTCTTTGACCAGACTTAAGCCTCTTCCCTTCAGATGGCATATTTGTCTTGGTGTGGCATGCCTTTAAGAATAGCATTTTGTGGGTCGCCTGGGTGGTTCAGTCAGTTGAGCATCTGACTCTTGATTTCAGCTCAGGCTATAACAGGGTCATGGAATCAAACCCCACGCACATCAGGCTCCTCACTGAGTGTGGAGTCTGCTTAAGATTCTGTCTCTCCCTCTGCCCCTTTTCTCTGATCACATGCGCACATGTTCTGTCTAAAATAAAATTTTTTAAATGTTTTTAATTTTTTTAATGTTTATTTCCTTTTGAGAAAGAGAGAACACAAGCAGGACAGGGGCAGAGAGGGAGACAAAGAATCCAAAGCAGGCTCCAGGATCTGAACTGTCAGCACAGAGTCCGACGTGGAGCTCAAACACGAACCACGAGATCATGACCTGAGCCAAAGTCAGACGTTTATCCAACTGAGCCATGCAGGCGCCCCTAAAATTAAATTTTTTTTAAAAAAACAGCATTTTACAGAGCCTGTGGTATAAGGAAGGATGCGGCTGCTCTCTGCTGGGGTCAGTTCTGACCAGCACTGGGCCAAACTTTTGGCCACCTTCTCACCTTAAGCTAAGGGGACTGATCCCTCATGACCTACCTGTAGCCCAGTTGAAGACCCCAGGTGGAAAGTTCTGCAAATGGTCTTGAAGATTCCCAGTGCCCCGAAGATTCTAGAACAATTCTGTCCAATAGAGCTTTCCACTGTGATGGAAGTGTTCTGTACCTGATCTGCAGTAACCACTAGCCACCTGTAGCTGATGAGCATTCAGAGTGTGACTAGCAATTCAATTTTGTTTAATTTCACTTAGTTTAAGTGGATTTGGGTTTTTGTTGCTGCAGTTTTAATTTTTAGAAAAAGCCATGGCCACTCTTCCTCTGCCCGCAGTCTGATTGTTCATGTGGTATGTTTGTTTTGCAGCCTTCTGACAAGGAGATGTTCAGCCGCTCAATAACTAGCCTGGCCACAGATGCACCTGCCAGCAGTGAACAGAACGGAATACTCACCAATGGGGACAGTAAGTTATGCAAAAATACGAGCTTTCCATGCAGACCCCATCACATTTCAAAAAACGTAGCTCAAAAATTAGCAAATGTGTTCTTGCCCACTCTTGGTATTCTACCAGTTTTAGTGAATGTCCTCTCATTTGGATGAAAAGCTAATATTTATTAATTGGTTTCTCTGTGCCATTGCTCTAAGATCTGTTTGTATACTAACCCATCCATACCACTACTATAAGATTACTGATATTAATATTCTCACTCCCTGTAAGATAGCTGTTGTTACTGTCCACAGCTTAGAGGTGAAGAAACCGCCGCACATTGCTGCTTCGACAGATCACCACAAACTTAGTGCCTTAGAACAACTGAAATGTATTAACTTACAGCTTTAAAGTACCAGCAGAAACGCACTTCTTCCTGGAGGCTCTAGGGGTGAATCTGTTCCCTTACCTGTTTCAGCTCCTAGAGGCTGCCTGCATTTCTTGATTCCTAGCCTTTCCCTCCATCTTTACACCTCTCCCCAACTCTCTTGCCCCACTCTGTCACTTAAAGGGACTCTTGGGGCACCTGGGTGGCTCAGTTGGTTCAGCATCTGACTTCGGCTCAGGTCATGATCTCACGGCTCATGAGTTAGAGCCCTACATCAGGCTCTGTGTTGACAGCTCAGAACCCGCTTTAGATCCTCTCTCTCTCCCCTCTCCCCTACTCTCTCAAAAATAAACAAACATTTAAAAAAAAAAAAAAGACTTTCATGATTACGTTGGGCCCACCTGGGTGACCCAGGCTACTCTCCTTCTCAGGGTCAGCTGATAGTTAACCTGTATCCTTAATTCCTCCTTGGCCACGTAGCATAACACACACATACACAGGTTCCAGAGGGTAGGACATGGACACCTTTTGGAGGCCATAATTCTGCCCGCCTTGGAGAGGCTGATAATTTGCCTGAGATCACAGTCAGTGTGCTGACGATCGGTAATCTGAGTGCTGGGCACACCTCTGGATCCACTCTGCATACCGCCTGTTGCACGCACGGAGTGCTGTCCCTGACAAAAATAGCAACTACATTTGCTTCACACTGTCCAGTTTACAAAGTGCTTTCACCTGAGGTAGGAGGTTGTCCTGTACCCCGTGTCCTGCTAAGGAAACTCGGGGGGTGGGGGGGGGGGACAGTATCTACCCCAGAATCTGCAGACTCCAGTGCTTGTTCTCTGACCACCATGACACATGTCTGGGGCCAGAGGGCAAAAGTTCAACCCCTCTGTGATGAGTAAGGAAACCTAGGGTGGTACCTGCCGTTGTGTCAGACACTGTCCTGGGCTGCAGGGGTCTCAGAGAATCCCAGTCTAGTCAATAAAGATTAAAACTCATAAGTTATAAACACACACATACGTACATATGTAAAGACTATATATCGTATATAAGAACTATATATTATATAAGGAGCATGTAAGATAGATGTATGAATATAAATATACCTATTTTAGTACACATTTATTCGTATATACTTATACTTTTTATGCTTACACATGAAGAATAGATAGTATATAAAGAACATATAATAGAGCAACAGTAATTTAATAACTTGTTCACTACAATGTAGGTATCAGAAGGGCGGGGCTGGCTTTGTTGATGTATGCCCCGCACTCCAACCATCTCTGGCACACAGTAGGCACTCAGAAAACATGACTGAATGGTTTCACACAGTAACATTTCTGTGCAAATCGAAGGATTTCACATTTGGATTTTCTAATGTGAGGTAGAAATGGTAGGGGGAAGGGCAGTGAGATGGAAGGAAGAGGCACAGGTGTACAGTCCCTTTGTTACACTGGTTTAGGGCACATTTTTGCCCCCCTGTTTCCATCGTGTCTGTCAAACAAAAGTGACCACTGAAAGGGAATGGTTTCCAGTTATTCCCGCCAAACGGGAGGAGGCCGGTAAGGCCAGGGAAGGTGGCCACCATACATGCCTCCCATTTTGGTGCCCAGCCACTCACGGTCTGGCTCCAGGGAATATCACTTTCTTCCTCTGGTCACGTTAGGCACTCTGCCTACCAGAGTCCCACCAATAAGCAATGAAAGTAACTGTGAACCAAATTAATAGCCAAGACAACTTATTAAATATTGTATTAGAAAGATGTAATAGCTGGTTTTAGTCTCAACTGTGGTTGAAATAAGAATATCAAGTAACAATCATACCATCTGTAATTTGCAGTTTAGATTCCAATAAAAAGCACCTTGATTTAACCTAACCTTGCATTATCCAATTCGCTGTAATAATTATTTAAAGAATTGTCTTTCCTCATTTTTAATACTTCTGCTGCCTTAGTTCTTTCAGAAGACAGTACTCTGACCTGCATGCAACATTATGAGGAAGTCCAGACCTCAGCTTCAGATCTGCTGGACTCCCAGGACAGCTCGGGGAAGCCAAAATGTCATCAGAGCCGGGAACTGCCCAGAATTCCTCCTGACAGCGCCGTGGACATGATGCTCAACGCAAGAGCCGTGGATGGGGACCAGGGCCTGGGAACGGAAGGGCCATATGAAGTACTCAAGGATAGTTCCTCCCAAGAAAATATGGTGGAGGACTGCTTGTATGAAACTGTGAAAGAAATTAAGGAGGTGGCGGCAGCTGTGAACCCAGGGAAAGGCCATGGCAGCAGGTCAAAGTCAACTTCCGCTTTGAAAGAGCTTCCGGGGCCTCAAGCCCCCCAAGGAGACTTTGCTGAGTATGCCTCAGTGGACAGAAACAAAAAATGTCGACAGAGTGTTAATGCAGAGACTGTTCTTGGAAATTCATGCGATCTGGAAGAGGAAGCCCCACCACCTGTCCCCGTTAAACTTCTGGATGAGAATGAAAACCTTCAGGAGAAGAGAGAGAGCAAGACAGGAGACGAAGGAGCCACAGAGGGGACCAGTGAAACTAACAAGGTAGGCCCCCATGTTTGTGCTTCATGTGCTTTTGTCATGATTAGGAATCTAGCTGATCTTGGGGCTTTTACTGGCACATCATTCTGGGAAATACATATAAACACTTTCAGGTTCATTGAATGATGAAAGCTGCTTCAGTGTAACCTGTGTGTGGCTCTCCCCGCCCCACCCCCACCCTTCCAAATAATAAAGTGCTAAAAACTCATGTTTGTAAAATATTTCTCTCTTGGCCCCTTAGTTGGATATTTTCCAGTTTTTACATCCTATCTAATTGGGGCTAAGTATTACTGTCTTCATTTTGAAGACCAGGAATTTAAATGGAAACTAGACTGTTTGCCCCGTGTTTAGCCTCTTCTGTTTGCTGCTGCCTCAAGCAGCATGGTGATCCCAGAAGTCAGAGCATAAGAACACACACAGAGGGAACAGACTCACAGTTGCCACTGGTTGTATCTGATTATATGCATACTTCTATATAAAATCAAGTAAAAGATTTTATTTTGTGACAATTTCAAAACAATAGCCAATAACTCTTAAGGTTAGATATTCAACAAAGCTCTCAAATGTATTAACAATCCCCGGGCCTTACCTGTTTCTGATAACTGGATGTATGAGCCACAATAACTTGAAATTCACATTTCCAGTTGTCAGTGTCTCCTTGGGATTTAACCAGGCCCAGTCTTCTTTAGTCAACTATTATCTGATTTCTGTCCTCTCCACAGGAAAAAGCAAGGTTCTCATCTCAGGTTTTGGTGGGAACGACAAGTAGGGGTTAGTCAGTCAATACAGTTGTAGCCTTAAAAAAACATCTGGAGTTTATGATCAAAATGTGAACCCTGGCTATGGCTATATAGGTTATACCAAGTAAGTCATTCTTTGTGGTATTCTCTGAATGCGTTTCAACTTTTCATATTATCTGTCAAATCGGCTGTTGAGAGCCCCAATAAGAGTGTTCATGAACCTAGTCATAAATGCAAAAGTGCAGTCTATTGTTTTGCCCTTCATATAACCAGAGATAATAAAACTAATTTAAAGTCTATTATGCCTAAAAAAAATTCAAGTTTTTTTTACTTATAAGCACTTGAAAGATAAGGTCAATTGTCTAACCACTATCACTAAGCGGTTCTCCAGATATCCCATTAGAAAATGGAAATACCCATCTGGGAATCAATAGTAATACAACAATGAATAACCCATCATCTTCATATAAACAATCTTAATTTTAAGCAACTCAGATAACTTGAAATATTTAATATTCATTCATTTTTTTATGCATGCACAAGATTTTTGCAAGCACCTACTACGTGCCACATAATCTTCTAGGTGCTGAGAATCCACTAGTGAGCAAAACTTCCGAACAAAACTTCCTGCTCCAGTGGAGCTTACATTTTAGTGGGGAGAGACATAAATATATACAAAACTAAAGTATACGGCACTTTAGAAGGCTTTAAAGTTTATAGGGAAAAAATTAGAACAAAATAAGGAGGATTTGGAAAGTGGAGTGAGTACAGTTATGAATCAAGTGGTCAGGGTATGCCTACTGTGAAGGTGGCATTTGAATAAGTTGTATACATTTGGGGGAAGAGCGGAGGGAATGGCCAGTGTGAAGGCCCTGAGGCTGGAGCTCGTCCGGCCTGTCCAACGGAGAGGAGCAGGACAGGTGTGGCTGGAGAGGAAAGGGTAGTAGAGAGAAAGGTAACCAGGGGCCTAATCCTATGTGGCCTTTACTCATAATCTGAATAAAACAGGGGTCGTTAGAAAATCTTGAGAAGAAGGGATGACTCTTTGGGAAAGATGCCCCTGACTGTACTGTCAGATTCAACTGTAAAGGGGAGAAGCAAGGAGGAACACCAGGTGGCCATTCTCACAGACCAGACAGGAGATGATGGTGGCTTAGAACAGGACAGAAGTAATGGGAGAAGCTAAGCTGGAGCCAAGAGATTGGTTGGTGGACCAGCTGTGTGATGAAAGAAAGAAAAGATAATGATGAGTCCCAGGTTTGGCCTGAGCCACTACCAAGATGGAGTCACCATTCACTGAAATGGAGAGGGCTGCAGGCAGGCAGGTTTTTGGAGAAGATTGCGTATTCGGTGCTGGACACGTTTCGTTTGAGATACATACTGGATGTCTGAGTAGAAACAGCAGAGAGTGGCTGGATGGATGAGGAGGTTTAGGAGAAAAGGTCTGGGTTGGATTTGTACACTTGGAAGTCATCAGCAGAAATTTTTTCTTACGGCCATGACATTGCTTTAAGGGGGGAATGAGATCACTGATTGAGTGTAAATGACAACGGGAAGGCCTAGGAAAGAAAAGGAACGAGCAGAGGACACCTAAATAGGAAAGAAAAACAGGAAAGTTCAGTGTCCTGGAAGCCACGTGAAGAAGGTTCAGGGACAGGGAAGTGGCCACTGTGGCAAACGCAGCGACGGGTCAGGAATGGTGAGGGCTGAGGTTTGACAGTCACATTAGTCACACGGTGGACATTGGCGTCCTGGAGTGTCAGAGGCAGAAACTTGACTGAAATGGTTTAGAGAGAGAATAGGAAGAGAAAAATTATTTGAGCAACTTTTTTAGACAAGTCTTTTAAGAGCTTTTGCTATAAAGGGATGAGGCCATAGATGGAACTGGAAGAAGGGTTGGTTTGTTTTGTTTTCAGAGTCAGAGAAATAACAGCATGGTTTCACGTGGGTGGGAATGATTTCACAGTGAGGGAAAAGCTGATGATATAAACTGAATGGGAGACTTGCTGGAGTCTCATGAGTAGATGTGAGGGGGCAGGATCTCCTGTATAAGAGGAGGGGATCACCTTTAAGAGGGGCTTGAAGAGTTCTTTGGTGACAGGGAGGAAGGACAATTCGTGAATGCAGAGATGGGGGTGGGGTAGGGTATAAGTTCCTAGAAATTTCTGATTTCTTCAGTTTTCTCCAGGTCACCAGGTAAGAGTGAGGATGGGGGAGGAGGTGTTGGGGCCTGGGGAGGGAGGGGAAGGTGGGAAGTAAACAGCCGAGCAGGGACCGGGCATACTGGCAAGGGTGGTCCAACACAGAGCCCTTGCTAAGAACCCACCTGAAGGTTGAATTCACCAGTGACCAGGAAGGGCATTGGGTATTTAATACTACTGGGTATTGAAAAACATCATACAATAGATACAAGAGGGGGAGAGGGGTAGAAGGAGAGAGAGAATCTCAAGCAGGCTCCACAGTCAGCATGGAGCCTGACATGTGACTTGATCCCACGATCCTGGGATCATGACCTGCGCCGAAATCAAGAGTCAGATGCTCAACCGACTGAGCCACCCAGGCGCCCCAACACAATAGATTTTTTACAAGTGTTTATAAGTGTTAGTTGCTTGACAGCATTTCTTTTATTAGTGTTTCTTCTTTTAATGTTTATTTTTGAGAGACAGAGACAGAGTGCAAGCGGGGGAGGGGCTGAGCTGTCATCACAGAGCCCAATGCAGGGTTCCAACTCAAACCGTGAGATTATGACCTAACCCAAGTCGGATACTTAACTGACGGAGCCACCCAGGCACCCCTTGACATAATTTCTTTGTAGAAAATAATATCTTCCCTAAAAATCTTTTGAAACATTTTTATAGATGTGTCAAAACAAATGCAAAAGAAAGGCTGGATTATTGACTTCAAACTATATCTTCCCTTGGTCTGTGTTTGTTTTAACAGAGATTTAGTTCATTGTCGTACAAGTCCCGGGAAGAGGACCCGACTCTCACAGAAGAAGAGGTGAGTTTTGTTGCTTTTTAAATAACCAGAAAACTTTAAAGAATAGAGCGTTTCTCCCTGAATAAATGCACTGTTATGTTACTCTTCTCTGAAAAAGCTGAAATACTCTTTTTTTTTTTTAATTTTTTTTAATGTTTATTTATTTTTAAGAGAGAAAGTGAGACAGAGTGTGAGCAGGGGAGGGCCAGAGAGAGAGGGAGACACAGAATCCGAAGCAGGCTCCAGGCTCTGAGCTGTCAGCCCAGAGCCCGATGCGGGGCTCGAACTCACGGACTGCGAGATCGTGACCTGAGCCGAAGTCGGGCGCTTAACCGACTGAGCCACCCAGGCGCCCCAAAGCTGAAATACTCTTAAGCATATGTGTGGAGGCCAGGATTTGGGAATGTTGGCTTTATAGTGGCTCAAGTGACTGGCAGATGGTAGGAGAAAAAGGAAGACAGGATGAACAGGTCATCTAAGTGAAAGAAACAGAGTAGGAAAGAAGGAACAGAAAAAAAAGATAGGAAGAGGAGGGGAGAAAATAGAATGACAAGAGAGAGATTTAAGTGCGAGAGCTTTAGTGAGCAGTCAGGAAGGAAGTCCACCTTCGAAGGCACTTAATCATGGGTTGGAAAACACAGGAAACTGGAACAGGTGGGTGTAAGGAATTTAATCCAGCCTGGGAAGTGGAGGGGGAAGGTTTTAATGAGGAATATGGAGGCAGAGAGCAGGTAACTAACTCCAGGAAGTACAATTCCAGGCTGCAGCAACAGTCAGACATAGCAGCCAACGAAAGCACTGTCTTCTTCCAAGTACCTGGGCTAAATATTCACCAGCTAAACTTTTCAGTGAAGCATCAAAATCGTATAAGCCGGTATATATGTTATTATATCAAGCTAGGCTCAGAGGGCTGAACACCTCAATTTATCTGGCTGTATATAGCTTCTATCTGGAATTCCTAGCATGGTAAATTTTGTGCATGTAGGAAAATGACATACATATGCAGGGACATCCCCTCACATCATAGGACTTTGTGTAGAGTATTAAAAAATGAAATAGACTACAATCCCCCATTGGGAGTTCAAAGAGCAGAGAGCTTTCCATAGGCAATGTTGCCCATGTGCTTCTGTGTTTCTTGCCCCAGGGAAAGGACCTGCCATCTAGCCACCTGCTCATATAAGCCAAAATCCTGGGCATCATCCATGACACCCCCATTTCCTCTATGTCCTCAGACTCAGGCAGTATCAGGTCCCCTGAATTCTACCTCCAAAGGGTTTCTTTCACATGCTGCTCTGTCCGTGTCCACTGTGCCTGCCCCTCACCAGCCTGGTGGCACCTTCACCTTCTTCTAGCAGTCTGTTGTCCCCACTGCACCAGGGCCATCCCACTTGGGACCAAAAAGAAGAATATATGAGAGGTCTGGAAACAAATCCTTTAAAATAGAGACTATGTAAAAATTTAAATTACTTTTCTTCTAATCTTACATTGTTTGTGGTTTGGGAAAATAGGACCTAGTTACACTGATGAATTTTTAACATAGATTAAAGAACGGTGACTCACATGTATTCATTTTAGGAAGCTGCTTTACAAAAAATAATTATGGAAGTCACTTATTTTGGTATTTTTGTACTATAGTGTTAGCCAGTCCAGACAGACACTGAGACATGAGTTTTAAGTACAATTATCCCAATTTAACAGAATGATGGGAAAGGGTTGGTTATAGGAAGAGAAATGGGGGAAAGGAAGAGGGTAATTTATAAGAACATCATAACAATTTGCAGCCTAAATAATAAAGATGAGAGATTTAAAAGAGAAGAATTGTAGGGGCGCCTGGGTGGCTCAGTCGGTTAAGCGTCCGACTTCGGCCCAGGTCATGATCTCACGGTCCGTGAGTTCGAGCCCCGCATCAGGCTCTGTGCTAACAGCTCAGAGCCTGGAGCCTGGTTCAGATTCTGTGTCTCCCTCTCTCTCTGACCCTCCCCCATTCATACCCTGTCTCTCTCTCTCTCTCAAAAATAAATAAACGTTAAAAAAAATTTAAAAGAGAAAACTTGTGACACTAAATAGCAGCAGGGCTTGAAAGGAACCTGTATACGAAATGGAAATCATAGTCCTAGAAGGTAGATATCCAAACATCAGAAGACTTGTAAATGTTAACACTTATGAAAGATTCTCAACATTCTCTGCACACTAGGCTCGTGCCCAGAGACAATAGTAAGTTGCAAGTTAATGAAAGAGCCTTTAACTTTTTAAAAAGAGTGTAAAGGCCAAGAAAACCCAAGTAATTGCAAAGAGCGGAGCATTAATGGCAGGATCGTGGGGAGGAAAGTTGAGGAGAGAAGCTGCAGTGTGCCCCCCTCATCGGTACAGGGCAGGAAATGGTGTGTTTGTCCTCTTCAGTGTTGCCCCTGAGGGCACAGAGTGCATTTCTACTTTGCTGGCTCCCCTCTTCACTGTCATCCATGATTCACCCTTTATAATCTGTCCACATTTTTGGCTTGGACGACCTTTTAGATAATAAGTTCCATATGTTTGCACCTCACTGTGAAAAGCAGGTGATTTATTCTTCCTAATTTCAAAGAAATTATCATTCTTCATTTCAAGAGTAATTTTCCATTCAGATCTCTAAGGTGAGAATGTTAATTTACTATTCACTAGACAGGTCAGATCAGCATGGCAGAATTTCCCAAAGATGATTCCTCTGGTTTTAAATCTTCAGATTGTCAAGGCCTGGCAAAACAGAGCCACCAGCCTGTAGTGAAAAGTTCTCATGCAAATGACCAGTTAACATGCGGCAGGCCTGTCTTAAGACGCTTTTGAGGCCAGCTGGAAACTTCATCCACAGTATGTAAGATATGTGAAAGCAAGGAAATATCTCTCCGCACTTGGGAAGCCAAGCATCTGTCAGGAGGCATGTTCATTTATTTCCTGGGTGTTTGAATAAATCAATCATTATGGCCAATGAAGGTAATGAAGGATATTTCTACTTATTTCCAACCGTGGTTTCTAACAGTAATACCCCCCCACACACACACACACACACACAAAAATATCTCTTAATCAGTGTGTTTAAACCATCATTACCAAGAAAATTAAATCCCTCTTGATAGTAGAGGTTATATGGAGTATGTTAATGAGACTGAGTAGGGGTGTCCGGAAAACAGCCCATGCTTTCAGTAGGAAAGAGGGCCCTGTAAGGGAATTGTCCCCAGATTTCATTTCTGGGTTGGCTGGTTGCAAATAAGAATAGATTTTTCCCACTGGAGAAAACTTACCCCATCTGTAAATGTCTATTTAACCGGTAATATGCAATGAAGTTGAAAATTAATGGAAAATGAGGCTTTTACAGGTAGAAGTAGATTGCCAGCCAGAATCCAGGAGCTACTTTTCAGACCACTTCGATGCAGAAAGAGTGAACCAAACGGTCTAACTCGGGGGTTCTCACACTTTAGTGGGCATCAAAATCAGCACAGAGTGCTGGGCCCCGTCCCCAGAGTTTCTGATTCAGTGCTTCTAGGATGGGACCCAGATCCTGCTGCTGCCAGTTCGAAGCCTGCCTTTTGAGAACCATTCATCTAACATCTGTCTTCTTCCTTTTTCCTTAAAGCAGTAGAGCTTTTTTTTTCCCCCAGGTGAAATATTCTGATGTAGAAATCGAGTAAAACATGATACTGTAGTCAGGTCCTGGGGGCCTCATTCTGCCTGCTCTCCTCCTTCCCGAAGACCCAGATAGAACCTGGTTGTCATGGGGTTATGTTCATATGACTGGTCCACTTACAAAGTTGAACATATATAATTGTTCTCTAGTAATGTACTTCAGGATTAGCACATGAACAACCCACTTCTGGGTATATAGCTGAAGGAGATGAAATCACTGTGTTGAAGACATACCTTTACCCTCAGGTTCTTAGCAGCATTATTCACCATAGTCAAGACATGGAAACAACCTAAGTATCCATCAACTGATGAATGGATAAAGAAAATGTGAGATACATATCCACGTGTATACATTTTAAATATATACATATACACATATATATAATGTGTGTATACACACATGTACATACACACACAGTGGAGTATTATTCAGTCGTGAAAGAGATTCTACCTTCTGTGACAACTTGGATAGACCTTGAGAACATTATGCAAGTGAAATAAGTCAGACAGAGAAACCCAAATACTATATGTTCTACATAGATGTGGAATCTAAAAAAGCCAAACTCTTAGAAATAGCAAGTAGAATGGTGGTTGCCAGGGCCTGGGGAGTAGGGGAAAGGGGAGATGTTGGTCACAGGGTACAAACTCCCAGCTGTAAGCTGAGTAAGTTCCAGGGATCTGATACAGAGCATGGTGACTATAATTAACAGTGGTATACTATCATACTTGAAAGTTGAAAGAGTAGGTCTTAATTGTTTTCACCACATACAGACACACACACACACACACACACACACACGCACACGCATAGTGGTAACAAAGGAGTTAACTAAGCTTTGTAGTAATCATTTCACAGTATATATGTGTATCAAATTACCATGTTGTACACCTTAAGCTTACATATGCTATGTGTCAATAGTATCTCACTAAAGCTGGGGAGAATTGGCAAAAAAAAAAATCTTAAAGGGGCATACACATGCCTATAGTGCTAAATATCTAGCTTGTCACTGTAAAGGGGGAGAAAGAAGTCAAACTTGAGGCTTATTTATTTAATTCACCCTTTGTTTTCTAGATCTCAGCCATGTATTCATCAGTAAATAAACCTGGGCAGTCAGGGAATAAATCAGGACAGTCTCTTAAAGCTCCAGAGTCCACCTACACCTCCATCCAGAGCGCCGCTCAGAGATCCCCCTCTTCCTGTAACGATCTCTACGCGACTGTTAAAGACTTCGAGAAAACTCCAAACAGCGGTAGCATGCTTCCAGCAGCAGTGAGACCCAGTGAGGAACCCGAGCCCGATTATGAAGCAATACAGGCTCTAAACAGAGAGGAAGAAAAGGCCACCCCAGAGACCAATGGCCACCGCGGCCTTCTCCCGAAGGAGAATGACTATGAGAGCATTGGGGACTTGCAGCAGTGCAGAGACATCACCAGGCTCTAGCAGCCCCGAAGACAACCCCAGATGTCGTGTGCTCAGCCGCCTGGAGGGCTCAGCCGCCTGGGGGGCACTCCTGCGGGAAACAAGAAGCTCTGTCAACCCACACTCTGTATGCTGCTCCGGTAACCTGAAGATGATTGAAAACGTGGAGACTGTTTAGCAGGGTCGGAAACAGTGAGGTACGTACCGAGTGCACCCGAGTGCGTCCCTGCCTGCAGGGGGCACTCGCACGCCCAAGCACATCTCCTTCATGCACCCTCGCCCTCTGGAAAGGTCCCAGCTGTCGGTGGTTTCATCCTATTCGTGAGGAAAGCCAAGATGTAAGGAAGAACTGCGTTCAAGAACCACGACCCCACCTGCCTAAAATACTGCCATTCAGAAGAGCCAGGTTTTTCTTCCTTTCTTTTTTTTTTTTTTTTTTTTTTTCCTGTCTGCCCCTAATATTTCTTCCCCGTGAAATCTTCCGATTTCTAATGGTTCATTCCGAGAAAATTCTCCCCCGAGGCTTGGCCCTTGCCTTCCACTTAGGGATTTTAAGATGGTAAGAAACTGTGGTTGCTGGTTCCTGTCAGCTCACAGGCCTCTTCCAAGAGCCGCACCTGGAAAAACGACCACTGCAGGTGGACAGGACCGGGGCTGCCTCTTAGGTTTAGGTCTTCATTCCTTCTGATTTAGGCACTCCACATCGGCAGCCTCTCCCAAAGTACTTGAAGTCGTTTTTAGATGCTTTATTTTATTTTTCTAGTCAAAGCGTGCCCCCCCAGTATTTGAAACTCTTCAGAGCCTTTTCAGTATTTTCAATGAACATTGTGGTACTTCTATACTTGTTTTAGCCCAGAGCTCATTTCTCTGAAACAGAGAGCCTTAATCTCCATGTTGGGACACACCACATATTTGGACGGCAGCCATGGCATCCGTCTCTGAAGGGCTGCGGACTTGAATGTGTATTTCTGATGCTCTCTGCTGCCACACTAACAGTGTGAGATTTCATAAGTTAACTGCTACCCTAAGGTAATCTATCTAAAATTAAAATGTAAACATTTATTTTTGTTATATAAATTTATAAGATGTTTTATGTTTAACGCCTAATTTCTAGAAAGTGCCAGAAAAAAATGTATATTAACTATTTTGATTTTGTGTACAACGATTTATACTCTCATTTTGAAAAGACACCATAAAGCACATAAGCTAGGTAACTACACGTAGCTGTTATCTTTTTTCTAATCAAGTGTTTAAAATACCGAAGGTTTTTTCAAGACTTAACTTTTCAAATGGTACTTGGAGCTCCTGGTCAAAGTCATCTGGCTCACTAGAGAAATCAGCAGAATAAACACAAAGGATCGTTTTCAGTGAGTTCAGTGGACAATACTGAAATATTTGAAATGGTCAAAAAAAATGGAAAGAATGAAATATGACTAGGGATGTCTGCATTATTAACCTCATGAAGGTATTTATAATTCCATTAAGATTCAGTTACGTGTTTAAGAAAACAGTGATGGGTTCCGCAAGCCAGTCCTCACAAATGCAAATTGCCTATTGGGGTTTTTTTCCCCCTTCATTTTACAAAAATCAGTGGCTGAAATAACTCTGATTAAGAGCTCAGCCTGGTTTGAATTTAATCATCTCTTTAGACTTTATAAGGCCAACATTGGGAAACTTGTTCACTTTTCATTTTAAAAGGAACCTGCTATTATACCGTGTGGCTACAGAAAGGGACCTTTTCCTACACTGACAAAGGGGGAAAAAAGAGGCAGTTATTCAATGCTGCTGCGACATGTCTGGCCTTTCAGGTTGAATACTCTTGCTGTTTTCACTCATTATGACAAAGGATGCAGTTGGGAGGATGGAGCATCCTGCAAATGGTAGGGACCAGCTCACAGGCGTGGTTTTTTCCCATCCCTTGCATTCATGGCTTGATTTTTGACTGCTCTGTGATACATTTCTGAAAATGTGAAGTGAGCTTTGTTGGGGTAAACGGGTCGGCTGTCATTATGTTTCGGTCATCCTGGTCTTTCCCATGAAGACCTCTCGAGCCTAAGCACAATCATCACTGACTAGAAGATAAGGGCAGAAATACCCTTGGATTGGGGGGAAAGTTCATCAGGAAGGCGCCACAAGTGGGCCTTGTTCTCTGAATTCGTATCTTTCATGAGCACCATTTTGCCTGGTGATTTTCATTGCTTACTTGGTATTAATGAGTTTGACCCAACAATCTCTACATCCTGGGGTTCCTTTAGCACTTGGGGACGGCCTTGTCACATCGCATACCTAGTATTGTGCATGCTGCAGTGATGTCCTTTATGAGCGCTTGACCACTCCAAAGTTTTACTGTATTTCATAATGTCTTTACTTATTGCCAGGGAGGTGAGAATGACCTCTCAAGTGTAAAATCATTTCCAGAGAGGAAAGTTCTTTATAAATAGTCATATCATCTTGAAATTTCATTATCAGAATTTCCCCCAGAAGTTCTGAAATAAAGGCTAAATTATGGCAATATAGCCATAAAATATGCACTGAGCTCTCTCTTGATTTGAGAATCTGTGCTAAGAATAAGTTGTGATTTAAAGTATTGTAAGTATATTTTAAAAGAAACTAGAAGGCCCTCCGGCATAAATGCTAAAAGAAGTAATAGCACAATCCCTGAGGGGTGGGGGGCAGGGAGAAGCGGAGTAAACTTTGGGAGCAGGCTTGCTGTTTAGACCATTGGGTACCTTACTGAACTACAGTATTGATGTATCCTCATGGTTTTGACCTTAAAGTACAGTATTTCATAAATTTTGTCACTTTTACTTTATTCATTGAAAATCTGTGCTAGTGTTTGAGTTGGACAAAAGCCTATGGCTTCTTTAAAAAAGTTTCATGTTCAGCTAAATGTTACAGTTTAAATCTGTGAAAGGTAGTTATGAAAAGTTTTTACAGTATTTTTAAAATTCAACTTTGACATCCATATTATGCATTGTTATAACTTACGTTATGTGAAATTACACAAATAAACTAAGTTTTAGGAAGTGTTTTTTGTCCTGTAAGTCAGAATTGTAAACTCGTCTTGCCTAAAGGCAGGATCTTTGTTTTTAGTCAGATATTTTGAAAGTTTAGAAGAATTTTTATGCTGTTTTTACTATTTCTCAAATGCAGTCAGCAGGAAAGTATGACCTATTTTACGTGAAATGTTTAAGGAAATTTTAAATTCTAGAAGAAAGTAATTTTTGCAAATATGTGGCCCACATTTTCTTTCCTGTCCACTAAATTATGTCATTAGGTTTATTAAAGCTTTTGAAGGTACTGCTGTCTTTTGTGGAAGAAGGCTAATTACTGATGTATCTGCCCTCAAAATCCAAGAGTTAATTCTAATTAAGTGCTAACAAGAGGTAGCCACCACAAAGAACTAAAATTTAACCTCAGGCTGTCGCTATATCTATTTCTCGTATTTGACTTCCGTTTTCTTAGAGCATTTATTTACTTTAACCAGTAACACACTGTGTGTATACATGTACATATACTATACATACATACCTATACATATTTACACACACACACACACACACACATATATAAAGATGTCTTTGGAATGTCTCCCCTACTAGTGTGATGACTATTGTCATAAAAGCAAAATAGAAAAAAGCTACCCAATAGTTTTCACTCAGTAATTGCAAGAAAGCCTTCCTAGGTTACCCTCATACCATTTTTCTTATTAATAAATTCAGGTTTTAAGTTGTGTCCATAATTCTCTTCGTTGAAACCCAGTGGTGTTTTAAAATAGTTTTGGTTCTTTTTTTAATGTGTGTGGCTCATTGCATATTCAGCATGACAGGAGGAAATGTAAATAGGCGTCCTTCTCAGTGTTCTCAGTGTTGAGAAGAGATGCGGCCGAAAGCAACAAGAGCCAGGACTGAGCCACAGGGAGGTGACCCCCCCCCCCCCCACCACCACCTGGTAGCAGAGGCCTATTATCACATGGCTGCATTTTATCTCATTTTCCTTAGAAGGCCATGTGAGTTTACCGCAGAACCAGCGAGCGGTGATGTAGCATGACGTGCAGAAAACCGCTCTGAGATGTTCTGAGAGGTGGCTCTCATCCCAGGGCTTCAGTTCAAGACTGAGTTAGGATTTTGTAAATGAGTAAATGACATTTTTTTTTTCCAGTGCTCCTTGTACTAGTTAATACTGAGTCCATGTGATATAGTGATGCCATTCTTCCAAAAGTGTCGGCGTCTGGTACCCGGCCAGCTTCGTGGTGGCCCTGGAAGCACAGCTGTACTGACTGCTGTTTCCTGGAAATCCTGACAGGCTTACTGTCCTGTGTAACCGGGAGAAGCTCAAGTGTATCGTTTGGTGTAAGTGACTGATGTGAAAAATAGGAACGTGTGTCTATAATCTCAGATACACCTTCTTTTTGCAGTGAAATCTATACGCCTCGTCCTGTAGTAGTGCTCTGTGTGCTGTACCTTTTCGTAAACACGGTATTCTTGATAGTGGCATTGGACAAGTTGAACGCACCTAGAAAGCGTTTGACATAAAGAGACCAGTCCAGAAACCATGATAGACTAGTCTTCATCTGGAATTATGAAAGTAAATTTTAAAAACTGTGGTCCAGAAGAGAACAAATATTCATAAGTGGGTTTTTTTCCTATCGCTCATTTTTAGGTCTGTTTACGTCCAGTCTCTGGTATTTATAAAGTAGTCATTGTTTCTCCAGGTTCTTCTTTATTTCAGTTTTTCTTAATGCCGGATGAAATGAGAACTGTTGTAACTTTTATTAAAAAGGAAACTCTTTTAAGCATTCCATTTGGTAATCGTTTATCTTAATGCAGTCAAATTAGATTTTTCTTTGCTCACCACTTATATACCATGGGTATTTTTTAAAAATATATTATGCTCTGGTTGTCTTAGATCACCTTCTGTAATGGATGATAAAGGCTGGTAATGGTCATTCCTCAAACTTCTGTGTATGAAATTGGCAACGGTTTCATTGTTGTTACCTTTTAAATATCCTGTTTTATGAATGCACCTCAAGTTTTCAGGGGAAGTTTGAAAGATAGCTAAACAAATAGGAATTTGCATTTCACTGTCCATGCATTTTTTCCTCATAAAAATAGTTTCTCAGAAGAAAGCGACATACTGTCCCATAGGTGGTCCTGATCAGTTTCAAAGTGCTCCTCTGACTCAAAAATAATTCATGACGATGGCGTTTTGACTCATTGTCTCAAAAGGTCTTTATAATGGTCAAATTGTCTAATTCACAAGAGAGTGGAAAAAGTTGTTTCTGATACTGGGCATTTTTAAACCTTAGTTTTAAGTCTGAAAATATCTTACTGGCTTTAACATCTTCTAATTTTTCCCCTCCACTATCCTAGTCTTTTTAAGGAGAAAGTCTAAAGAACAGGGACACAAAGCCACTATTTCTTCTGATCTTACCTTGGCTCCTTCCGCACAGGTGACCTTCTGTCATTTTGCACAGCACCACACCTGTTCCCCCTCCCCACCCTGGCTGCTCTCTGCTATTCATAGGCCATTCCAACACATCTTTTGCAAAATGGACACACTCCTCAGATCACGGATCCTGCCCGCCAGCATGGAACCATTCCCTGCCACTGTCCGGTGGGCGGACAGCTCTGCCCGACTCACATGTTCCTATGTCCCAGGCTGCCGAGATAAGGTCATGGGTCCACCTGGGGAAGCAGGTGCTGGGTGGTACGGTCATGAGCTTTGCTAAACCATGTTCATACCTGCCCACATTTTTCATGAGAATGGTTGGCACTAAAGGGCCGTGGAAAAGAACTTTAAAAAATTCTCCAGAATCAGAGTCACAACTGCAGAAAAATCAGCACCGTGCTCTAACTGGGTAAGCTCACTGTCCCTCATAAGGCTTTAGACTGCCTGTGTCTCCTAAGTTCCAGTGAAGTTAAATCCTTGGAATAACAGACCAATAACTTGACCGTAAAGTAGGAGGATGCTGAGCCTTTCAAGGAAAAACACCCCTTTCTTATAAGACTTAATCACTTATAAAGTAAGCTGAGTGTAATATTTTTTAGCCATAGAGCCATTTACTCCCTCCCTCAGGAGACAGTGCTTATGGATTCTGGTAGTTATAAGTAGTTTGGTCTGCTTTGCCAGGCTTCAAGGACACAAGAATGGTCAAGCATCTCACCGGGGAGCTACCAGATATTGAGAATAACTTGGCCATTCGTAGACAAATAACTTGGCCATTCGCTGAACTCAGCGAATGACCCTGAGTAGCCTAAGGAGCAATGTTTGATGTTTGAAGTGAGAAACCAGATCCCTTTTAAGCACTCACTTTTCACACAGCTAAGGATCCAGGATGTGTTTGGGTTTTTTTTGGTTTTTTTTTTTACTTCACTCTAAGTTGTCATAGTTAATTATTTGGATGGGTATTCCAGAGTGTAATTTCCACCACCGCCCCCCCCCCCCCCGCCAAGTTAAAAGAACGGATATTCTCTTTACACATTTAATTTTAAAAGTTCACCTAGTATACCAGTTAGGCACCCATGCTAGGACGGTTAAGACTAAAAGGGAGACCAGTCTTAGCCCCTGGAGCCTCAGGGGCTGTCTTATACCTCAGAACTGTCTTATTACGATGTCTGGTTTTGTTTTGTTTTTTAACTCAGCAGTTGGAAACCATGAGTTTAAAGCAAACTTTCTTTTTCCCTTTTTAAGCAGAAGAAGGAAAAAAAACTTTTAACTTGAACTTCCCATTTAGGTAGTCAAGGCTTCCCTGAAAGACAACAGTCAGTGTCCTTCCCCAGGTAAAGAGGCGAGAACCAAAAGCCCAAGTCTATCTCTGAAGATTCCTTTTTAGGTACTTTTAATGTAAAACCCACACATGAATCTGACATGATGTTTCTGACCTGTCCCGTAAGCCTGCTTGCCTTTTTTTTTTTTTTTTGCAGTTTTTTGATGATAGGTTTTCTTGTTTTTCCTGGAGCCACACTAGAGACCATTCCGACAGGCTCCTCCGTGGCTGACTACTGGTGTCCTGGACGTGTGGCCGCACCGTTAGCAGGGCTTGCCTCTTAGGGAGAAGCATGTGCAGAGTGTCAGACAAGCTGAATTTTATGTTCACGTCAACAAGCATTTATGCCTCAGGTTTTGACATTTAAAAAATATTTATTTTTCTGAGGAGCAACTACATATTTGATACGGGAGGCCTGGCGAGCAGGAATAAAATCTGAACTAAGCGATGTGGGTAAGACTTCCCACTCCTCACGTCTCACTTTGTGTCTCTGGAAAACATTATCCCAGCTCCCTGTCTACCACCCTGAGTAGCCTAAGGAGCAAACCATAGTGTGTAGAAATGAGAAGGATGACCTCAAAGATTTCGATCATTTTTAGACATTTTCTTCTTTGTAAACTCAGGAATAAGCCTGGTTTATGGATAGCATAATATGGCTACCAAAGCTACAGTTTTAGGCAACAAGATACATCCTTCAAATGTGTTTCATTTAAAAACCTAACTTGGTTGTAAAACTGGGAAAAGAAACTCCTCATAATAATTTTTAAAAAGCCAACAAAAAGACTTCAGTAAAAGAGTGTGGTATCAGTCTGTCATCTGCCCCAGAGTGCTTGTTTCTTACCTATAGTATTTCAACAATTTTTATGGGAGAAAAAAATGCACACTTCTTGGAAAAGTGAATTGAGGTTTTGAATTAAATTCTAAGAGACGACAATTTAAAGAGAAACATTGGATTCAGAGATGAGCTCACAGCTCTGTGATCCCTGTTTCAGCATTGACTTTACTGTGTGACCTTGAACAAATTAACTACTCTGTGCCTCAGTTTCTCCATGTGCAAAATGGGGATAATGATACCAACCATTGCCTACCTCATGGGGATGTTATGGGGACAAAGGAGATAATATAAATACAAATGCTTTGATCTCTGGAAGAAAGGTGCTATATAAATTACAGTTATATTGTTTTTAATGATCCAATTGTTATGTTTAGAGTTTAAATAATAGCAATACTATTAGTCATGTTAAGAATAAGTTTCAACTCAGTGCATAATTACAATTCTCTTCTGTGGCCAAATCTTGATCATTCATCCAGTAATGGTACCTAAGGAACTGAAATGGGTATTTGATTTCTGTGTGTTTCTGCCTGTAGTGTTTCTATTCTGAATGTTCCCAAAAGGCTGGAGTTTAACTTGTAATACCTTATAGTTTACATGTAATGAACCTTATTCAAGCTGTGTATAAAAGTATAATTACATGTAAATAGCAGGTACATTGTAATTAAAGGCACTTATCAAATTGTCTTTGTTCTTTTTAAATTGCAATAAAAGTCAGTTTTATATAAAAGCTTGTTAAAACTCATTTGGTATTGTGGGAAGGTCAGGAATGCTAGTTTATATGCCTCCGTGCATAACCAGGGTTTGGGGATTTTAGCAATCGGTTCACTAAGTGAAAGGAAAGACAATGACCAGGCTACGGAGTGTAGCGGTTAGAATCACAAACTGCAGAAAAGGAGTCTGAGTCCTAGCTCTATGATGACTTTGAAGAAGCTGTTGGGCTTTTCCTTGCCCTTGTTTCCACATAAAAAGTGAGGGACGGTAATTCAGAACCTACTAACAGGGTTGTCTTGGAGATTAAATGTGGTATTGAGCATGGTACCCCGCAAATGCTAAACGCTCTGTAAATGCAAACAGACCATCTTCACAAGCCTGGGAAAATTGTGACGACCTCTACCCACACTGCCAGCCACTCTGGTGAAGAAATGCAACCTGAGAGCAAATAGTGCCCAGGCCATCAGGAAAACCCACCTGCTTGGTGGCTGAGGGTGTTCTAACCCCAGCAGGAATCTCAGAGCAAACAGCTTTTAAATCGACCTGGCTGCCCCCTTTCTGATAACAGGAGACTGGCCTTGGGGCCCAAAGGCGAAGCAAGCGAGGATTTTCTTTGGCAAGCTCCTGATTCCTTTATGTCTGTGCCCTTTAACTCCTGGATACCCCCAAACTCACGCATTGCTTCTTACTAGACCCCCCACACCCAGCCACGCACACACACACAACCTGGCCCTTCTCTTGGGACCTTTTCCCTGCTCCCCCTTCTGCCACACCCCATCTGCACAATTATAAATCCCCTGTTCCCAGGGGCTCATCTGTTTGTTTCTAAGGAACTAACTCCTCCCTGTGGTAGGTTACCGTGCCCACTACATGCAGGATTGTTTATGATTTAGGGAGCTTGCTGCCTATCACAGTCTTGAGCCAAAACCACCTGTAACTCTCATTGTGGGCATTGCAAACCCATGAGAGGCTGCGGGGAGCGATGGGGGAGGCAAAGGAGGGAGCAAATTTGCCTCCTCAGAAAATGCTCTGCTGTGCCTTTCCAGAGGCCATGCCTGCTTCCTGCCCCACCCCATGCCAAAGGGTCTCTGCTCCCTATCCACCTTTGCTTTCGTGCAAGATGGCAACCTCAAGGCAAATGCAGGAAGAGCCTGGCCACCTCCGGTTCAAACCCCTGCTTCGTTTCTCACCACGTGGGGAGAATTTCCTCTCCCTTCCAGAGATATTAGTCCCAACTCCATTCTGTGTGCAGAGGGTCAGGGCTAAACATTTGTTCGGAGTCTCTGGATCACAGAACCTGGTTTCCCACTGGGACGAGCTGAGGAAATTGAAGTTTTGGAGCTCAGCAATCTGGTACATTTGCTGTCACCTGTGGAATGCAGTGGTCTTTGCAATTCCGTCAGAGGCGCACTGTCAATGCTAGGACATATTCTTAGGACATATTTAACAACTGCTTATCACAGGGAGTAGAGTATTATGAGGCCCTAGTTAAGGTGAGCCAGATATACTCCACTCTTTTTTGTCATTATTTAAAAAAAATTATTCATTGGTCCATCTTTCTTTTTTTTTTTTTTTTTTTTTTTAATTTTTTTTTTTCAACGTTTTTTATTTATTTTTGGGACAGAGAGAGAGACAGAGCATGAACGGGGGAGGGGCAGAGAGAGAGGGAGACACAGAATCGGAAACAGGCTCCAGGCTCCGAGCCATCAGCCCAGAGCCTGACGCGGGGCTCGAACTCACGGACCGCGAGATCGTGACCTGGCTGAAGTCGGACGCTCAACCGACTGCGCCACCCAGGCGCCCCCATTGGTCCATCTTTCTACTTCTGTAAATACAATCTGCACTATGATTCTTTTTATTTTTGTTAATGATTCAGGACCTTCCTGGAAGGTCACCATTGTGAATATTTGTTTTCATCCTAGATAATTCCTAAAATCTCCAGGCTGGCCTTCGGGCGCTCCAAAGCCAACTGTCTACCAGGTGTCACATCGTCTTCTGAGATGTCTCCATCTGTATGTCCTGAGGTTATCTCAAAACGTGATCATCCTGGAGTGTGGTGAATCTTTCCCGCCAGCCTCATTTGCCCTACGGGGTACATCTGAGCTTTGAAGTGTCCCCCGTGGCACATACCACAGTTTCCTGCACACAGCAAGCACTAAATAAATGTTTGATCTGACTCGAATTCTCACACTTCTCTATCAACCGTAGTCCAGTGAGCCTGCCTTGGACTAGCATGTATAAACCCTGAGAGTTTTACACTTGAGCTCTTCCCCTACGCCTCTCTGTGACTGCGAATTTCTGAAGAGACAGTGGAGTAACAAAGTAGGAGTGTCTTCCAAATTAGACCGGCCTGCAAAGCAGCAGCCGGGAGAGGAAGGGAAGCATCTGACATGTAGAGGAGCAGCCCTACAACCTGGCAGTTGTCTTGTAAAGCAGACAAGTCATTCAACGCAAACAGCTTTAAATGCTCAGGTCCAGCATAAAATGGATGGATGGATGGATAGGTAGACAGATGACAGATAAATTGCAGCCTCAAAGTAGAAAACAAGTTAACCGGAAAATAAAAGAAACTATAGAAAAATCATGTATTGATCCATTCAGAAAATATTTACTGAGCACTTACTATATGCCAGCTGCTGAAACCAGCAACGATTGAAGAAAAACTCCTGCCTCCTTGGAGTTCATGGGGAAGGGGCAGAGAGTGAGGGAGAGGGAGAATCCCCATGAGGCTCCGCGCTGTCAGCACAGATCCTGGCAGGGACCTGTCTCAGGAACCGTAAGATCATGGACCTGAGCCGAAATCGGGAGTCTGAGCCACCCAGGAGCCCCAACCTGGAGTTCCCCTTCGAATGGCCTCAATGCTTACCTTTAAAGGCTTGGCATACATATTTAAATTTTCAGGGTGCCCCGTAACTCAATACCTCAGCCAGTTGTAACAAGTCCTTGGAGATGGACTCTAGATGCAGGGGTCCGGAAAGGCTTCGGGGAACAGGTTACAGTTCAGGTGAAGCCAGAAGGATAAGCCAGAGAACAAGTGTTCCAGGCACGGAGCGTGTAGCATGGCCAGCACCAGCGCTCCAAGCAAACAAACCAAGCTCTTCTCCCGCAAGTAGACCTGAGGCAATACAACCTGCCGGGCCTCCTGCATTTCTCATTCTCCATCACCCTTGCCCTTGTCCATCCAGTTCCCGTCCTAACTATCTCTGTGATACCTCAAGTCAAACTTCATTATACTCAGAATAATCTTTTTCAAAACCAAGCCTTTTTTGGTCAGAAGAGAAGGACAGGCTACCCCATAAAGTAATTATTAAGTACCTACTATTTCCTGGGCACAATTCTAGATTCTGAGGATACAGCAATACATTAAAACAGGCAAGGCCTGCTGTTCCCATGGAGCTTGCATTTCAGTGGAGGAAGAAATGATTTATCAAAACAAATTTCAGCTCATAAATGTGATGAATAAAATGAATAAGTTGGACTAAGTTAATGCTGATGAAATAGTGCCTAGGTTTGGGTGGGAGGGATGATATGTTTTATACTGGGTGGTTAGGGAAGGCCTGAATGACCTGGAGCAGCCCTATAAAACTTGGGGAGGAAAACATTCCAACAAGAGAAAATAGTAAGTGCAAAGGCCCTGGGGAGGAAGAGGCCGGTATGTTCTAGGACCACAAAGGAGGCAAGGGCAGCAATAGCACAACAATGGAGGGTAGTAAAAAGGGATCTCTGTAAGCAGGTGGGGGCCAGATCCTACACAGCAAAGATTAAAATAAGGAATTGTACTGTGATTCTAGGAGCAAAGAGAAATCATTGAAAAAGTAGAAACAAGGATTCAGTGGCAATTGGTTTTCCATATGAAAAATAACATAAAATTGAATTCCCAACTTACACACCGTAAATGAAAACAAATTTCAAATTGATCAGAGAGATGATAAAAAAGAACATAATAGAATAATAGTACAAATTACAACTCATCAGATACAACTCTATATGCATGTCATTGTATTAGCTCATTTAATCTCCAAAACAACCCCACAAGTTAAATACCCTTAAATGCTCTTCTTTGTACAAATGAGCAAACTAAAGCACAGAATCCTAAGCTAAGTTGCCCAGCTTTTAGTGGACAAGATGGAATTTGAATTCAGGTCATTGTATTCTAGGCCTGAGGGGATTTTTGTTTATTTGTTTTTAGAGAGAGCATGCGTGGGGAAGAGAAAGAAAGAGAGAGAATCTTAGAGAGAATCCCACCACCCTGGGATCCTGACATGAGCAGAAATCAAGAGTCGGATGGTCAATCAACTGAGCCACCCAGCCACCGCAAGGCCTGAGTTCTTAATCATAATTGTGCTATGCAAGATTTTTTATTATGGTTTAGAACCAAAGAATGTCTTAGGCAATACACAAAAAGTACAAATCATAAAGGAAACACAGATATGTTTGACTCCATATGTTTACAAAACCTGTTTATAAAAGCTTAAATATATGCATCAGGGTAAGAAGGAACATATGCAAAGGCAGCAGTATCTGTTTTATTCACTGACATAGTCTCATTCACCTAGAGTGTAGCTGCACATAGTAGGACCTCAATAAACATATGTGGAAAGGGTGGATGATGGATGGGTGGAGGCTTATGTGGAGCCAGTGTTCCAGTCTCTATGCTATGTGCTGGCAGCACAAATGTGAATCAGATGGATTTTGCTCTGTTCCCTTAAGCACCCAACCTTCCAGGTGACGCAGGTGACATGTGCAGATCCAATGGGAGGTCACCGAGAGGCTCTAATCTGAGGCACTTCGAGTTTGTACTAGGGGCTGCTGAGACCAGAGGCCAGAGACCAGTTTGGATGTGATGAGCGCTGGACCAGGGCAGAGGGAGTAGGAAGAACAGATGCTAATTCCAGACACAAGTAGATAGTAGAACAGAAGGGATCTGGCAACTGATAGGATGTCGGGGATTAGAGGTACAGACATGAAAAGACAACTCTTGGGTTTCTGGACAGATGACAAAATTGATGAACTACAAATACAGAGCAAGAGGGTGAGAAGGGGGGTAGATAAGGATTTCAGTTTGAGTTTATAATATCGGCCTTTCCATTTCCACAACTGGTAATATAATATTCACCTATTTCCTACTGGTTTCGTAATTATTCAATAATATTGCTTTGAGCTTCCTAGTAAAAGATATTAGGTAATATCATGTACCAGGCTGGGGGTGGAGGAAAGAAGGAGATTTAAACTCTCCAATTATACTAAATTGGAAAACTACGGAGTTTCCACTGAACAATGATTAACCAGACATGAGCCAGATCAGTGGGTCCTTCCATACGAGGGTTTACTGAAAACTCATAACTATCTTCATTAACTTAGTTTACATTAACCCCAGTCCCAATGAAGACGTGTTATGTTATATTAGGATCACAGCCAATGTTGGATGAAAAACTCCACTAACTCTTGAATGAAGACTAGCATAGTAACTGAAGAGAGACTCAATTAAGTGGAGCCGGCCAGCAGATAGAGGGAAGAAAGGATGCATAGGGAATTACCGCTACTGATCAGCCCAGTAAAAATAATTTTCCTATAAAAAAAAAAAAAAACATATTCCCCGCTCTCTCCTTTAATCCATTACTCATTAATTACTGGGAAGCTTTTGAAAATGACACGTTTTTGGTTCTGAGACTCTTGTTGTCAGTTACAATTATTATTAGCGGTTTTTTTCCTCCATGGTATTCAATCCCCTGGTGCTTCTCACTTCATTCTTTTTCATAACTACTTGGATCCAGTGACCTTCAGTTGTCCCCAGTGTCTTTCACTTGCTTATCATCCACATCTTGTTAAATGGGGAAGGGGAGAACTAACAGATTGACTGTTTCCTTGAGAAAATGTTAAATATTCATATCCCTTGGCACCAGTGGTTTCCCACTGAGTCCTGAAATAAAGCAGCCATGCGTACTGTGGGCCCTGCTTTCACTCTGCTTTGTAAATCAAATGCCCCTCTCTCCTTGCCTTCGCGATGCTCCCCACACTCAAGACCTTACAATCAACGAAGGTCGTGTTCTCTTAAATTTCAGCAAAATGGCACCCACATACAGTGCAAGTCCAAGGTTGTCCCAAGATATCTGTGGAGTGCCAGGGACCTTCGGCATGCATGGCTCTTGCTCCTTAAACCATCCATCTCGCTGTCTTTTTAGCTCCTACAACTGTTCTCTTTCCTGTTCTATGGTGACTCAGACCCCACCTTTTGAATGTCCCTGGAAATCATTCACACAGAGCATTCATGAAGGTAACAGATGTCGCTGCAGGAAAAAGTTAGAACTGAATATTAAGCATCTCAGCTGAACTGCAGGCGTCCACCCGCAATGTTCTTCCTCTGAACACACTTGCTTCCCAAACTCCTCATTTGAACATGCTGTACAATCCCGTTCTGCACGCCCAGCTGAGCCCCAGACCTTCCGTTACATATTCTAAGACTAATTAACAGCCTCCTGGATACAAAAGATCATCTACTCCGGGTCTCCCTCTTCCCAGAAAAGATAAACAGGCAGCGGCGTTAAAGTTTCGCTTCTTGCCTTCCACAAAACAGCCTCTGAGGAGCTGGGTATCTGGGTCAACAAAGTAGCCGCATCAAAGGAAGCCATTTAACCAACCCACCGAAACTAGATCTTTTCTTTGCTTTAAAAAAAAAAAAAAAAAAAAATCCAGACTTCGCCACATGATCCTGGTAGTAAATATTTAAAATTCTGTTACGTACAAATGTGTCTTTCTGTTCCTCTGTACACAGCTCCTTCCCTTTTCCCCATACGCACAACACTGGCTTCCACTCACTCTTTCATCTCCCAAATAATAACTAATCTTTTGATGTGCCAGGCACTCTATTTCCCTCTAAAAACAGTAGAACTGCAGCTGAAGAGCGTGGGGACTAGTGCCCGATTCCAAGTCAGTTTTGAGAAACTAAATACCACTATGTGTGTCTGGAACTGATGAGGAGGGAAGTTTTCCACCAGGACTAACTTCGTCTAGAGTCTAGGTCACCCCACCGCCTCTCCTGAAATCCTTCGGGCTTCACAAACGGTTACAGCCAGAAGGAGTCTGAGCTCACCGGATTCATCTGTCTCCTTTTACCGACGAAGACATGAGGCAAAGAGATTTCCCTCCTGAGTTTCGTTCAGGAAGGCCCCAGGAGACACATCCCTGGGGAGGAACCGTGGGAAGAAGGCCCTGCAGAGTCAGTGTGGGGAGCGGGCCGGCTGCAGGCTCGCCTGGTGTCGAACACCAGAACTTAAATCCCAGCAACGCCACTTGCCCACCATTTAACCTGTGTCAGGTGAGCTTAGCCACTCCGTCGACCTCGGTCTACTCCTCCGGGAACATGGGACGGTGCTCACCTCAAAGGATGACATATGAAACGACATGGATTCAAGTGACTGACTATTCTCCCCGACACGCTTAGTTTTCTTCATTCCTTCCTTCAGACACCCTGTCCCTCTGCGCTGGGGAATAGACAAGGTACCCGTTTATCTTTGTCATGTCTTCTAATAGCCTCTTCCTTCCGCCACGCAGGCCCCCCAGAGGCCCTCACACAGGCACACGCAACTCTGACTCCCTCCCTATGGCCGGGGCCACCCAGCCCGCTTGCCAGCACCAAGGGGGTGCCCACCATGGATCCCACGAGGGGTCCTCTGTTGACTACAAGGTCTGGCCGCGGTTCCCAATAACCACCTGCCACGTTGCACCCTCCCTGCGAGAGCCTGCGGGCCCAAGAAAGGCTACAACGCCAGACACCACACCGAAGACGCTTCCTGTCTGGCTTTAATTAATTTCTTTGTTTCACTTTGAAAAGACATCTTTAGTTGTCTAATCCGCACTGTGTTTTGGCTGCAGTACAAGGCTCTAATTCAGCTGTAGAAAGTGGTTAACTTGTAGTTGAGCACTAGAGAGGTGAGAAGCCAGCCTCCTTGTCCCAGGGATCAAAGGCAGCAACACAGTGGTGAGTGCTATTCTTACTTCCGAACCTATAGGGCAAGATTTGGAGGGATTAGAGTTTCACCATTTGTGGGTACCTGGTATGTTTAGAAATATTTAGAAAATAAACTGCCAGTGTATAATAAGATGCTGCCTGCTCAATACAGAATCAGACGATTCATGGTGTGTGCATTTCAGATTAAACAATGCTGCTAATGATGAGAAAGGACACATTGGTGTTTCAGTATGGATCTTTCTGAGAGCCACTAGGGGAATCTTATAAACAGCCACAGAAAGCCAGGGAGGAGCTTGGCACTTTCCCAATGGTGAGTACAGGAAGATCTGTTCTGTAGATATGGCCATCACCTGATACATATTCAATAAATATTTGTTAAATGAACAAATAAATAAATGAATGGAAATGACGCGGTCACATCTAGCCATTTTCATGTGCGATCCCACCTTGCAAAGACTTGTTTAAAAACCTGAGTTAGATTCTTAGTCACTATGACCTAGACCACGATTTCCCAACCTACGTGTCTGCTAGGATCTAATCCCTCCCAGACTCACTAGCAGCGCTCTGTCTTGAGGACAGCTCTCCGTGGGCTCAGCAGTGGTAGAAGGGAGTCTGTCTTCCCCTCTCCTTCCCCACACCTGCTTCTCTTGCTCTCACCTCTGCTTGCTACTTCAGGCCCCTCTGGGGTTTGACGAGAGTGAAAGCATGGCGAAGGGGGGCAAAAAAGAAAGAAGGGAAACACCTTGAACCCAGTGGTCCCCTCACTCTGTCATGGCGGGCATCCAGATGGTAGCTCTTCGAGGGAGAGAATTAGTGGGACCTCCAGGGATGGTCGAAGGGGACATCTGCGTTGCCCCAGTGGCAGCCACTTGTGCTGGCCTCATTTCCTGCCCCTGGAAAATACCCCACAGCCTCACGTTGGTCGTATTAGTCAGGATCTGATTTGGAAAACAGAAACCATCTATTTATTCTTACAAGATGGAATTTAAGGGTCTTGATCATGTTATTGAATTGCTGAGAAGCCAGCCAGGGAATGGCGAGGCATTCTGGAGGCCCTCAAGGTCAGGAAAGGCACTACCATCTCCAGGTTGGAGGGGAGAGGGAAGAGGCAGCATTATCAGAGGCCAGGCACCTGGTAGAAGCAAGAGCCCAGGCAGAGCCGGGGTGGAGGTGCTTTACTGAGCCCCCACGGAAGCGTTGTAGCTGCTGCCTAATACGACACCCCAAGCAGAGAGACAGACACATTCTGGCTCCTTCCTTCCTCCTGCCCCCTAATCTCCTACCCATGTGTCCCATTGGCTGAACCCAGCCAGAAACCAATAGACAACGGAGTCTAGAAAGAGAAAAAAGTAGTTATTCTGTCTGCTTCTCTGCACCCCACATTGGGACAGCCATAGAACTGGAGTCATGCAGCCTGACCCTCTGGCTCCTCTCCTACCAGCAAGCATGTGCTTGTTCCAACCCTCAGCCAGTAATGCACAAGAAGGGGCCCCTAGAAAGCCAGACCTTTCCTTCCCAAGTGGCTAGATTTCATCTTATTTTTTTTTTAAACGTTTATTTATTTTTGAGACAGAGAGAGACAGAGCATGAACAGGGGAGGGGCAGAGAAAGAGGGAGACACAGAAAATGAAACAGGCTCCAGGCTCTGAGCTGTCAGCACAGAGCCCGACGCAGGGCTCGAACTCACGGCCCGTGAGATCATGACCTGAGCTGAAGTCGGACGCTTAACCGACCAAGCCACCCAGGCGCCCCTCATCTTATTTTCTCACTCTGGACCAACTGATGATAAAATTTGGTACCAAGGCTACCCCTTTCTGGTCCTATTAGCAGTAAAAGCACATGTCCAGAAAACAAAGCAGTCAGTTCAAGCTCATCTCCGTCACTGAGCACTGACTAGAAGAGTTACTACATACACACAAGAATCATACTGAACTGGATGGCATCAGGGGTTTGCAATAGAACATCACTACTGCAAATGCAGCCTCCTCCCAAAGCAAGGGTCCTTCCACACTATTCTCCACACTTTTTTTGGTGCGTGTTCTTTCCACACAGCCTTATCTGGGAAGCAGTCAGAAGCTATGTCAGCACCACACAGACAAATTAGAAATTGCTAAAAAAAAAAAAATTTCACCTTGGTTGGGGTTTAGACTTACAGCATCCAGGATGCTATAACAGGATGGCACTCTCAAAAAAATCAAAGTGACTCAAAATCTTATTTTCTAACTCACCCTGGCAATTGGTCACCAGTCTAAACGGATGTGACGTACCTCCCATAGAGTAAGTTAACAAACTAAAAAGTAGCCAAGAGGAAGCCAAGGGGCCAGAGAGAAAAGCCAAGCTGGTTGGGTTAGAAGACATTTGTCATTGTTTTGCTATCTGGTGGCCAACCATTCCCCCCACAACATACACACACAACACTCCCACCACATACACACACTTACTGGAATCTGTTCTTCCTCGTGGGAGATTTCTCAGTGTGAACTGTGGGCTACACAGCAGGGTGAGCTCCAGGGGCCGGACTGTTCCTCTCCAGCTAAGGGAGTGGGCACATGACCAACCCTATGTTCGTCCCGGGGCTTTGACTCTCCAGCTAGCAACACAAGGACTGAGGTCAGGCGCTTGGCAGAAGCAGGGGTGGCACAATGTCGGGACATTTCTGTAGCATCCCCTCGTCCGTGCTCCCAGCTCTGAGGTGTCTGTGTTCCCTTGCTTCCTGATGGTCCTCTCAGCCCAGACTTTAGCCCCCAGCCAATCTGCATCCTCAGGATCCACCAAAGCGAATCGGCCCCTCTCAACTGCCACCCAGAGTCCTGATGGACACCATATGAATCCACTCTTCCCCCCAGCAAGGTTGAAAAGAATTGAAGCTAAAGCCTGCTGTGTTTCTTCTGAAAACACACCCTGGGGATTTCAGAGATTCCCCGTTCTTGGGATCCACAGAGTTGTTCATATTTCCAACACTGAAGCACCTGTTCTCGTCTCCTGTAGTTCGGTAAAACGCTGGCACTTAGCATTAGCTCTGTTATATTCACAAAGGTCTTTTCGATCTTGTGGTTAATTTACCGTAAAGTCACAATTTAAAGAAGGTGGAAACATCTCCTTTTCATAGAGTCAGAGAAGTTGTGTAGAGAAAACTTTAGAGGTGCCCCAATCCAACAGCCCCATTTTACAATGTTCAGAAAACACTCCTCCTTCTTGGGAAAAGCAAGGAAATTCTGTACGAGGACATAGCCTCTGTTCCAAAGTTATTCATGCCTTAAAACAGGATTAGAAATCAATTTCCTTTTCTCCACACTATGGGGTGTGTCTCAAGCTTAATTAGATAAAATTTTTCTAAGAATTCTAGGGGTAAATTATCTACATTATGTGCATACAGACGCTTGTCATTTGTCACTCACCTAGGCTTTTTAATTACAGCCTCTGCCCCAGCAGCTCCATTGTGCCCTGCCCTTTCCAACCCCACCCTGGCCCAATCTCCACACAACCATAATGGCAGCCCCTCTAAATGCATTCCCTCTAAACCCGGTCATACTGCTCCTCTGTTTATGCCCGTGAGTAGCTCCCCATATGTGGCAGGCAGAATGGTAGCTCCCCCAAAATGCCCACGCCCTAATCCCCAAAATCTATAAATCTGTAGAAATTTAGATGTCCAAGGAGCTGTTGAAATTGCAGATGAAATTAAAGCTGCTCACCAACAGACCTTGGAATGAGGAGATTATCCTGGATTATTCCCATGGGACCAATCTCATCAGAAGGGACCCTCAAAGCGGAAGGAGGAAGCAGAAGCCACAGAGGGACATGAAAACACCATGCTGCCTGCTTCGAAGATGGAGAAGGAGCCATAAGCAAAAGAATGCATGTGGCTTCTGGAGGCTGGAAAAGGCAAAAAAAAAAAAAAAGAAAAAAGAAAAGAAAAGAAAATCGGGTTCTTTCTAGAGCCTCCAGAAAGGAACATGGGCAGCCCTGCAGACACCTTGGGTTTTGCCCATTGAGACACCAGACTTCTGAGCACCAGAACTATGAGATGGTAATTTGGGGGTTAGGTGATATATTGCAGCAGCAAGAAGAAATGATTACACCATCATATACAAGGCTTCCAAGGATGAAACTCTGCTTACCATTCTAGCTTCAACTGCCCCCACCCCTCCTCTCCCACCCACACCAGAGCCATGCTGGGGTAGTTCCCCAGGCCACAGCACATACTACCAGCCCTCCGCCAGGAACGCCTGCCCCGTGTCCTCACCTAGCTAGCTCCTATTTGAAGGAGTTCAAGACATGCCACCCCAAAATATGCCCCTTTGGTATACTGATTATTTTTGAGTTAAAGACCCTTAACAAAAAAAAAAAAAAAAAAAAAAAGCAGGTGCAAGAAGGACACTCTGACCTTCCTTTCTCTTCCTAAAAGCCAAAGATAAAACTCTCACGTGAACGGGTCCCTCCCTGTAACAGGAGAAAGAAACATTCTTATCATCAGAGACAGGGAGTCCAAGCTAAGAGCAATCTGGACATACAGACCTTATTAAAATAACTCTTCCTTCCTTTAGTGGTCCCCTCCTTTCAAGTATTTTAGTTACCTCTCCACAATTGCAACTCTGCGTTCAACCTAGTATATAAGCACTTGCCCTGCTCACTTCTTTTTCTTCAATTTTCTCTGGAGGCTCCCATGAACATATAAGTAACATTCCTATACTTTTCTCCTGTTAATCTGTCTTATATTGGTCCCAGTTGGAGCCTTTAGGAGAGTGGATGAAAATTTTGCCTACCCTCCATACTTATCCTACCCAAGTCAGACGTCAGCTATGGGAAGCCCGCCCTGATTCCCCAGGAGAAGCTTGCTAATTCCACAGAACCCTGTGTTTACCTCTGTTTTGGCATTTATCACCCTGTGTGATATGTGGTTATTTTCTCCTCCCCCTAGTGAAACTGAAATCATACCCAAGTCCTAGTACAATAAGTGGATGTTGAAGTAATAGTTTAATATATTATAATATATTTAATATATATAAACCCCATGAAGACAATTTTGTCTGTTTTATTTGCTGCTCAACCCCCCCCCACAATGTTCCCTAAAACAATGCCTCGAATATAAGAGGAGCTCAAAACTTTTTAAATTAGTAAGTGAATAAATGCCTGAATGAACAGAAAATCTGGGCATAGTCTCAGACGTGACATTAAAATGATGAGAGAGATCAGGGAGTTGCCCCGCATGACTCTCTGAGAGCAGCTCCTCCCCCAGCAGGTGGAAAAATGGACCGGGAAATCTAAGACTCTGTAATTGTGGGATTGCCTTCCATCTTATGCTAACAAAAAATAAGATGAGATAGAAAGAGGCAGTCCTTGTTGCTACTTGTCAATTCCAAGTGTTAGCTGGAGTTGCCTGGCCCAGGAGCTATAGATGAGGTCAGGCTGACCCTTTTTCCATGCCCTGCAAGGTCTAAAATGCTGCCTTTTTTTTTTTTTTTTTTTTAATTCTCATGACCATTGTTGGCTCTGACTCATGCCTCTGCGATCATCTACAAAATTTAACTATTCAAACAACAAAAAAGTCTATATTTTTTTAATATAATAGACTTCATTTAAGCATTTGTAGTATATGTGTATGTGGTAGGCAATATTTGCACAGTAGGGTGGGATCGAGGGAAGAGAGGTATGGAATTTCTGCCAGCTACGTAACCTCAATTAGTTTTTTAGTCCTGCTATCTCATTAAAGTCTTGTTAAATTAAATTTCCTCTCTCTCTCTCTCTCTCTCTCTCTCTGTCACACACACACACACACACACACACACACACACACACACAGCACATTACCATAGAAAGAAAATGAAATCCCCATCTTTGTCTTTATAGTTGTGGTTACCTTGTATCCCAAATAGTCTACCAAGGATTATCAGCCTTAAAAGGTTTTAGTGAAATAATTTTTTAGAGTCTTTACTGCAGATAAGGATCTTGCTTCTTATCAGTGTCCCCATTTCAAAAACTCATAATCCTTGAACCAAATGTGACTCATCAGTTAGTTCTATAGATTGAGGATTTCCCAGGAGGCTTCTTGAGTTTATATACACCCAGCCCCCCTATTGGACCTATGTAGGCCTCCAGATATGCCCAGATATGCTGAACCTTGAATATCACAGCCTGCCTCTTGCCTAAAACCTCAATTACAAACATGTAAGCCTGAACATTCAACTAACACGTTTTCTAACATATTTTAAACAAATACAACCTACCATGACAAATAAGTACATTTAGAAAGGTTGTAGGACACTAGGCCAACACTCATAATCAATAGTATTGCTATATACAACCAATGAGAAATTGGAAAATAAACTTTTAGGAAATGTCATTTACAGTAGCATAAATAAACATAAAATGTTTAGGAATAAATTCAACAAAACAGACGTGGGACATATGAGCCCAAAATTTCAAACTGTGGACGAGGGCAACTACAGAAGACCCAAATAAATGGACAGACATAGGGTGTTCGTGGATCAGAAGACTCAATATCACTAAGATGTAAACTCTCCACAAATTGATTTGTGGATTTAATCCAACCCCCAACAAACCCCAGCATGATTTTTTTGGTAGAAATTGATAAGCCGATCCTAAAATTCATATCCCAAATCAAAGAAGCTCAAATAGCCAATTTTATTATAAAAAGAATAAAACTGGAGGATTTATACTCCCTAATGTCAAGACTTACTATAAAACTACAGTAGTCAAGACAGTGTGGCACTAGGTGTAAAGATAAATCCATGCATCAATGGTTCAGAATAGAAACAGAGACACATGTATAGGGTCAACTGGTGTTTACCAAAGATACCAAGGTAGTTCAATGGAAAAAGGATAGTCTTTTCAACAACCAATGCAAAGACAGCTAGATAACCTTATGTGAAAAGAATGAACATTTTCATTTACCTTAAACTAAACCCAAGAATTAACTCAAAGTAGATCATAGGCACAAGTGTAAGAGCAAAAACTATAAAACTCCTAAAAGAAAACCAGAGAAAATCTATGAGATCTTGGAGGAAGCAACAGTGAACACTTATGTCAGAACTTCATTCTCAGACTACATGCATTTGATTTTGTGTAAATTATACTTCAATAAAGTTGACCAAAAAATCCATCCAAATTTGGTACTTAAATGCGTATCTTTTGTTTTCTTTTCCCTTCTTTCCTTCCTCTTTATTTTTTTTTTAATTTTTTTTAATGTTTATTTATTTTTGACAGAGAGAGAGAGACAGGGCATGAGTGGGGGGGGGGGCAGAGAGAGAGGGAGACACAGAATCTGAAACAGGCTCCAGGCTCTGAGCTGTCAGCACAGAGCCCGAGCCCGACGCAAGGCTCGAACTCAAAGACTGCGAGATCATGACCTGAGCCGAAGTCGGATGCTCAACCAACTGAGCCACCCAGGTGCCCCATCTTTCCTTCCTCTTTAGTCTCATTTGCCTTCATTTAGTCTTGACTTCAAAGTGTTTGCTCTTGCACCTAGAATGTTCTACTGCTACCCTTGGCAGGACAGGCCATTTCTCATCATTCAGCTTCTGTTCAGGTGGGATCACTGGAGAGGTTTTTTTCCTAGATATCCTCGGTAGTCCTTATCACGTCTACGCTTCACTCCTGCCATTATTAGCCATGTCCTATCCTGTTTCTCTGTTTATTTTCTTACTCAGATAAGAACTGTTGCCAATAAGAAAAAAATTGGTTTAATTTATATAAATTATATTTATATGAATGTATATATCAATTATATTTATATGAATGTATATATCAATTGTATTTATATGAATATATAAAAATTATATTTATATAATATATAAAAATTATATTTATATGAATTATATAATTATATATTATATAGAATTATAAATATATATTATATATTATATATAATTATATATTATATATAATCATAATTATATATAATATATAATAAAATTATATTATATAATATATAATAAAATTATAAAAATTATAATTTATATATATTTATATAAATAATAGCACCAGAATGTGAACCGCACAAGGGCAGGGAGTATCTCTTCACACTCTATTTCTATCACCTACAACCGTGCCCGGTAGGAATTTCACAATTTTTTTTTTTAAATAAATGAGCTAGACCTTTTTTTTTACCAGTGTGAAATGTCTCTTTTTTCTTAGGAAAATCCAATTGGTTTCAGATCAATGGGGGTGTTACTCCACCTGCCATGCTATAGATTTCCTTCGGATCCCATCAATGACCCGCTTTCTCATATAAAGTACAGCATGTTAATATCTTACTTAATCCAGTCTTGGTCTGGGAAGCTTCTGTGTTGGTGATTTGTCTTCTCTGTTTCCCTGCCTACATGCAAGCCAGAATCAAGTCCATCCTCGTGCTCTAATACAAATGCATGAAGGGTAAACGTCTCTGAGACCTTTAGAAAAAATCTGAGATGACATCTGTGTCTGTTTTCTGTTTTCCCTGGCACTAGAACCTTCCAACATTTTCAAACATCTATAAAGCCATGGTCTTCCCTTCCTAAATCCCAGTGAGTTTTATTGAAACAAGTTGTGCTTGTCTAACATCCTCCCTATTACGATTATTACCACTCCCAACAGCAAAAATCAGATCTATTCTATTGGATCAAGGACTTGTTTACATTTCTTTTACATTTTACTTTGGGAAAAAAGGACGCTTCCTAATGGATTAGTAGAATTCTATTCCTGCGTCTCTATTAATGTAGTAGTATCTGAATTAAGGACAAAATGTATGTGACTCATCTAAAAGTACATATGATTTTCGATAAACTTGTCTCACCCAAGTGAGAGAATTTAAATGTAAAGTGAAGCTTGGATCATGTTACAATTGTCAAAGAAAGAGGAGTATCTTGGAACCAAAGTTCTCTCTCCAAAATTCTAACTCACCAGATAGAACTGATCTTCTTAGATGAGCTCCCAGGCATATGCCAGGCATAGAGGACAATAAAATAAAAATTTCTTGTTTTTTAAAAACAATCTAAGGAAAGAGGGAAGAATTATTTTACTCTAGACCTAAAATAACTACATGAGCTTCAAAAGATCAAATAAATGTTTGAAAGCACCCTAAGAGTTACAAACTTTAACCCTAGAAAAAGCAAAAGCAAATTTTGGTGAGTGAAATTCCAAGACAATATTATTTTTTTCAGAGAATAATAGTGAGGCTGCCAGAGTGCCCTATGTTCTGAATTTATGGTTAATCCTAAAGAAGCCAGAAAGAAAAGACCTATATGACTAATATTCAAAGGAAATAAAAGAGTTGGGTAGACTCTGGTGTGCACGCCTACAATTCCTTACATTGCAGTCGAGTGACTTAGCAATTCTATAACTGATGGAAGAGATATTTTATGCTAGATCTAGTCATTTAATTCAATTGTTCTTAGTCCCAGTAATGTGACCTATACTGTCTAGGGCCCATTGGAAGGATCTTGTAAAATGTAAAAAGACTTTGCTCCCTAGGACAAAATCTTCATAGGAGAAATGCATGAGTCATTGGGTAGCAAAAGATTTTATAAACAGAAGAGCAATAGCGAAGCTTGACGAAGAATGATGTGCTATTCTCCTATATAGGGATACGATGGCTCTTGTATACTCAAGTACCCACAACAAATATCAGGAAATTACTCCCAAAAGGAAAATCAGGATATTTTACCAGATGGAGAAATGGATGCTGGACATGGAAAAACAACAGCCTTGTGCCTAGATCCCTGGCCTCTGAGCTCTGCCCGTCTGCCTGGATCTATTCATCTACTCTGTGCTGGTTACTGAAAATTGGGATTGATATTCTGGTGTCCCTCAAACGTTATATCAAAGAAGTAACAATGACTCGACTATTTCTATTCGTGGAACCCTTTGAAAACTCGAATTTTGGGCGGTAAAGGTATTAAGAGTTCAAAATGACACTAAATAAGTTAGCGATAATGACAACGTGGTCACTACTTCAGTTTAACAATGTCTCACAGTGTCTATAAAACAATCCTCTAATTACACGGTCACTGGCAATTAGGAGTCTAACCACATGGTCTTTTCTACTCTTGGAGTAGCATGTTGCGTGTTTCAGTAAACATTCAATCTGTGGCTCTCCTCTTTTGCCTCCTGCTAGCAGGGCTGAACCCCTGCTCTATACTATGCCCTGCTCAGCTCAAAATTCCATCTGAAAGATTTATTGTAATACCAAATATACTCACCAGTATATGATTATATTCTACACCTTGACCCTAATGACAGCAAAACCACATAAACCATCTCTAATCTATAGCCCAATATACCATTTGCCTAACTCTACCTACTTCAGGATGTCAATATGTGTGATACGTAATATGAGAGAAAAGGAATTTTATCAAATACGTTTGGGAAATACTGGATTGAACAAATTAAAACTAATTTCTATTCTGCAGAGCCTTTCATATGCCAATGTGCATACAAACCTCCAAGATGTAATTATCAGTGTTTACCAAAGTTATTTGACCATGAAACCCTTTGACTTAGAAGAGTATCTTAGAGCCAGTATACCATGGAATATACTTCGGCCTTCTCACTCTTCCCAGTCCCTATGCTACCATGATGCTCAGGACCCTGGCCAAATCTCTCTCTCTCTCTCCCTTCCTCTTTCCTACCTCCTTCCCCACCTTGGTGATATTGCCTATGCTCTAACCATAATGAGTTTGCCATTCCCTAAAACATCTACGTACATTAAAAAAAAACCACACACACACAAAACCTCCACTTGGAATATGCTATACTTAAATTTCTACATTGGGAACCTTACTAGCTCTCCTAGGAAAATAAATTAATCATTGCTTCCTCTGTACTCCTTCTGCAATTAAAGTGTACATTACTATAATTATATTTTGTTGTAATTATTTGTCTTTTTCTCCACTGTATTTAGAGCTACCCATAGGCAGATAATATATTATCTATATATGTATTCCCAATGCCTAGCACAGTGCTGACTATAGCAGAAGAAAACATTCTGAATTTAACTCACTTGAGACAATGACGCACATATCCATCTGCAGAAAAAAATAATCTAGAGGATAATACTATTAGGGATGCTTGATATGGGTGTGTTCAATATAATATAATGGTTGGTTTATTGACTCATTAATTCACTTGAAGATTATTATTCAGTGAACCTATATTTTGTGCAGGGCACTCCAAAAGTGTAATCAAGCATAATTACAATCTCAAAGCTTTGGGAAAGTCAGAAAAGTAGATATCATCCTTGACCCCTGGTTGCTTATATCAATCCATCATCAAGGACCATCAATCTTAACTACTTCACAACTGTGACACTTCTCCATCACCACTGCTACCTCTCTTGTCCAAGGAACTAGTTTCTCTCACCTGGACCACTCTAACCCCACTCAGTCCCTATTCCACACAGCAGCAGAAAGATCTTTCCAAAATGCCAATCTGTGTTTGTCACCCCACTATTCAAAACCTTTCAATGGCTCCCCATTGCTCTTAGAATAAAGACCAAAATCATTCAACTATCTTCAAGGTCTTGAATGGTCCGTCCCCTGCAAATAGCTGGTTTCATCTTGCAGCATTGGCCCCTTGCTACCCATATCCTAGCCAAACTGACTTTCTTCATATCCATAAAATCTGTGTTTGCTCTACCTGGAATGACCTTCCTTCTCACTACATTTTTACATAATTCCTTATCTTTTAGAATTAAACCCCAGCATTTCTTTCTTAGGGAAGCCTCCCAACCCCTTCCTCCAGTCTAGGTCAGCTTCTTTGTTAATTTGCCCTCAAAAGAACCGTGTTTCTTTCTCTTATAGCAGATATAATTTATATTTTATATACATCAGTTTATAATTATACATTTATATGATTTCATAATTAATATCTGTTCCACTTAACTGCAAGCTTCATGAAAGTAGGGGTTTTTGGGGGGGGTGTTTGTCATCATATACTCAGCATTTAGTACAAATAGTGTCTACAATGATATAAATAATACAAATAAATAAGTAATATAAATAAATAAATGGGCACTATAAGAAAAGTTCATTAAAATGCTAGCTGAGATCAGAAGAGGAAGAGGTTACATTTAGCTGAAGGAATCAGGCAAGACTCTATGACAATGGGAGTCAACTTGGCTACACTCTGGAGTCACCTGGGGAATATTAAAACATACTGATGCAGGTGCTCAAGAAATTAAGCATAGAACTACCACCTAATTCACCAATTCCACTTCTGGACATATACACACACAAAAATTGAAAGCAGGGACTTGAACAAATATTTGTACACCAGTGTCTGTGGCAGGATATTCACAATAGCCAACAAAACGTAGAAACAACTCAACTGTACATTAACAGATGAATAAACAAATGTGCCACATACAGGAAGGAAATTCTGACATGTTACAACATGGATGTAACTGGAAGATGTTATATTAGGTGAAACAAGGCAGCCACAAATGGACAAATATTTTATGATTCTAATTATATGGGGCACCTAGAACAGGCAATTCCTAGAGACAGAAAGTAGAATGGTGGTTACCAGGGTTTGAAGAAGAGCAGAGAGAGGAGATATGACATCTAAAAGTAGTCACATGGGGCGCCTGGGTGGCTCAGTCGGTTGAGCATCGGACTTCGGCTCACGGCTCGTGAGTTCCAGCCCCACGTCAGGCTCTGTCCTGACAGCTCAGAGCCTGGAGCCTGCTTCGGATTCTGTGTCCCCTCTCTCTCTGTCCCTAACCCACTCGCATTCTGTCTCTGTTTCTCTCAAAAATAAATAAACATTAAAAAAACAATTTTTAAATAAATAAATAAATAAAAGTAGTCACATAAGCCGGAGAACCGGGGACATGAGGAAAAGTGCACACATGCACACGCAGCCAGGGAAGATGTATCAGCAACTAACATAAGCATAACATGTAGTTCAAGAAAACAGAATTGAGAGTTTCTTCATATTTATGGTCAATTGATTTTTGGCAAGGATACCAAGACAATGCAATGAGCAAAGAATAGTCCTTTCAACAAATGGTGGTGAAACAATTGGACCTCAACATACAAAAGAATGAAATTGGACCCCTGCCTGACCCCGTATAAAAAATTAAACTCAGGGCGCCTGGGTGGCTCAGTCGGTTAAGCGGCCGACTTCAGCTCAGGTCACGATCTCGCGGTCCGTGAGTTCGAGCCCCGCGTCGGGCTCTGGGCTGATGGCTCAGAGCCTGGAGCCTGCTTCCGATTCTGTGTCTCCCTCTCTCTCTGCCCCTCCCCCGTTCATGCTCTGTCTCTCTCTGTCTCAAAAATAAATAAAACGTTAAAAAAAAATTTTTTAAATAAATAAATAAATAAATAAATAAATAAATAATTAAACTCAACACTCTTAGAATAAACCACAGGCATAAATCCTTATGACTATGGAATAGATGGTTTTTTAAAAATAACACAAAAGCAATAGCAGTAAAATAAAAAATAGACAAATTGGACTTTATCAAAATTAAAAACTTTTATGCTTCAAAGGACACCATTAAGAAAGTAAAAAGACAACCCCAAAATTGGAGAAATTATTCTTTTTTTTTTTTTTTTTTTTTTTAAAGGAAGGGAGGTGCACCGTTCCCGGAAGTACTGCAATACCGGGTCGATGCGCAGAGTGGATGGGAGCAAGCCCCTATTCCATCTCCTGGCTCCAAAAATCCATTTAATATATTGTCCTCGGATAGAGGACGTATCAGATATTAAACTGATAAGAACAGATACTTCACTTGATCTTAGCCAAAAGGCCTAGAAGCGATGGAGAAATTATTCTTAAATCATGTAACTAACAAGAGACTTATATCTAGAATATATATAAAATTCGTATTACTGAATAATAAGGAAATAACCCAATGTTTTAAATGAGCAAAAATCTGAATACGTATTTGGGCAAAGAAGATATATGAATGGCCAAAAAGCACATGAAAAGGTGCTCAACATGGTCAGCCATCAGAGACATGCAAATTAAAATTAAAAACCTACTACTTCACGCACACCAGGATGTCTCTAATTTAAAAAGTAGATAATAGGAGACTACTGGGAAAGATGGCAGAGTAGGAGCCCAGGCTCATCTCGTCCCACAGACACACCTAAATAGCCCCAAAAAATGACCTGAAAATTGGCACAACAGACTCTTCACAGCTAAATGTAGAGAAGAGGCCACATCGAAGAGGATAGGACGGGTGGAGACATTGTTGGGATACAAACTGACCCATAGGACTGTCTACAGGAGGGTAGGACATTATGTGCACAGAGAGGGGAGAGGAGCAGATCCCATACCAGGCATCCCAGGCACAGCAGGCCTGCACCGAGAAGGTCCCCATAACATTTGGCTTTGAAAACTGGAGGGGCCTAACTTTATGAGTTCTTAAAATCAGTAGGACTTCATACCTGGAACTTCAAAAATCAGCAGGCTTCACTCTGGAAAAGCTGGAGGGTGATAGGAAACTGAGTCCCCACCCTTAAACACACAGCATAACAAACAGCCCCTCTGAGATACCAGATACAACACAGAAGCAGGAGTTTGAAAAACACCTGGAGGATGTGGGAGGAAGATTTGTTTACTAATCTCAGAGCATGTGCTAGAGGGTCAAGGATCTTTGGGAGACTCTTGCAGGAACAAAGTTGCTGGCAGGGACCATTTCCCTCTCCTGCCCCCAGCCTAGATACGTGGACACCTGCAAAAACGAGCACAGCACAGACACTATCCACCCATCTTGCTAACAGCATGCCCTGGCCTGCATTCCCCTGTGGACATGCACTCCAACATGCCCTCAGCAGGAGTCCATCCAAAATGGTGCCACAAACCTGGCAGTGTGCAAGCAGCCCTGACGGGGGCCAGCATCACTCCAAGGCGACTTCTGCCACAAGATGGGAAGGCAACCACACACATCAGTCACCAAGACTGCAGCCCTAGACGTGGGCTAGGGGCAAACATGGAATGCGACCGTAGGTCTTGCCTAACAACAAAAGCTCCTCAGGGGACAACACAGGGAAAAGTGCCCTGCATTTTGGTGCTCGTGGCTCTGGCACGTACCTGGTCTGACACAACTCAAGCCCAAGGCTGGCCCCAGACTGGCCCACTAAAAACACACACAGTTGCAGACTACAGGACTGAAGGAAAAAGCAGCTCAGCCACGACAGCAGGATGCAGGCAACACACATAGGAGACACCCCTGAAGTGCAAAGTTCTGGTGAACAGGGGACGTGGCACTGCAGGGCACTACAGGACCTCTTCTTCATAAGACCCAGAGACATAGCTGACTTTCCTAACACAGAAACAGACACAGAAATTTAGACAAAAATGAGGAGGCAGAAGAATACATCTCAAATGACAGAACAGCACAAAATCACAGCAAGAGAGCTAAATGGAACAGAGATAAGTAATACGCCTGATAAAGAATTTAAAGTAATGGTCAAAAAGATACTCACTGGATGTGAGAAAAGAGTGGAGGACCTCGGTAAGAGCCTCAATAAACAGGAAGCATGAAAAATAGCCAGAGATGACACACTCAATGACTAAAATTAAAAATACACTGGGGCGGCCTGGGTGACTCAGTCGGTTGAGCGGCTGACTTCGGCTCAGGTCATGATTTCGCAGTCTGTGAGTTTGAGCCCCGCGTCAGGCTCTGTGCTGACAGCTTGGAGCCTGGAGCCTGTTTCAGATTGTGTCTCCCTCTCTCTGACCCTCCCCCATTCATGCTCTGTCTCTCTCTGTCTCAAAAATAAATAAACGTTACAAAAAATTAAAAAATAATAATAATAAAAATACACTAAAGGGAATAAACAGTAGACCAGAGGAAGCAGAAGAATGGATCAGTGACTTGGACGACACAGTAAGGCGAATCAGCCTAAAAGCAATCAAGCTAAAAAAGAGAGGAAAACAATAATAAAAAATGAAAATAAATTAAGGAAACTCAATGATACCACCCAGTGTAATAACATTCACATTATAGGGATCCCAGGAGGAGAAAAGAGAGAAACAAGGGCAGAAAATTTATTTGAAGAATAATAGCTGAAAACTTCCTGAATCTGGGGAAATAAAGAGTAATCCAGATCCAGGAGACATGGAGAGGCCCCACCAAAATCAAGCCAAGGAGGCCCACACCAAAACACATAGTGATTATAATGGCAAAAAGTAGTGATAAAGAGGGAATTTTAAAAGCAGCAAGAGGAAACAATTATGTACAAGGGAAACCCCATAAGGCTATCATCAGATTTTGTAGCAGAAACTTTGCAGACCAGAAGAAAGGGGCATGATGTATTCTGAGTACTAGGGGAAAAAGAACGCCTGCAGACAAGACTATCGTATCCAGCAAGACTATCGTTAAAGGAATTCATGACCACTAAACCAGCCCTACCAAAAATGTTAAAGGGAACCTTTTGAGTGGAAAGGAAAGACCACGAACAGGATTAAGAAAAGTAGAAGGCACAGGAAAGAAGTTAAGATGGTGGAGGAGTAGCGGGACCCTAAGCTTACATCGTCCCTTGAACGATGAAGGCAGGGTGAAGGCACGGATCTGGTAGAAGTTGGGGATACAAGAGAGGTGACTGTTTGCTCTTCTGTGAGGTCTTTCTGAAGAGTGGTAGGAGGGAACTCCCAACCCTAGGGTTGAGAAAGCAGGGCAATGCCATTTTCCTCCCCACCAATCAGCACTAACCAACTTCAGTGAGCGAAACAGCACGATCCAGTGGAAGCCAGAGCAGCTTACATCAAGCCCCACCTCCCTGCATGCTGCAGGCATATCTCTGTAAGGGCAACATTGTCTGAGGAGCAAGCCCTACCCCCAGAAAGCCAGCACAAACCTCTTGCATGCACCAAGTCTACTGATCATAGAGTGCTTCAAAACTTCAGATCTAGGGGAAATAGGATCTAGATTACTTTTTTTTTTTTTTTTTTTTTGACCTCTTCTTATTATAGCCATTACACTCTGGAGCAGGAACACAACAGGCTTTTCTAAAAATCAAACATAAAATATAGTGACCCAGACAAAATGAAAAGACAGAGGAATTCACCACAAAAGAAAGAACAGGAAGAAGTCACAGCCAGGGATTTAATCAATACAGATACAAGTAAGATGTCTGAACCAGAATTTAAAACAAGAATCAGGGGCTCCTGGGTGGCTCAGTCAGTTAAGCATCTGACTTCAGCTCAGGTCATGATCTCGCAGTTCATGGGTTTGAGCCCTGCATCAGGCTCTGGGCTGCTGGCTTAGAGCCTGGAGCCTGCTTCAGATTCTATGTCTCCCTCTCTCTCTGCCCCTCCCCCACTCATGCTCACTTGCCCTCTCTCTCTCTCTCTCAAAAATGAATAAACATTAAAAAAAAATTTTTTTACAGACAGGGGGACAAAACAGAAGAGACTCATAAATATGGAGAATAAACTGAGGGTTGCTGGAGGGGTTGTGTGTGGGGGGAATGGGCTAAATGGGTAAGGGGCATTAAGGAATCTACTCCTGAAATTTTTGTTGCACTATATGCTAATTTGGATGTAAATTTTAAAAAATAAAATAAATAAATAAATAAATAAATAAATAAATACTTTTTTTTTAAACAATAATCATACAGATACTAGCTGGGCTTGAGAAAAGCATAGAAGACAAAAGATATTCCCTTACTATATATATAAAAGAAATATAAACTAGTCAGGCCAAAATAAAAAATGCTATAACTGTGATGCAAAACCAAATGGATACACTGATAATAAGGATGCATGAATCAGAAAAACAAATCAGTGATATAGAAGATAAAATTATGGAAAATAATGAAGCTGAAAAAAAGAGGGAAAGGAAGGTACTGGATCATGAATGCAGACTTAAGGAACTCCGTTAACTCCTCAAAGTATAATAATATTTGTATCACAGCAGTTCCAGAAGGAGAGAAAGAAAAAGGAGAAGGTTTATTTGAGCAAATTATAGCTGAAAACTTCCATGATCTGGGGAAGGAAACAGATATCAAAATTCAGGAAGCACAGAGAACTCCCATCAGATTCAACAAAAGCTGGGCATCGCCAAGACATATTGCAGTCAAATTCACAAAATACAAACACAAGGAAAGAATCCTGAAAGCAGCAAGAGAAAAAAAAGTCCTTAACATACAAAGAAGGACAGATCATGTTCACACCAGATCTGTCCATAGAAACTTGGCAGGCCAGAGGGGAGTGTCATGATGTATTCAACAGGCTGAATGGGAAGAACATGCAACCAAGAACACTTTATCCAGCAAGGCTGTCATTCAGAATAGAAGGAGAAATAAAGAGTTTCCCAGACAAAAAAATACTAAATGGGTTTGTGACCACTAAACCAGTCCTGCAAGAAATATTAAAGTGTACTCCTTGAGTGGGGGGAAAAAAGGCCAAAAGCAACAAAGAATAGAAAGGAACAGAGAACATCACCAGAAACACCAACTTTACAGGTAACACAATGGCACTAAATTCATATCTTTCAATAATCATTCTGAATGTAAATGGGCTAAATGCTCCAATTAAAAGACATAGGGTATCAGAATGGATTTAAAAAAAAAAAAAGACACATCTATATGCTGCCTACAAGAGATTCATGTTAGACCTAAAGACATCAGCAGATTGAAAGTGAGGGGATGGAGAACCATCTATTATGCTAATAGATGTCAAAGGAAAGCTGGAGTAGCCATACTTACATCAGAAAAACTAGATTTTGAACCAAAGACTGTAACAAGAGATGAAGAAGGCATTATATCATAATTAAGGGGTTTATCCATCAAGAAGATATAACAATTGTAAATATTTATGCTCCCAACTTGAAGGAGCCCACATATATTAATCAATGAATAACAAACATAAAAAAACTCATTGATAATAATACAATAATAGTAAGGGGCTTTAACACCCCACTTAGAGCAATGGACAGATCATCTAAGCAGAAAATCAACAAGGAAACAATGGCTTCAAATGACACACTGAACCAGATGGACTTAATAGATATATTCAGAACATGTCATCCTAAAGCAGCAAAATACACATTCTTTTTGAGTGCACATGGAACATTCTACAGAAAAGATCACATACTGGGTCACAAATCAGCCCTCAACAAGTACAAAAAGACTGAGGTCATAACACGCATATTTTCAGACCACAATGTTATGAAACTTGAAGTCAACAACAGGAAGAAATTTGGAAAGAGCACAAATACATGGAGATTAAAGAACATGCTACTAAAGAAGAAGGGGTTAACCAAGAAATTAAAGAAGAAATAAAATAATACATGGAAGCAAAGGAAAATGAGAACACAACAGTCCAAAACTTTTGGGACACAGCAAAGGCAGTCCTAAGAAGGAAGTATACTCAATACAGGCCTACTTCAAGAAGGAAGAAAAGTCTCAAATACACAACTTAACGTTACATCTTAAGGAACTGGAAAAGGAACAGCAAATAAAGCCTAAAGCCAGCAGAATAAGGGAAATAATAAAGATTAGAGAAGAAATAAATGATATAGAAACAAACAAACAAAGAACAATAGTAGAACAGATCAATAAAACTACAAGCTGGTTCTTTGAGAGAATTAATAAAATTGATAAACCTCTAGCCAGACTTATCAAAAAGAAAAGAAAAAGAACCCCAATAAATAAAATCACGAATGAAAGAGGAGATGTCACAATCAACACCACAGAAATACAAGCAATTTTAAGATAATAGTATGAAAAATTATAGGCCAACAAACTTGGAAATCTGAAAGAAATGGACAGATTCCTAGAAACATACAAATGACCAAAACTGAAATAGGAAGATATATGTAATTTGAACAAACCCATAACCAGCAAAGAAATTGAATTGTAATAAAAAAAAAAATCTCTCAATAAACCAAAGTCCAGGGCCAGATGGCTTTCCAGAGGAATTCTACCAGACATTTAAAGAAGAATTACTACCTATTCTTCTCAAACTGCTCCAAAAAATAGAAATGGAAGAAAAACTTCCAAACTCATTCTTTGAGGCCAGCATTACATTGATTCCAAAACCAGGCAAAGACCCCAGTAAAAATGAGAATTACAGGCCAATATTCCTGACAAACTTGGATGCAAAAATTCTCAACAAGATAGTAGCAACTCAGGGGCGCCTGGGTGGCTCAGTCGGTTAAGCGTCCAAATTTGGTTTGGGTCATGATCTCATGGCTCATAAGTTCGAGCCTGGTGTCGGCTTGAACAGAGCTTGAACAGCTCAGAGCCTGGAGCCCACTTTGAATTCTGTGTCTCTCTCTCTCTCTGCCCCTCCCCCACTCATTCACTTTCTATTCTCTTTCTCTCTCTCTCTCTCTCCCTCTCTTTCCCTCTCTCTCTCTCTCTTTCAGAAATAAGTATTTAAAATTTTTTGAAAAAAGATAGTAGCAAATCAAATTGAATAGTACATTGAAAGAATTACTCAGCACAATCAAGAGGGACTTATTCCTGGTCTACAGAAGTGGTTCGATATTCACAAATCTATCAACGTGATACACCAGATTAATAAAAGAAAGGCTAAGAAACATATGATCCTCTCAACATACACAGAAAAGGCATTTGACAAAATACAGCATCCATTCTTGATAAAAACCCTCAACAAAGTAGATATAGATGGAGCATAGTTCAACATCATAAAAGCTATATATGAAAGACCCACAGCTAATATCACCCTCAATGGGGAAAAACTGGGAGCTTTTCCCCTCTAATGGTCAGGAACAAGACAGGGATATCCACTCTCACCATTACTATTTAACAGTACTGGAAATCTTAGCCTCAGCAATCAGACAACAACAACAACAACAAAAAGGCATCCAAATCAGCAAGGAAGAAGTCAAACATTCACTATTCGCAGACGACATGACACTCTATGTAGAAAACTAGAAAGACTCCACCAAAAAATTACTAGAATTAGTAATTCAGCAAAGTCAGCAAATTCAGCAAAGTCACAGGGTATAGAATCAATGTACAGAAATCTGTTGCATTTCAATACACCAATATGAAGCACTAGCAAGAGAAATCAAGGAATTGATCCCATTTATAATTGCACCAAAAACCATAAGAAACCTAGGAGTAAACCTAACCAAAGAAGTAAAAGATCTGTATTCTGAAAACTACAGAATACTTATGAAAGTAATTGAAGACGGCACAAAGAAATGGCAAAAAAAATGCCATGCTTGTCAATTGGAAGAACAAACATTGTTAAAATGTCTATACTATCCAAAGCAATCTACACTACACATTTAATGGAATCCCTATCCAAATACCGCCAGCATTTTTCACAGAGCTAGAAAAGAGAATCCTAAAATTTGTATGCAACCGCAACAGAGCCTGAATAGCCAAAGCAAATCCCGAGAAAGAAAAGCAAAGTTAGAGGCTTCACGATACAAGACTTCAAGTAATATTACAAAGCCACAGTCATTAAGACATTATGGTACTGGCACAAAAACAGACACATGGATCAATGTCACAGAATAGAAAACCCAGAAATGGACCCACAACTATATGGTCAACTAATCTTTGATGAAGCAGGAAAGAATATCCAATGGAAAAAAGACAGTCTCTTAAATAAATGGCATTGAGAAAACTGGACAGCCACATGCAAAAGAGCTAAACTGGACCACTTTCTTACACCATACACAAAAATAAATTCAAAATGCAGGGCACCTGGGTGGCTCAGTTGGTTAAGCATCCAACTTCGGCTCAGGTCATGATCTCGTGGTTCATGGGTTTCAGCCCCGAATCGGTCCCTATGCTGACAACTCAGAACCTGGAGCCTGCTTCAGATTCTGTGTCTCCCTCTCTCTTTCTGCCCCTACCCACATCGTGCTCTGTCTCTCTCTCAAAAATAAACAAACATTAAAAAAATTTTTTTAATTAAAAATAAAAAATAAATAAATTCATAATGGATGAAATACTTAACACATGAGACACGAAACCACCAAAATCCTAGAGGAGAACACAGGCAGCAACCTCTTGGACTTTGGCTGTAGCAACTTCTTACTAGAAATACCTCCAGAGGCAAGGGAAACAAAAGCAAACATGAACTATTGAGACCTCATCAAGATGAAAAGCTTCTACACAACAAAAGAAACAATCAACAAAACTAAAAACCAGCCTAAGGAATGGGAAAAGACATTTCCAAATGACATATCTGATAAAGGGTTAGTATCCAAAATCTATAAAGAACTTATCCAACTCAACACCAAAACAAACAAACAAACAAACAAACAAAAAAAAAACACAACAAATAATCCAGTGAAGAAATGGGCAGAAGACGTGAATAGACATTTTTCCAAAGAAGACATCCAGACAGCTAACAGACACATGAAAAGATGCTCAACCTCACTCAGCATCAGGGAAATACACATCAAAACCACAAGGAGATACCACCTTACATCTGTCCGAATGCTAAAATTAACAGCACAGGAAAGAACAGGTGTTGGCGAGAATGCAGAGAAAGGGGAACGTTCTTGCACTGTTGATGGAAATGCAAACAGGTGCAGTCACTCTGAAAAACAGTACAGAGATTCTCAAAAAGTTAAAAATAGAACTATCCTATGAGTCAGAAATTGCACTGCTGGGTATTTACCCAATTGATACATAAATACAGATTCAAAGGGCTACATGAACCCTGATATCTATAGCAGCACTGTCAGCAATAGCCAAACTATGGAAAGAGCCCACGTGTCCTTCAATTAATGAATGGATAAAAAAGATGTGAGATATGTGTGTCTGTATGTGTGTACATATATATGTGTATATATATATATATATATACACACACACACATATCTCACATCTTTTTTATCCATTTATTAATGGATATGTATGTATATATATGTGTGTATATATATGTATATACATATACACACATATATATACATACACATATAATGGAATATAACTCAGCCATCCAAAAGAATGAAATCTTGCCATTTGCAACAATGTGGAAGGAGCTAGAGTGTATTATGCTAAGTGAAATAAGTCAGTCAGAGAAAGACAAATACCATATGATTTCACTCATATCTGGAATTTACGAAATAAAACAGATGAACATATGGGAGAGGGGGAGAAAAGAAGCAAACCATAAGGGACTCTTAATGACAGAGAACCAACTTAAGGTTGATGGAAGGAGGTGGGTGGGGGGTGGGCTAATTGGGTGATAGGTATTAAGGAGGGCACTTGTGATGAGCACTGGGAGTTATATGCAAGTAATGAATCACTATACTCTCCTGAAACCAATATTATACTATATGTTAACTATAATTTAAATAAACACTTGGAAAAATAAAGGCCTTGGTAAAGAAAAAAAAAATAGGAACCACAAAAGCAGTAAAATTACGTATATTTATAAAAATCAGTTAAAGAACTCATAAAATAAAAGGATATAAATTCTGACAATATATTCCTAAAAATGTTAGGAGGGAGAAGAGTAAAAATGTAGTGCTTTTAGAATGGGTTCAAACTTAAGCGGCCATCACCTTATAAATTGCTATATGCTTAAGATGTTACATATAAACCTAACAGTAAACTCAAATCAAAAACCAATAATAAATAGGTAAAAAGTAAAGAGAAAGGAATCCAAGTTTGCATCACTAAAGAAAGCCAGCAAACCATGAGAAGACAGCAAGAGAAGAACAGAACAGAGAAGAACTATAAAAACAACCATAGGGGCGCCTGGGTGGCTCAGTTGGTTAAGTGGCTGACTTCAGCCCAGGTCATGATCTCGCGGTCCGTGAGTTCGAGCCCCGCATCGGGCTCTGTGTTGACAGCTCAGAGCCTGGAGCCTGTTTCAGATTCTGTGTCTCCCTCTCTCTGACCCTCCCCCGTTCATGCTCTGTCTCTCTCTGTCTCAAAAATAAATAAACACTAAAAAAAAAATTAAAAAAAAAAACAACCATAAAATGAGTAACAAAATAGCATTAAGTACATACCTATCAATAATTACTTTAAATGTAAATGGGCTAAACACTACAATCAAAAGACATAGGGTGACAGAATGCATTAAAAAACAAGATCCATCTATATACTGCCTACAAGAGACTCATTTCAGACCTAAAGAACTATGCAGGTTGAAAGTGAAAGGATAGAAAATCACTTATAATGCAAATGGATGTAAAAAGAAAGCCAGGGTAGCAATGCTTATATCAAACAAAAAACTTTAAAACAAAGACTGTAACAAGAGACAAAAAAGACACTATAATCACAATATAGGGGACAATCCAACAAGAAGACATAATAACCATAAATATTTATGAACCTAACATGAAAGCACCCAAATACATAAAATAGTTGATAACAAACATAAAGAAACTAATTGATAGTGGGGCGTCTAGGTGGCTCAGTTGGTTAAGCATCCAACTGTGGCTCAAGTCATGATCTCATAGTTTGTGGGTTTGAGACCCTTATGGGGCTGGCTGATGTCAATGTCAGCACCATGACTGCTTTGGATCCTCTGTCTTCCTCTCTCTCTGCACCTCCCCTACTCGTCCTCTCTCTCACAAAATATAAACATTAAAAAAAAAGAAAGAAAATAATCTATAGTAATACAATAATAGTGGGGTGTTATAACACCCCACTTACATCAATGCACAGACTATTCAAACAGAAAATCAACAAGGAAAGAGTGGCTGTGAATGACACAGTGAACCAGATTGATTTAACAGATATATTCAGAACATTCCATCCTAAAACAGCAGAATACACATTCTTCTCAAGTTTACATGAAACATTCTGACACCTGAACTAATAAAACACTGTATGTTAACTGTAATGGAGTTAAATTTTTTTTAAGGCAAAAAAAAAAGGGGGGAGGCAACGAAAACAATATATAATAATGAATTCTGGTGAAAATGTGGACATATTAGAAGCCTCATACATTGGAGCGGTGCCTGGGTGGCTCAGTGGGTTAAGCGTCCGACTTCAGCTCAGGTCATTATCTCATGTTCATGAGTCCCATCCCCACATCAGGCTCTGTGCTGACAGTTTAGAGTCTGGAACCTGCTTCTTTTGTGTCTCCCTCTCTTCCTGTCCCTCCCCCACTCATTCTTGTTCTCTCTCTCTCTCTTTCTCTTTCAAAAATAAACAAACATGTAAAAAAATCTTTAATAAAAAAAAAAAAAAGAAGCCTCATATATTGGGGCACCTGGGTGGTTCAGTCAGTTAAGCATCCTACTTTTGATTTTGGCTCAGGTCACAATCTCAGGGTTTGTGAGTTCAAGTTCTGTGTCAGGCTCTCCACTCAGCACGGAGCCTGCTTGGAATTCTCTCTCTCCCTCTGTTTCTGCCCCTACCCGCTCATACTCTCTCTCAAAATAAATAAATAAACTTAAGAAAAAAAAAAGCCTCATACATTGCTGGTGAGGATGTAAATTGGTGCAGCCACTTTGAACACAGTCTTGCCATTCCTCGAGCAGTTACACACAAAGTTACCATATAACCGGACAATTCCACTCTTAGGAATATACCCAAGACAAATTAAAACAAATCTCCACACAAAAACTTGTATATGAATGTACACAGCAGTATTATTCATAATAGTCAAAAGGGAGAAACAACCCAAATGTCCCATCAACCAATGAATGGATTCATAAGATGTGGTATATCAATAAAATGGAATGTCACTCAGCAGTAAAAATAATGTAATGATAAATGCTACAATATATACAAACCTTGAAACATTAATGGAAAAAAATCAGCCACAAAGAATCACATGCTATAGGATTCCATCTATATAAATATCCAAAATAGGTAAATTCTGGTTATAAAGGACAACCCAGGAGATCTTTACACTGATGGAATTATGGTGGTGAACAAACCAACCTACAAATGATAAAGTTGCATAGAAATAAATACACACCCACCCACCCCCCCACACACACACAGAAATACAAGTAAAGCTGGGGAAATCTGTATCAATGTCAATATCTTAGTTGTGATATTGTACTATAGTTTTTACAAGATGTTATCATTGAGGGAAATTGACAATAATACAGAGATTTTATATCTCTGTATTATTTCTTACAACTGCATGTGCATCTATAAGTATCTCAAAATAAAAATTTTAATTAAAAATATATAATAGAATACAATAAAATAAAAACTTTTGGCTTAAAAGATTTGAGAAGAAAATGAAGGGAAAAAAAGATCATCGCACACAGAAGACAAAAAGCTTAACTTATACGAAACTTTTTTTTTTTAATTTTTTTTTTTAATGTTTATTCATTTTAGAGACAGAGAGAGACAGAGTACGAATGGGGGAAGGTCAGAGAGAGAGGGAGACACAGAATCTGAAAGAAGCTCCAGGCTCTGAGCTGTCAACACAGAGCCCGATGCAGGGCTCGAACTCACGGACCGCGAGATCACGATCTGAGCGGAAGTCGGTCGCCCAACCGACTGAGCCACCCAGGCGCCCCAACTTATACAAAACTTTAACTCAAGCAACAGAAGCACTCTCTTCTCACTATAGTATGATCGAATGAATAAAAAATAACCAATCAGTAAGATAGCAAAGAATTGAGATTAACAAAGACAATGTCTAGATGAAGAAAACAAATTGAAAGACAAAAGCAGTAACATTTTAGAGCTAATAAAATTAAAACAGATTAAAAACAACTGAAAATTAAATTATTGACCCAGTAAATGCAAATGAAAGAATTAAAGCAATTATATAAAAGACAATATATGGTAGATAAACATAATCCAATATAAGAACAATTGGTACATCTGAGCTGAAAACTCTCAAAATAGACCATATATTCAAAAATACAAGAGAATTATCTGAATTTTAAGATATTACGAAACTACAGATGAAGGTGAATACTGTGTTCCAGGAACAAGAACAATTAAATTAGAATGTCAATTTCAAAGTTTATCCTAAGTATGCCACTGAAATTGATGAAAATCTTCGGGCATCTATCAGGCAAAATACACTACATGTAAGGAAGAAAATCAAGTTGGTCTCAGACTTGCCTCAACATCACTTACTGCCAAAAATAATGGAGTCATGAAGTCAGGCTTGCTCACTATAAAATATGGCCCTATATACATCTTCTCCTAAACAATTACAAGCAATAGAATCAATAATGAGAACACTGAAGCCATAAATTCACGTAATAGCAACACAGGAAAGAAAGGAGTCTGATACTAATTAAATGAGCTCATTTTCTGAAACAAAATTAATAATGAGCTATGATCAGTAGTCTAAGAAATAAAATACAGATATGATCAATCAGCAATTATTTTTTGTGCCCAAAGCTTTACCACAATCCTCCAACACCCCTATAGGATAGGTGTTTCACTGAGAAAATCAGTGGTTAGCGAGAAGAACTTGCTCTGAGTCATACTGTTAGGCCCATAATTTAAATTCTGTTCTACCTAATTCAAAGCCAGCTCTTGCCTAACAAAACAGTGTAATCTTATATCTAGATGGAGAGATTAGACAGGACTTCAGTTTTCTTCTTTTTGTTTATTTTCTTTCCCAAAGTTTCAACAATGGCATATGCTGCTTTTGCTGTTAAAAAATAGGATTTTTAAAAAATCCACATGAAGTTTCTTTTTTTATATAAAAAACAACATATAATCTCTAATCCTTGGAATACTAACTCTCTTGATGACCTCATAGCAGTTGAAATCGGCTGGTATTTGAAAGCTATACATACATACATAGTTTTTCTCACTTTTTAACTCTTTATAGGGGGTTAAATACAAAATACAGAATAATAATCACAAATTTAGAAATTAAACTGGCTGGGTTTTACTAGTCTAGCCTACCACAGATTGTTTCCTGGAACACTGTCTAAGCCTTCTGTCTTTTTTTTTTTTTTTAACTGTTTATTATTTGACACACACACACACACACACACACACACACACACACACTCATACACTGCCACTACGACTGTAGGTCATTGGGAGACTGTCTGGGTTGGAATACCTGAGGGGTCCAGGGCTCATCCCAATCTCAAGACCAATGCCACTCCTGGTGGGCAGTCTTCCCACAAAGCCATAGTAAGCCTGATCAGAAACTAAGCTTCCCCAGAAGAAGACAGAATGTGCTGGCGTGAGATGGCAGGCCCAACCTGGCCCGTTCACATCTTTTACCAGACAAACAGCCTCTGTCTGTCAAGTTCCTTGAACTTGGAGTAACTGGCCAGGATGCCAAGCATAGAACTTAGCCAAGTCCCAGGCAGAACTCCTTTCCCCACCCAAAGAGCTGGTGAGGAATCAGTGATGAGGAACCTGCCAATTTTCTGTCACTTGGGGCACCTCCAAACTCAGGATCATACCCAGGGAACCAGAGTCCGAGAGGCCTGCGTGTGGAAGCAAAGAGGACTTCTTCATGTTTCAAAATATTGCCACAAGCATGTAAGAAACGCTGTGAGGAAATAAAGTATTTTTGTCAGATCAGCCAAAACAGGCAGTTAGTAGAGAAAAGTGAGCTCATGAGTTGGCAAGTTTTTCTTCCTTCCCTCTCCCTTAACGTTTATTTGTGTTAGGGTAAATCATTGCAAACAATTTCCTCTGACTTGGGAGTTCTGAAAGATACTGGAATTCAAAGCACAGTTTGGGGTTGGGTTGGGTTGGGTTCAGTTGAGTTTGGCTTGGCGTGGCATGACGTGGCTTGACGTGGCATGGCATGGCTTGGCGTGGCACGATGTGGCATGGCGTGGCATGGCGTGGCATGATGTGGCTTGGTGTGGTTTGGTTGTTGTACCTCAGAGTTCGTGTAAGGAGGAGAGAGTGGCAACTTGAGAGATTTCATGTCCCAGGCTGATTTTAAAACCAAGATATGAGATATGTTACCTCATCCATATATAGGAATTTTCAGTTATACCCGAGCAACTCTATTATACCAAGGCCTCATAAATACTTGTTTGTGGCTCCCTCAGCCCACCTCCGTTTGAAAGAGGTACTTCATAAGCAATCCCTTTTATCACACAATAGATGAGACAACAGCTAGAAATTATCTGAAGAAGTGATGATTTCACCAGAACAGGGGCTCAGATGACCTCATTGTAACATTTTGAAAGACTGAAGGCAGTAATTAGAGGGTTATTTTCTGAGGAGCTTTATTTTCTTAGATTAGCAAACATCCATTTTTGAATACAAGGGGAAAAAATTGGATACTTCAAAATGATCAGGACCCTTTGTAACTTTGGTTATGGCGAATGGATTAAATGAAATTCTTACCTAGATGATAATAAGAACTTAAATTTCCCTGAAATTTCATTGGGAGGGTAAGGAGGAAGTAACTGATTGAATGAATGTCACTGGAATGTATTTTTCCTAAATCAATTGGTCTCAATATCTTTTAAGAGTTCTCTCAGCTTTTGAATTTCCCAGGATTTCATTGCTTCAATAGCTATGGGTCTGATTTAACTCATGTTCTCTGTGGGGGCAGATAGATTTCTCTGAAAGAAACCACATGATTTTCAGGGATACAGCTCCATCTGATAAAACCACAGAGAGGGGTGCCTGGTGGCTCAGTCAGTTAAGCATCTCACTCTTGGCTTTGGCTCAGGTCATGATCTCACATTTCATGAGTTTGAGCCACACGTCAGGCTTTGCACTGATAGCACGGAGCCTGCTTGGGATTCTCTGTCTCCCTCTCTCTCTGCCCCTCCCCCCCCCCGGCGCTCGCTCGCTCTCTCTCTCTCTCTCTCTCAACAAACTTTAAACACATACACACACACACGCACAGAAATGGTGCTGCTGCAGAGACAAGCAAAACCTTGCAGCATCTGGGTCTAAGTCATACACAAGATTCCAATGTCTCATAGGACAGTTTAGCTTCTTAGAGCTATTGGCTTCTCATCAATCTTTGTTTTAGTCAACGGTCTTTGCATCATTTGGGTTTCGTTCTTAGAATAAAGGGACAATTTTTACCAGAGGATAGTCAAGTCTCTACCATTATTGCATAACCCAACTATAAGCTGATCTCTTGTGGTCTCATCTCTATTTTCAAAGAACATCAGTCCAGCTGGCAAAAAGCAATTTTAAGAGGATCTGAACCTATTTTCATCTCCTTCAGGGGTTCTAATTAAGAGGCCCCAAAGGCCCTTCTTTCCTACCAAGTCTCACCCACTCCTGCAGAACCTCTCACATGCAAAATTTGCAATTACCTCTTCAGCATAGCCCATTAGGTTTTCTCTCCCCACATCCCTTCTCTCCCCTTTTCCTCATTATGCAGATCATCATTGCCACTTTAAGCAATTTGCCCCACCCCACTCCTTTTCTTCCAAACTTTTCATTTCAATCTTGACTTCTCTGGCCCCTTTTTCATTTAGGCCACCCTCTTCCATTCTCCCAGTTTTGCCTCATGAACCATCCAGGAACCCAACTGGATTCTCATTTAGTAAGTGGAAAGGGAGGAGCAGAAATCTGTGGATGAGGTGAGGGCCTGGGTGGAGAAAATGGAAACATTCACCAGTATACAACTGGACCCACCATACTTAAAAGACAAAAGCACAACTTGCAAACACAGCTGATACCATACTTTCCCCCAGATTCTAGAGCATCCATCAAGGCTTCTTGAACCCTCATCTGCGGCAAATCTGCATTTTATTTCCCTTTGTAAGAGAGTATCCGCCAGAAAGAAGAGTCTATGCTCCAAAGAGCAAGGAGTAAAATAAGCATGAGTCCCAGGGGTCTGTAATAGTTCATATCTTGCTCTTTTTTCCTTCTCTCTTCTATGTTTTGAACTTAAGAATGTGTGACATATGTAACTGACACCCAGCCTAACATGGCCAGAATACTGGGGGGTGAAGAAGGGTTGAGTGATGTGGAAGTGGGAGGTAGGCATCTTTTCCTTTAAAAACCCACAGAACCACTCTAGGTTGCAGTACTGGCCATGGGCCCATTATCCTTTCCCCCTGGAGTCACATTTAGAAGGTCCAGTGAAGAAATGGGCAGGAGACATGAATAGACACTTTTCCAAAGAAGACATCCAGATGGCAAACACATGAAAAGATGCTCAACATCATTCATCATCAGGGAAATACAAATCAAAACCACACTGAGACACCACCTCACACCAGTCAGAGTGGCTAAAGTTAACAACTCAGGAAACAACAGATGTGGGCAAGGATGTGGAGAAAGGAGAACCCTCTTGCACTGTTGGTGGGAATGCAAACTGGTGCATCTGCTCTGGAAAACAGTGTAGAGGTTCCTCAAAAAATTAAAAATAGAACTACCCTATGACCCAGCAATAGCACTATTAGGAATTTACCCAAAGGATACAGGAGTGCTGATGCATAGGGGCATGTGTACCCCAATGTTTATAGCAGCACTTTCAACAACAGCCAAATTATGGAAAGAGCCTAAACGTCCATCAACTGATGAGTGGATAAAGAAGATGTGGCTTATACATACAATGGAGTACTACTTGGCAATGAAATGGAATGAAATCTTATTTGCAACAACAACGATGATGAAATTGGAGGGTATTATGCTAAGTGAAATAAGTCAGTCAGAGAAAGACAGATATCATATGTTTTCACTCATATGTGGAACTTGAAAAACTTAACAGATGACCATGGGGGAAGGGAAGGGGAAAAAATAGCTACAAGCAGAGAGGGAGGGAGGTAAACCATAAGAGACTCTTAAATACAGAGAACAAACAGGGTTGATGGAGGGGAGGGCAGGGGAGAGGGGAAAATGGATGATGGGCATTGAGGAGGGCCGAGTTTGGGATAAGCACTGGGTGTTGCATGGAAGCAATGAACCATGGGACTCTACCCCCAAAACCAAGAGAACACTGTATACACTGTATGTTAGTCAACTCAACAATAAATTATATTTTAAATAAATAAATAAAGCCAAAGAGAGAGAGCTCATAAACAAAACAAAATAAAAACAACAAAACAAACAAAAGAAAAAGAAGGCCCTTATGGAGAATACTCTAGAATTAGAGCTGTGGCTCAACAGAAGTGGGCCAAGTATTATAGCCTCATCTCCTGAAATCCATGTTACTGCCTAACAAATGTGTCCATGCTCACCAAAGTGCCCTTGACTACTCTTCTTTATTGAACCTGGAAAAGTTAAGGGTGGTGGCGGGGGGTTGGGGGAAGTCCCTTGATATGAACATTCTAAAATTGAAACTTGATTTCTTCACAAGTCAGGGTTTACAAAGCTATGTACGTGTCCCTACGTTCATTGACTTTCTCATCACCACAAAATATTAACCACACCATTGACTTTGGGATTTGTATAAACTAGTCCATTGCTTAGAATTTTATGAAAAAGCTGAAATGTCTTTCCCTCATTTAATATACACAGATATACACTTGTCTGTCTACACCACCTCTTCCATGTCCTCCTACACAAGTCCTGTACTTACCTCTTATGTCCTCACCACCAGGCCTCAACTTGTTTCTTCCCTAGTCCACCTTTCCAGGGCTGACTACTATGACCCCCTTTCTACCTTCTCCCACCCTCCGTCCCTGTCAATACCATCACTGACAGTCATTACTTTGTGTTTACTGTGCAATTTAAGACTTAAAATAGGGGTGCCTGGGGGGCTCAGTCAGTTAAGTGTCCGACTTCGGCTCAGGTCATGATCTCGCGGTTTGTGAGTTCGAGCCCCACATCAGGCTCTGTGCTGACAGCTCAGAGCCTGGAGCTGCTTCAGATTCTGTCTCCCTCTCTCTCTGCTCCTCCCCTGCTCACACACTGTCTCTGCCTCTCTCTCAAAAGTAAATAAACCTTAAAAAAATTTTTTTAAAAAGACTTAAAATAATTTTATGAGGTATGTGTTACCATGATCTCTCTCTTTTTTTTAATTGGGGTAAAATGCACATAACATAAAATTTACCATTTTAATCATTTTAAATTACACAATGCACTGGCACTTAGTACATTCACAGTGTCATAGCACTGTCACCATCATCTATTTTCAGAACATTTTCATCACTCCCAAAAGGAAACCCTATACCTAGTAAGCAGTCACCCTCCTCCCTTCCCCCCCTGGCAACTACTAATCAGCTTTCTGTCTCTATGGATTTGCCTATTCTGGATTTCTCATATACACTGAATCATACAATATGTGGCTTTTGGGGTATGGCTTCTTTCACTTAGCAAAATGTTTCCAAGATTCATCCATGTTGTGGCATTTATCAGTACTTCATTCTCTTTTATGGCTGAGTAATATTCCATTGTACAGATATAGCAGATTTTGTTTATCCATTCACTAGTTGCTAGATATTTGGGGTTTTTTTCCATCTTTTGGCTATTTTAAATCATGCTGCTCTAAATTTCATGTCCACGTTTTTGTTTAAATACCTGTTTTTCTCAAAATGGATAAAGGACATGAATGTGAGACAGGAAATCATCAAAACCCTAGAGGAGAAAGCAGGAAAAAACTTCTCTGACCTCAGCTGCAGCAATTTCTTACCTGATGCATCTCCAAAGGCAAAGGAATTAAAAGCAAAAATGAACTATTGGGACCTCATGAAGATAAAAGCTTCTGCACTGCAAAGGAAATAATGAACAAAACTAAAAGGCAACCGACCGAATGGGAAAAGATATTTGCAAATGACATATCGGACAAAGGCTTATATCCAAAATCTATAAAGAGCTCACCAAACTCCACACCTGGAAAACAAATAATCCAGTGAAGAAATGGGCAGAAAACATGAATAGACATTTCTCTAAAGAAGACATCCGGATGGCCAACAGGCACATGAGAAGATGCTCAACGTCGCTCCTCATCAGGGAAATACAAATCAAAACCACACTCAGATATCACCTCACACCAGTCAGAGTGGCTAAAATGAACAAATCAGGAGACTATAGATGCTGGAGAGGATGTGGAGAAACGTGAACCCTTTTGCACTATTGGTGGGAATGCAAACTGGTGCAGCCACTCTGGAAAACAGTGTGGAGGTTCCTCAAAAAATTAAAACTAGGTCTACCCTATGACCCAGCAATAGCACTGCTAGGAATTTACCCAAGAGATACAGGAGTGCTGATGCATAGGGGCACTTGTACCCCAATGTTCAGAGCAGCACTCTCAACAATAGCCAAATTATGGAAAGAGCCTAAATGTCCATCAACTGACGAATGGATAAAGAAATTGTGGTTTATATATACAATGGAATACTATGTGGCAATGAGAAAGAATGAAATATGGTCCTTTGTAGCAACGTGGATGGAACTGGAGAGTGTGATGCTAAGTGAAATAAGCCATACAGAGAAAGACAGATACCATATGGTTTCACTCTTATGTGGATCCTGAGAAACTTAACAGAAGACCATGGGGGAGGCGAAGGAAAAAAAAATTTAGAGAGGGAGGGAGCCAAACCATAAGAGACTCTTAAAAACTGAGAACAATCTGAGGGTTGATGGGGGGGTGGGAAGGAAGGAAGGGTGGGTGATGGGTACCGAGGAGGGCACCTATTGGGGTGAGCACTGGGTGTTGTATGGAAACCAATTTGACAATAAATTTCATATTAAAAATAAATAAATAAATAAATAAATAAATAAATAAATAAATACCTGTTTTTAACTCTTTGGGTTTTGTACCTAGGAGTGGAATTGCTGGATCATACAGTAATTCTATGTCTAACTTTTTGAGAAACCATCACATTCTTCCAGAGGCTGCACCCTCTTATGTTCCCACTGGCAACGTACAGGCATTCCAATTTCTCCACATCCTTGCCCACACTAACCATTTCCCTCACGGCTAAAGTTTGAGCATCTTTTCATGTACTTTTTTGCCATCTGTATATACACCGTGAGGCTGAGATTTAAACCCAGGCAATCTGAGTCTTGAGCTCTTTGCTCCTGCACTAGAGGTCCACAATTCGCAAATTCCTCTTCCTTCTTCAAAATGGCTAAAAGGAGTCTACACTGGGGCTCTTTTACCCCAAAATGTCTGTCCATGAGGACTGGTCCCCAGTGTTTTTAGAAATCACCATTAAAAATTAAGAATGATTCCTTTAGATTAGTCCAGGCATCTCCCTGAAGAAAGGGAGGAAATTGAAATGTGCCAAGTCTTCATCACTGCTCCTGGGATCTTCACAGATGATGCAGTTTTTCATTTCACCCTTACAGCAATTCCCATTTTTATTACTGTTAGATTGGAGATGAAATGAAAACAGTAAAGTCAACTTCCATGCCCAAGCGAGAAAGGAGGTATAGCTGAACCACAACCTGGACCTATATGACGGGTAGATGCTCTCTTTCAATACATAAATGCTGCCAAAAATGCTGGGCTACTTAACTTCTGAGTGAATTAGCCAAGGCCAGATGGGACAGTGCTTTGGCCACTTGCTCCAGAGTCAAATTTCTGCTTTCGGGCTTGAATTTCTTCTTAGCTGTGTGGTCTGGGCCAAGCGTCTTAACCTCTCCAAAACAGTGTTCTCTCATTTATAAAACATGTCATGTGGGCATTAAGTGAGGCATCCTTGTAAAGACCCTAACAGAGTGCCCGCATAAATGCAAGAGATACACGTGATCACGATGAGACAGAAGGAATAATGGTCTCCAGAGGTACCCTTCTCCTGCCCGCATTACCGCAAAGGCGGTCCCTTCCCATGGGATGACATGTACCTCCTCTGTGCAGAGCAAGAGGAAATAAATACAGCCTTGTTCATCTGGAGAAAGACCATCAGAGGTTTCCAAAGAGTCACAGAGCACCCTGAAAATAAAGATCAAAACCGCAACGTGTGTCTCTTCTTGAAAAAAAAACCAGGTCTCTCTGACCTCATTGCTAAATTTGGGTAAAACAAGAAATGAGGCTCCGATTCAAGGCAGTACATTTTTTAAGGACATTAAGCAAATGGGTGCAGGTCGGGAGATTAAGCTGAATTACTTTCTATGGAAGAGATCCCAGCCGGTGGCTCTACCCCCAGGGAACTCTCCTGAGTGCTGGCCACCTTGTCACAGCATGCAGATCAGCTGTTTGGTTTGTTCTGACCATCACGCATTTTACTTCCAAACCAGGGTCTCCTGAGTGCCATTGATTTCCAGGCGTGCCGTCATGCAACAGGGAGAAAGGGGTTGTAATGTGGAACTGGGCATCCCAAGACCTGATTTCGTCCTACTGCTTCAGCCTTGCTGGGTCTCAGCTTTATCTGTAACATTAGTAAGCTGTATTCAATGGCCCACCAGATTTCTCACAGAGCTGCTCATCTGTGATTCGTATTAAGGACTACACTACTGTTTGCTGACAACATAAATTATCCAACGTGATGTGTTGTATTCTGATGGCTTTGCAAAGAAAGTAGTGAAGGGTGGCCATGAAGAAAGCTACGGCAGAAGGTCTACAGAGGTTTGGCATTTGGGGTCAAGATTAATGTATCCAAAATCCTGCCCTCCCATAGGAAGAGAAGGCTGCAAAATGATAGTTTATTTGCTTATAATAGAGAGCCAGATTAGCACAAACTGGGAATGCATTAGCTGTTTAGGTTGTGACTATGACTATTGAGGAAAAAAGCTTTAAAATGCTTGGGGGGGGGGCTAATTTGAAAGAAACAAATGGATTACATTTGCCTAATTTAGCAGTCAGTTAACTGTGACTCATCCTCCTGTCTCCGCTCATGTGACCAGGATAGTAAATACAATATTGACAAGAAAATCTAGCCCTCACGTGGGCACATGCCAGCCCTCCTCAGACTGAAGGCTCAGTGAAAATGCACTTGTTTCCTGTTTTCTTTGCATAACCAAATTGCAGGGCCTGTGTTAGTGTTTATTACAGTGTCCTACGTGAAAAGGGGCTGATTGCTAATTTCTAACTTACGAACTGAAAATATTGTGGCCAACACTCGTGCCTTCTACTTCCTGCTTGTAGGCAGGCCTGAGTCTAAATGAATAGAGATAAACAGGCCCTTGTCTCCCTCCAATTCCTGAGGTGATCTGCCCGTCCTCTGAAAAATGTCCTTTGCCTCCAAGATTCCTTTCAGCAATAAGAATTTCAAGACAGATGGGCACAGGTTCACAGCCCAGGTACACCTGTTACCATCTGTGTGACTTGAGAAAGGTGACTGACACTCTCATTGCCCAGCTGCTTCATTTAAAATGTAAATAAAAATACATTTCTCCAGGACAATCGTTGAAACATGTGGTAATATTTCTAAATTATTTACAAACATTGTATCCACTAGGTAAATATTGAAGAGATGATAACTATACTTCAGGAATTATCACAGCTGACATTCATTGGTGTGAGCTGTAACTGAGAAAACAATACAAAACATCCCCATTGGGGCAAGGGACATAAATACAATGACACATACCCACATAGAGAAAAACTACCCTGTTCTGTGTAAGGTGGCAAGCAGAGGGTTTTGTTTATTTAAGGAGAAAATGTGTTTTGGACAAAAGGACTCCGAGGGGAGTTGATGTTGCTAAATTTGGGCAAAAATGGGTAATGTACACAAGCACCAGGAAAGCATCTGTCTTGTGTTTGGGGCAATTTTGGAAGAGTGAGCCTCTTCTGACCACGCTGGTATGGCGGTTGGACTCATAGTCTAATGAGAGAAGGAATTGCTTGTGGAGTTGCCATTGCTGGGAAACATGACCAAAATTCGAGATAGTGCTCCTCTTTTCTCCTTCCCTTCTCTCCCACCCCCAGCCCAGCAAACCAAAAAAAAGAGGCTCTTTCTAGCCTCTTACAAAGTTTGGTCTCTGAATGGTGATCATTTATTGTTTGGAATTCAAAAGGATGAAATCTTCAAGAGTCTTCTATTAAGATACAAATGCCAATGGAACAGGTAACACCCAAATCATTGCACAGAAAGGAACTTAAAGAATATCTAATGTAATGCCCTTATTTTTCCAAACTCAGAAAGTGACTTGTTTAAAGCTCCACAATGAGGTGGTAGCAGAGATGGGAGAAGAGCCTAATTTTCCTTAGATGCAGTCAAATACTCTTTCTGCTGCCCATTCAGAACCACCATCAGCTATGAATATTCTTGGAGGAAGGAGGAAGGGAGTACGGATTGGCTTAAAACATTGGTTTTCAAACTCAGTGTGGGCCAGGATAGCTGCTCCTTTACCTGATAGGCATATTATTCCTATCAGGCTCTTATCAAGAGTATGCTATGATTTACAACCAAGACCATGATCCCTGCTGAAGAAAATACAGAAGATGTTGCTATTTGGGTTGTGGTAAAGGCAGGGAAAGAAATGCAGACTTCTTGGCTCTGGGGAGGGCGAGCTGAGTAAAATGAGCTCCATGAGAGGGCCTGAGCGGTGAGGGCAGCTCAGGGTCCATGAGGGTTTGGAAGCAGAGGAGAATAAGGAGGGGGGTGAAAAGGAGAGAATAGAGGTCCAGGAAGATGCTCTTTGCTACATTTACAGTGCACATTTCTGTGTGTTTCAGTCTGGCTTCTTAATGGTGTGCAACAGAAAGGCACGCTGGCTGTTTTACTTAAGAGGTCATTTATTATAAGGCTAGGAGGAGCTCAGAGAATCAGCTGGAGGCTCGGAGACCGCAAATGTCAAGGGCAGCATGAGAGCCAGGCCTCCGGACTCACAGCATGACCTGCCGAGTCAGTAAGCAGCATTTCTACTGGAACACTCACTGTTCCTTACCTCTCTCATCTTTGTGCCACTCACGGTTCCAAGACATGGAGGAGAGCGTTGACTGGTCACGTGGGGACAGGGGCTCACTCCCTGGATTCATGAGAGTGGCCTCTGACCCCTCAGCTTCCCTGGTGGGAGGCAGGTAGTATCCTCCACCCAGGCCACACAATTTAGGGAAAAGGCATTTCCCCAAAGGAAATGGGGACTTTGTAGGGTAGAAAGGTTGGATGCTGACCAAAAAAGCAGCCATTACAGATTCTCCACACTTGAGGTAACATGTGTAGAACATGTTTAGAAAATTGATGATGTGGACCCTGACAGAGGACTCTCCTGGAAGGAGTCAACAAAAGAGAGAAAGATCCAGGCTCAGTGACCTCTACCTGGGAGCAAGCCTACCTCTTAGTCAACGGACAGAAGGATGATTCTGAATGTAGAATGGCCTCTGTCACATGATTCTGATCCCTAGCCTGGCCCCCCTACGCTCATAATTGAGTCTTATGGACAGCAGAGGAGCTGGAAAGGAAAAGTGAAGGAACTTTTTTTCTTTTTGTAAATACGTTTTTAGGAAAGCATTAAAACAACAGCTCTAGCCATCAGAGCACCAGGGCACTGGGAAAGTTAGGGCTGGTGTGAGCTTCTTCCCCATGTGCCACAAACCACCGTTGTTCAATATGCCCCCCTGAAGGAGGGGGCCTCGTGCAGACAGCAGTGCCCCACAAAGCAAGAGAAGCTCCCGGCTCATATGTGAACCCTGCTCATTCAGGTAAGAGCATCAACCACTGACATCCAAATTATTATCATCAGTTAGATTCCTCACTAGACGCTACAGCCCAATGGGGGAAAATTCAACATGTTCTGCCAAGCAAACCCTGAAGAGGGATGAAAAGGGGGAACCAGTTGGAGTGTTCAGGGCCACCCTTTTACCTGCTGAGTAATGTTGGGCAAGTTACAGAAAGTCTTTTGAGATTTGCTTTCCTTGATTGTAAGATGGAAACCACGATTCCATGAGTTACTGTGATTAATTCAATGAAAGAAAAGGGTCAGAGAGTAGCACTCTCTATGTGGGAAGATAAACATCTGAATAATAATTGCCATAAAATACTAACAATTCATTGAGTGCTTCCTTTGTGCAGGCACAGTGTACTTCTGGCTTGGCAGTAAGATATCCTGAGTTCAAATCCTGCACCTTCTGCTTAGTAGCTAGCTGTGGGCCTTATGCATGTTCCCCAACCTTTCAGAGTTATCAGATTCCAGGCCCAATGGTATTACTTACCTCATAAGATTCTTAAGATTAACTGAGACAAAACACATAAAGCAGATGGAACAACGCCTGGTAAACTCTCAATAAACGCGAGGGGTTTATTTTGTTGCTATTAGTAGCCTCATTTTCCACAATGCTATCTACCCAATATGAAAGAAAGGACTGTGCTACCCTTACCTCAGCATACTCCTCCCAATATTTGGCCCGGCTGAGTTAAAGCGACAAAGGGTGACCAGAGATGCTGACAACACAGAGGAGATATAGAAAAAAAGGTAAGAGGAAATGAGGGAAAAAGGAATAAGAGAAGAATTTTGTACATTAATATCCGATCATGGAGCATGGTCTCAAGTCACAGTCCTGTGCCAGCATTTTCCACTGAGCCCTCAAGAGTTCTCTTAATGACTTCTAAATACGACTGATCTTAGGAAGCAAATATTTAATTAGTACTCTCTACGTGTAAGGACCGGTACATGAGCTATTATACTGGGTGGACATCCAGGCAATATTTAAAGAAGGAGAGCCTGATTTGGGGGAAAAATGATTCTAGAGCAATGATTAATGAATGAATTAGTAATGTATAGTGCTCATGGAAAGCCGTCTCTATATTCCAGATGCCCTGGTATCGAGATTGTTTACAAAGTACTGTAAAGCTTTGATAGATGTATGTACGAGGAAAAAGGAAAACTGAAATGTTAAAAGAGAAAGAAGCTTAAAAATAGCAAGATTACCAAATCCAACTGCTTGCATATTTTCAGGCTTTTAAGTAGTGAGTGAAGGAGACATTTAGAATCAGACAATTGAAAGAAGAGAAAAAAGTTCCAGACGATGGTAAAAATTACTAAACATATAACAAATTCAAAAGGGAGAACACACAAAAAACATGTCATTTAGGAATACTGGGGTGTCTGTTGTCTTGAATATCTTTGAGATCAGCGAAGCAGAGAGATTCAAGTAGATAGCAGGGCTCAAAATCAACTCATCTCCATGAGCAGACTGATATTCAAAGAGGAATGGAGCAGAAGTCTTTGTTAATCATAATAAAGAATTTGCTGTATTCAAATGAAATAACAGCAAAGTGGAAGTATGCCAGGGCAACACCAGTTTTCCAAGCAGGAATAAAGGGAACGCTAGGAAATTACAGAGCCTTCATCTCAATGTCTGTAATTTGCAAAATAATGGAAACAATAGCAGGGTAAGTTTGCCAAATGCATTTACAAATGAGTATCATTCCCTTTAATCAAGCTAGAGATAACCAACAAGGCTGGATAGAGAATTGGGGGTTTATGAATATCTCTCTCCCCTCTCTTCTCCTCTCTCTCTCTCTCTCTCTCTGATTGGGCTATGACACAATTAATAATTACATATGACTGTATTTCACTTTAATGTCCAGATTATTTTTACTTAGTAGCTACTTCTAACATGCCCATTATAAAAGAGAGTAAGATAAACTGTAAGGCAAAGAAAAACAAAGTACTATGTGCCATTCCCATTATATGTTGTGTGCTACTATATATTCTTCTTGGTGAACATCAAACTGGCATAGAGCTGAAAGGGAATGTAAGAAATCTAAATAGACCATCCTCCCAGAACTGAAGTAAAACCACCTGAGATATATTTATTCCTAAGGATCACCTCAGCAGGTTATTCTCTGTCCTCTCAGAGCCCATCCTTTCTTTTTTTTTAAATTTTTTTTTTAACGTTTATTTGTTTTCAAGACAGAGACAGAGCACGAACAGGGGAGGGTCACAGAGAGAGGGAGACACAGAATCTGAAACAGGCTCCAGGCTCTGAGCTGTCAGCACAGAGCCCGATGCGGGGCTCGAACCCACAGACCGTGAGATCATGACCTGAGCCGAAGTTGGACGCTCAACAGACCAAGCCACCCAGGCGCCCCCAGAGCCCATCCTTTCTTAGAACATTCTTCTTTATTGACACTTTGCTGCCGTTTAAGGGCATTTCCTATTGTCTAGTCTTCAATGGAGACCGAACAGCGAGACAGCATTCTCCTAATTCTAGAAAACCTGTATTCAGTAACCACGGGCAGAATCCATGAATTCAGTGATATTACTGGACTCTTTTTGCATTGGCTTTATATTCATTCATCTAACTTGAATACTTAACTCATAAGGAAAGAGCCCTGAGCTTCTAGGTATCAGGCCATCTAGTCCAAGTTGTGTCACATTGGGTTTAGTAGTATGATGTGGGCAAGACCCTTGAATCTCTGGACTGCTGATAGACACCTCCACCAATTTACGATCTCGCCAGTGGTTTCGATGCCCTGCTAGTTCCACGTCGTAAGTTTCTTTCCTGTAATGTCCACCAAAAATGTAAAAAAGCATTGTCTGCCCTGCAGTGCCTCTTTTCTTGATTCTTCACCCTTGAATATACCCTTCTTCATATTTGAGTAATGGTGGCCATCAGGCTTCAAATTCCTCAATTTTCCTTACAGCAACCAACTGACAAAAAACCCTTTTTACATTCATTGCCATTCTTCAATTTTAGAGAAAGATGTATTCTTCCTTTGGTTGAAGATTAGCATCGCCAATTGTGCATTAGAATCCATCCCGTCGGTCTCTCTGGGGGCCTCACTTTTCAGTTTCCTTTTCAACAGACACCTTTCCTTCAATCTATAAACGTGTTCGAGACTCTAAACATAAAACCCTTCCCTAAACCCAGTGTCCCCCTCCTAGCTACTGACTTTTCTCTCTCCACACCTTCAAAGTCAAGTTTATTGATGGAATAATCTCCACTCTTAACTCCACTTCTTCACCAGCCCTGTAATTGGTCTCCCATTTCTAACAATGCAGGGAAAGATACCCAAGCAAAGGCTTCTGACAATTTCCTAACTGCCAAATCCTTGTCTAGCCTTTCAGGGTCACTCTGTAGAAGTTGACACTTTCACCCACTTTCCCCTCCTTTTGATTTTGAGAAGCACACTTTTTCCTAGTTAATGTCTTTCCCTTAATCATTTTACTCTACCAGCCCTGTGAGGGACTAACAGTCCTGTCTTGGCTTCTTCTATCTTGTTTGTGTAGATTTCATCCTCTCCCTTCATTCTGATACGTAAATTCCAGAGAATTTCATATTTCATTTCAGTTCTGCTTTCTCCTCCTGCTCCAGACATATATACTCAACTTTCTTCTGAAAACCTACACTTAAATGCTTCCCAACCTCCTGCAACTTAAATGGTTTTCTCCTCTCTCCTGTTCTTCCCTGTCCCTATTCCTTCTATATTCTTTCTCGGCCTGAGGCAGAAGCCTGGGATTAATTCTGCATTTTTTTGTGACATCCCCAACCCCACCCCCAACACACACACACACACACACACACACACACACACACACACAACCAGTCACCAAACTGGTGTCCAGCCTCTCCACTTCATCCCCCATGGACTTGCCTTAGGTTCTCATCCTCTCTTACCTGGATTTTTGTCATAGCCTTCCAAATGGTCTCCTCTACCTGTAGCATGGCCCCCACATCATCAGTCCTCCGTGTTCCTGCCAGAGGGCTTACACCATTCACATTTCTCTACTCTCTGTGGTCTTCTATAGCTGCCCATCATCTGCATACCTCTTGATTGGGGTACACAAAACCCTTCACAATCTCATCATGGCTGCCTTGCCCACCTTCCCAGCCCCTCACCACTGCCATCACTTCATCTTCCAGCAATACCATTCTATGTTCTTTGTGCCCCAACCCCATTGCCTGGAATGCCCTCCAAAGCCCAGAGTAGGTATCACCTCTTCCATGAAGTCTTCTATGATTATTTTGGTGTGTGTGCGTGTGTGTGTGTACGCGCGCACCCATGTGTGTGTTGGGGTCGGGGTAATAATCACTTCTTTCTCTTTTCTGCCTGTGAATCTTTCACATAACAGTGTTGACTTACCACTCTGCATCGTTAATATTTATTGATATGTCTGTCTCACTTGCTGGACTCTGAACTCCTTGAGGGTAGAGTTCAGGCATTTATCTTTGTGTTCTCTTTCATGGTGTCCATAATATGGTTACAGAATTGAGTTAAATTGAACTGAAGACAAGAAATATTCTGCAAAGCACTCAGGAAGGTGAAGGGTAGTCAGTTAAATTGCCTGCCTCCCGCATAAGCTATGAGCAGTTTGAGGTCTGGGGCTGTTTCCATTTCTCCAGCACCTATCACAGTGCCTAGTACAAAGTAATATGTTTGCCAAATGAATGATGGTTGTTCTTAGGATAATAGACCTCCCCCCACCATGTGGCTATTTTAAAAATCTGTGTGTTTGATCAATGCATATGAACATGGAGATGAATAATTGTGTATGAATGAAAAATACATGGCTGGCCAGCCAACCCCCTTCCCTGAGAATTCTGGTGGTGAGTCACTAAACTCACACATGATGCCCCGCCCACTCTTCCTCCCAGGTGGTAGGTCTCAGCTGACTCAGCAAGGAATTAACAAGGGTGGGAAGGGGAAACAGAGAGATTCTAGGCAATCTCCTCTCTCCTCTGAGTCTTTGAAGTGGAAGATCAGGTAAGGTCTGATCTGGGTGCAGAAAGAACAAAGAATAATGCAGTTATGCGAAGGAGGCAGAGAAAGAATATGAGGAAACAGAAGGAGAGAGGAAGAAAGGATGGGGAGAGAGGGAGAGACAAAGGGAATCTGAGAGACAGAAACTTTCAGAGCTAGATTCCAGGCTTTCCTGAGGCCCAGCTGTGCCAAACTTCAGGGTCTATAAGCTCCCGAAGAATTGTCCTCATCTACTTTGGCTCTTATATCTATAGAGCAGGCAGAGCGATTTTTTAAAAACTCGAATCTGTAATGGCCACATTGACCTTCTTTTAATCTCTCCAACTGGCTATGTTCTCTCTGGCTGCAGGGCTTTGAGTCTAATGTCCTCTTTCCCTAGAAATACCACCCCTCACCACCACTCAAGCCCCAAATTCTCTTTTCTAACACACAGTGGCAACTTTACATTTACTTATATGATTCACTGATGGTCTATCTCCTCCAAAAGCTCCTTTTTTTTAGTTACTCATCAATGTCATTCAAATAACCCTGTGCCAAACACATGGTATACATTCAGTGATTTGCTGAAGGAAGGAAGGAACAAAATATCAAAGTCACTGGTTTTGCTGAGGTTTGTGATTTTCTGTTCAATCCCCAAAATACCTTCCATGGCTCATCTCATGACTTCAGTTCTCCCATTAGAGAGTCCTTCTCCCAGGCTAATGAGCATCTTGTCCTCTGGGCAGGTCAGTGTTCACACACTGAAGCAGAGTCAAATCCTCCCAAAGGGTCTATGTGGCACTTAGGACCTTGGCCACCAGCAGGCTTTGGGACACGAAGAGCAAGAAAGAAAGGGAACAGGCATCAAAGCAAACCTTCTGAAGCTATGTGTATGTGTGTGTGTGTGTGTGTGTGTGTGAGAGAGAGAGAGAGAGAGAGAGAGAGAGAGAAAGAGAGAGGAAGAAAACCATAAGACACTAAATTAAAATTTGCATAATAAACAAACCACAATGCTTCCCCCAAATCTCCTCATCAGCATGCCAGAGGAGAGATGATGTCCCCGTCTTTCTCTCACACACAGAAATACAGTGTGCTTGTTTTTTTCTCATGATCTTCAGGGAATTCTAGTCTAGTAAAATAAAGTGAGAAAAAGTGTCTTCTACTTTCTACTAACGCACCAATGAGTCTCTGGCAGAGCACGGTCGGCCACCTCTCTTGGGAAGCCCTCAAAGTGCTCAGTGAGTGAGAAAGAACAAGAGAGGAAAACAAAATCCACTCTCCCTACTTTTTATTGTGGTTCCATGAATTGGCTTAGTGTACCTAACTGGGTCCCCATTTCCTTCTTCCTCACAAAATGGGATTTGGGGGAAACTTTCACTGGTATAGTAAATATTCTTATATTATTACGTCTCTTAACTTCAGTACAAGAAGATAGTAAATCCAAAGAAAACACTAAATTACTTGAGGGCCTCCTACCAGGATCAAAGAATTCCTTTGTCTCCACATGAAAATTTTAAAATTCTCTCCCCACATGTTGGAGCCTTCAAGTTCTTTCCTTCCCAACGAGAACCACTTTACCTCCTTACCCTGAACCAACACCCTTCACCTGAATCCTCTCCACTCCAGTAAGTCTGCCTTTGATCAGTTTTAACCCATTTGTCATGATGATGATGATGATGATGATGATGATGATATAATCCACTGTGCTCTGTGGGCCATCAGGGCTCATTTAATTGCTCTGCAGTATACCACTTGATTTATTTATAATAATATTCTTAATTGTTCTTATGTGCTTCTTTCTTATTCAATGTCTAAAGTCATTAAGGGAAGAATGTTCATACACACCCTATACATCCAATTCAGTTAAATTCAGAAAGCATTTATTCCATTGTGTCAGTGCCTGGCACATGGGTAAATGCATACTGTGTATAGAAAATACAGTAACTATAGAGAAAAACATTTCTTAAATAGATGTGACACTGTCCCTACCCTGGATATGTTCATAGACGCCTAGTTCTTTAGGAAACAACCTCAAAATAGATACATGTATGTGTTAAAACATATGTATATGATAAAACACAAATATATAGGTTTTATATATATTCATATGCATAGGGAAATAGTTCAAACTATTTTAGTTGATCTGTAAACATATATGTAAACATATGGAAGGCACACATATTTGTACCGATCACAACCATACAGGATTGTCAGGGCACAGAGGGAGCTGGGAAACCTTACAGTGGCAACATGAGCTGAGCTCGGATAGATGAAGAATTCCCCCAAGAAGAGCAGATGGAGGAAGGTCATCATAGGTAAGGGAAGGACCACACAGAAGATAACAGATAAAACACAAAAGTGAAAACAAACAAAAACAAACGAAAACAAAAAACCTGAGCTCCTGGAGAACAGGGAAGGGTTGGATAGGACTTCTGATGCAGAAACACGACTTAGTGAGGGAAAGACTAAGAGATGGATCTGGAAAGACAGGTTGAGCTCTGTTAAGAAATTTGTTCCTAAAAAAAGAAAGAGAAATTTGTTCCTTATCCTACAGACAAAGAGCGTTGGAGAGTTTCTCAGCAGAGATTAGAAGGAAGAGAACACAGTAGTTCCCCTTTCTCCACAGGGGCCAGGTCCCATCACCCCCGAAAGCACCTGAAATTGCAGAGAGTGCCAAACCCTATATATACCATGTTTTTTCCGATGCATACAGACCTGTGATAAAGTTCAACATATAAATTAAGCACAGTAAGAGATGAACAACAATAAAATAGAACAATTATAACTATACACTGTAACAAAGTTATGTGCATGTGATCTCTCTCTCAAAATATCTTGAACTGTACTCACCCTCCTTGTGTTGCTGTGAGATGATGAAATGCCTCCGCGAGAGCGGACGCGAGGGGAATGACCTAGAGTTGTGACCTAGAGTTAGGCTACTGCCGATTTTCTGCGGATTGGCCAGAAAGAGGATCATCTGTTTCCCGGCGGTGATTAAGCCCAGGAACCTGAGATTGCAGAAAGCAAAACCTGCAGCTGAGGGAGGGCTCCTACAAGCTTCGGCGAGATTTTCTGTGGCAGCTGTTTGGAGGATGGTTGGAGGTAGCGGCTTGTAACACTGTAGAAAAGTTAGGCAATTGCCTGACTCTGAGTGGCCTGTAATAACCCACAGGAAGGCAGTGGCATTGTAAGAAGTGGGACTAGAAGGGCATCTCAGAGGAGGATGAGGGTTTGAGAACCCTACTGGGAAAAAAAAAAAAATACAAAATAGGTACAAAAGTGAATATTCATTTAGAGTTAGAGAAGAAATCACAACAAATTACAAATAATAAAAAACTGAAAAGCACTACAAAATTCAGAAAAAATGGCATAAGAATTTTATCATGACCATTATTAATTAACTGCGGGCACACCTCTACAACACTTTTTCCCTTTATCTTTTCTCTGAATACTCTTTTTCTTCTTTTATCGAGATAAAATTTATATATCATAAAATTCACTATTTTAAAACATACAATTTAGTGATTTTTAATATATTCACTAGGTCATACAACGATCATCACTAGCTAATTGCAAAATATTTCTATCGGCCCCCAAAACTTCTATTTGGAATTAGCAGTAAGTCCCCAAGCTTCCCACCCCCTCCACTCTCTCCTGTGAACACTAATTAGTTTCTGTCTCTATAGATCTGCCTATCCTGGTCATTTCATACAAATTGATATCATAATACGAGGCCATTCACATTTAACGGAACTACTGAGAAGGAAGGAGAACTTCTGCCATTTTGCTATTTGTTTTCTGTGTGTCTTATATATTTGTTGTTTCCCCATTACTGCCTGCTTTTATGTTAAATACTTATTTTCCAGTGTCCCACTTTAAGTCCCTTGTCATTTCTTTTACTCTGTATTTCTGAGTTCTTTCCCTAGTGGTTGCCCTGGGGATTACAATTAACCTCTTAATTTATAACCATCTAGTTCAGATTAATACCAATTTAGTGTTCTAAATCTTTGCTCCTCCATAGCTCAATTCTCTCTCCTCACCTGCTCTATGCTGTTATTGTTACCAATTATATCTTTATACATTGTGCACATACCAATATAGGTTGATAAGTAGAGGTTTATGCAATTGTCTTTAAATCAGATAGAAAAAAAAGTTCTAAACAAAGAATACATTCATACTGTCTTTACTCAGTATGTTACTCATGCGTTTCTTTCTTTTTTTTTTTTTTTTCTTTTTACTCATGTAGTTACCTTTATCAGAGATCTTTATTTTTCTACATGGCTTCTATAACTAAGGCCCTTTTGTTTCAGCCTGAATGACTTTCTTCAGCATTTCTTGTAGGATATATCTGCTAGCAACAAACTTACAACTTGTTTTTCTGGGAATATCTTAATTTTTCTTCATTTTTGAAAGATACATTTTGCCAGATATAGAATTCTTGGTCCACTTTTTTCATCTTTGAGTACTTTGTATCATCCTATTACTTTGTGGCCTCTATGGTTTCTAAATAGAAATCAGCTGTTAATCTTACTTAGGCTCCCTTGTATGTAATGAGTCACTTTTCTTCTGCTGCACTAGTCTTTGTCTTTTGATAATTTGGTAATTTGATTATAATATGTCTCAGTGTGGATCTCTTTGGGTTTATTCTATTTGGAATCTATGAAGATTCTTGGATGTGTAGATGATGTTTTTCATCAAATTTTAGTTTTCTGACATTATTTTCTGAAATATTTTTTGTTACTTTCTCTTTTTTCTCTCCTTCTAGGACTTGCATGCTATAAGTCTTAGAGGCTTCTAAGACTCTATTAATTTTTTGTTTCATTTTTTTTCTCTTTTGTTCCTCAGACTAGATAATTTCAACTGGCCTGTCTTCAAGTTGCTAATTCTTCTACTTGGTCAAATCTATTGCTGACCTCCTCTAGTGAATTTTTAATTCAATTGTACTGTTAAGCTTTAGAATTTCTATTCAGTTCTTTTAAATATATAATTTTTAGCTTTTTATTGCTATTCTCTGTTTGGTAAGACATCATTCTAATTATTTCCTTTAGTTCTTTCTTTATTTTTTTTTTTAATGTTTATTTGTTTTTTGGAGAAAGAGAGAGAGAGAGAGTACGAGCAGGGGAGAGGCAGAAAGAGAGGGAGACACAGAATCGGAAGCAGGCTCCAGGCTCTGAGCTGTCAGCACAGAGCCCGACGCAGGGCTCAAACTCACAAATGGTGAGATCATGACCTGAGCTGAAGCTGGACGCTTAACTAATTGAGCCACCCAGGCGCCCCTATTTCCTTTAGTTCTTAGATGTGGTTTCCTTTAGCTTTTGAACATATTCCAAATTGTTTGTTTGTTTGTTTGGAGAGACAGAGAAGAGGGGAGAGGGGCAGAGGAAGAGAGAAAGAGAGAGAATATTAAGCCACTCCATGCTCAGCACAAAGCCTGATGTGGAGCTTGATCCCATGACACTGGGATCATGACCTGAGGCAAAATTAAGAGTCAGATGCTCAACTGACTGAGCCACCAAGGTGCCCCTCAAATCACTCATTTAAAGTCTTTTTCTAGTAGCCCAATGTCTGGACCTCCTCAGGAACAGCTTTTATTAATTTCTTTTTTTTTTTTTTTCCTGTGCTTGGGCCATGTATTCTGTTTTCTTTGTATGTTTTATAACTTTTGGTTGAAATTGAATATTTTGAATATTATAATGTGACAACTCAGGAAATCAGATTCTCTCCTCTTTCCAGGGTTTGTTGTTTGCTCTTATTTTATTTATTGTTGTATATTTATTTATTGACTTTTATGAACTATTTCTATAAAGTATTCTTTGTGACCATTTAAGTCACTGTTCTATTAGATTAGTGGTCAGCTCATGTTTGGACGTATATTTCCTTCCCAAACTTTCCAAAAAAAAACTTTGAAGATTTCCAAAAATAATTTTTTGCCAAACAGGTTCTGTGTGTGTGTTGGTGCACGTTTTCAACACTCAGCCTGGCAGTTTACAACTCTGCCTGTGTTCACTTTCTCTTTGTGCAGAACCTCAAGGTCAGCCAGAGGTCAGACCCTAGGGCTGTCTTATGTCATTCCTGAACATGCATGGCATTCTAGATTACCAGGAAAATGTGTTAATTTTTCAAAGTCTTTATAGACGTCTCATTTCCCAGCCTTTCCTTCTAAGCTTTTTGATTTATACCAACTGTTATCTATAGCCTCAGGCAGCAGCAACTAAAACATTTGATGCAAATACTTTGGACAAATAACTCCTCCTTTCCGTGGCTTTTGGACTAGGCCAGTTCTAAATCAGGCAAATAAAGACAAGCCTTTTGAAATGGTCTTCTGTGAAGTCACCAGATAAAAATAAAATAATTATAATTCTTTGCAAATGAGGCCCATTCTGTCCCCCCATTATGGGGAATGTAGGCTGTTCTTTTCAAGGCTATTTCTAAGGTAGGTGTGGGCATGAGCCTGGGCTAAGTTGAAATGCCACAAACCTCACTATTCTTACAGAGATCAGCATTGTCCTTAAATAAGCACTCCCTGGTTGCTACAAGCCTTTAGTTAATCTCCAGGTTTCTGAAAAAGTTGATTTGGACAGTTTTTGCCAACTTTTTTTTTCTTTTATGAAAGGACAGCATATTGGAATTCCTTACTATACCATTTTCACTGACATCCCTCCTGTCTATATACTCTTTTATTATTTCTTCATGTGACAATTTTGATACAATTTTCCATTGAAAAAGTAGAATGATCCAATCGCCTTTAGCTCCATTGAGTAAACTGTAAAAAAAAAAAAAAAAAAAAAAATAGTGTAGAGAAATTTCTTACAGCTTATGAGCAATACCACATTTATAATTTCCTTGAATTTCTTACTCGAGCAGGGCTTCCTGCTAGGACAAGCCCTCAGAGAAGCTCCAGCTCTCTGACCATAGTTAGCATGGCTCCTGCACCTGGCACCCTAGCATCTGGTTAGGCTTGGTCAGGTCGGTGCACCTCTTCGTCTCCCCCATACTCCTACCTACATTGGGCTAGTCCTGGGCTGAAGACTCCCTCCGGCCACCCGGAAGCAAGCCTAGACATGGGACACAGGGCAGCCTCTGTTTCACATCCTTCTCTGGGGCTCAAAGATGGGGTCCCGATGCTCCCTGACAACTGCCAAAGGCAAGCTGTCCCAGGAGGCCCAGTAGATAGAAGGGCAGTGCTGTCAGTCTGCCAACCTGTCCACAACTCTGAGCCCACCAGCAGGGCATATGTGAAATGGATACAAAAGTGACTATACAAACAACACAGATGCCCATCAATCGCCAACTAGATGTATAAAATGTGGTGTATTCATACCACGGACTATTATTCAGCAATACAAAAGAATAAAGTTCTGATACATGCTGCAACATGGGTGAACCTTGTACACATTATGCCAAATGAAGGAAGCCAGTCACAAAAAGCACATAGCATGCGATTCCATTTATATGAAATGTCCAGAATGGGCAAATGCATAGAGGCAAAGAGTAGATTCGTGGTTTCCTGGGCTTTAGGGGGTGGAAGTGGGAACGTTAATGGGTGGGCCCAGGGTTTTGGGGGAGGTAATCGAAATGTACTAAAATTAGATTATGGTGATTTTTGCACAACTCCGTGAATGTATTAAAACACACTGAATTGTACAGTTTAAATGGGCAGGTTTTGTGTTTATTAGATATCAATAAAGCTGTTAAATATTATGAATATACAGGGGACCCCAGGCTGGGGCAGCACTGCGAGCCTCGGGCAACATGCTAGAGCTGCTGCTTCTTTTCCTTCTCTCTGGAGGAGAGCACTCAGCCTAGGAAGGGGCACTTGTGAGCCAGGAGCCCTGCAGCACGAGCTTTGCAGCTCCTTGGATATGCCCCATACCATGGTCTCTTCTATGTTTCCTTTCCTTCATTTCTTTCTTCCTTCCTTCCTTCCTCCCTCCCTTCCTTCTTTCCTTCCGTATTTTATCTCTCCCTCCCTTTCTTTCTTCCTCCCTCCCTCTCTTTCTTCCTTCCTTCCTGTCTTTCCCGTCTTTTCTTTTCTTTCCCTCATTCCCTCTCTCCTTCCTTCGCTCCCCAGTCCATTCCTCCCTTCCTTCATTCATTGTGTGACTAGTGCAGGGTGCCAAAATTTTTTTTAAATAATGTTGAAAGATACATATGAAGTGAAATTAACCTTTCCATCCTCACTGACTCATTTGCTGGCAACAAGCTCACAGTTTAAGGTGAAGACAAGTAGGTGGAAGCACCCAAGGAGATGACAGGAGGAGTGACGTTTAAAAAATGTATATACGAGCTGCTCAATTTAACAACAAAATCAAGTAAACCAATGTTTTCTTTCTTGCCTTTATCTATGCACCCCAAGACTGATGGTGGCATGGAGGGCAGCTAGGCCTCAGAAGCAGTAATAGATTTGACATCCTTTTGGAATCACATCTGAGGGATTCCTCAGCTCATAAAATTTCACCCTGGATCCCACCCCTGTGGTTCAGAAGTCCCCTTTGAACATGCACAGACATCTTTTCCCAATTGTGCCATAGTCATTTCCAGAATGTGTCCATGCCTTTCTTTAAACAATTTTGATTTGGTTAAATTTGGGGGAATTATGGACTAAATTATAGGACTAGAACATTCTGACAACTTTGGTGAATTCTTATCATGAACTGGGGAATATAGTCAGTCTCTTTCCCATTCTGTCATCGCCCTCACTTATCTGTGAAAAGATCCTTGTCTGCGTGATCCTGAGGCTTGGCAAGGCATGAAAAGGCCTGTTTTGTCAGGGAGCTTACCACCCAAAAGGAGATTTTGCCTTGGCAAAACCTGCCAGCTAATCCCTGAATCTGCTTCTCTTTAAACCTGGACACAAAAGCGTAGGTCTCCCACTCTGGCTTACAGCTAGGTAGGATCGTTTGACTGGGGTCTGGTCTGTGGACGAGGGGCGGAAACGATACACTCCATCTCTATGTCTGTTCCCCTACCAAAAGACCTCATCCCCAGGATCCACTCTGCAATTTTCACCTTCTAACTGGCTGGCATGAAAATGGCTTCCAGGACAAACCGAGCAGCCATAAGCTAAAGATAGCGTTGGAAAGGCAAAGGGGCCGGCTTCCCTTTCCAGGTGCATCACCATCAAAAGAATGCCCACATTGGACTGTTAAAAGAATGGAAATTATATTGCATTAGACATTGATATTTGGCGGTTTCTCTTGAATCTCATGATGCGCTAACTAGCACAAATGTATTTCAAATGAGCTTAACCAGAGTAAAATCTATTGCCGCATAACAAAGTATCCCAAAACGTAGTGACTTAAAACAACACACATTTATCATCTCACATGTTTTGTGAGTCAGGAATTCAGGCATGGATCAGTTGAGTGTCTCTATTTCTGAGACTCACAAGAATACGGTCAAGGTGTGGGCCAGGACTGTGGTCATATTGAAGCTCTACTGGTAGAGAATCTATTCCCAAGCTCACTCTTGGGGCTGTTGGCAGCCGTTAGTTCCCTGAGAGTTGTTGGACTTGGAGCCTCGGATCCGTGCTGGCTGTTCCAGTTCTCCAAGGAACCTCGAGATATCAGTTCCTTGCTGAGGGGTCTGTTGGTAGGGTAGCTGATTAACTGATGACTCGGTAGCTGCCTTCCCTCAGAGCAAAGAGAAAGCCAAAGAAAGGGCTCAAGACAAGGTCATAGTCTCTTTATAACCTCATCTTGGAAGTGATTATGATAGGAAACGATAGGATTCAGTAGGTAGAGAGGGAAAGATAAGGACCTGAGGTCCCTGGGTGAGAGAAAACACATATTTTGGAATAATACTGGAAGTGTCTGACTTAGCAAACCCCCACGGGCATAAGGTGTAACAGAAACCACCTACTCCCCCTCAGGTTCCCCTCAGGAATTTGACAAAAGACCTGGCTAAAAATCAGTATTAGACCATAAAACATATGACCCACAATGAACGGTATGGCCACAGACCACCCCTCATACAATGGAAACGAGCCAATCAGGAATGGACAACCCAGCACCTAGAGTCGTCCAGCCAATAAGAGTAGAACCTGAGAAGGAACCAGTGGGAAGGAAAGGAGGTTGACCAGAACCTTATAAAACGAGGACGCTACAGTCCTCGGGCATTCATTTTGAATATCCCTTCTCTGTAAAGAGAGCTTTCATACTATCCTTACTCTCTGATCTTATACTCTAATAAACTTTTGCCTGCTACTCATATTGTGTCCACCTCTTCATTCTTCGAAGTGGTGAGACAACGAACCTGGGTATTGAGGTAAAAAATCCTGCAACATTTCCCCCATCACCTTTTGCCATATCCTATTGTTACAAGCAATTGGGTAGGTCTAGCTTATGCTAAGAGGGGGAGGATCTCATTCAGGGTCATGAATACCAGGAAGTGGGATTACTGGGGACTCTTACAGGCTGTCCACCACACTAACTTTACTCAGTTTTTTATTCCTGAAAAATTGTGAGAAAATTCTACTCTTAAAGTGTTCTAAAGCTATACTGTTCAATATAGGAGCCATCAGCCACACACGGCTTTAAATGAAATAAAATTTAAAAATCAATTCCTTTGGGACCTGGGTGGCTCGGTCATTTAAGTGACCAACTCTTGATTTAGGCTCAGGTCATGATCTCGCAGTTTGTGAATTCAAGCCCCACCTTGGGCTCTATGCTGACAGTGGTGAGCCTGCTTGAGATTCTCTGTCTCCCTATGTCCCTGCTCCCTCCCACCCCCCTGGCTTTTTCTCTCTCTTAAAAATAAATAAACATACTAAAAAAATGTTTTAATAAAATAAAAATAAAATCAATTCCTCAGTCACACTAAGTACATTTCAAATGCTGAATAACCACATGTGGCTAGTGGCTACTCTAGTGGTCAGTGCAGATACACAACAATTCCATGTCAGAGAAAGTTCTATTACTGCTATAAAAACGAAACAGACCAAAAAAAAAAAAAAAAACCGAAAAAACAAAACCCTCTCTGAAAAAAGCTGATTTTTCCCAGAATTGTAAGGCAACAAACATCTATTTACTAAGGCACCCAAACTCTCTTTTTCTGCATTCATTGCCACACTCAGTTGCCACTAGTCTCTTTCCTTCTTGAAAACCTGCTCTCAAGAAGTGATTAAACTCATTCACACTGAGGTGTAAATGACTAACTTTCAACTGAATAATTTCCTCAAAAGAATTTTCATTCCAACAAGACGGAATCGAAAGCTGAAGGAAAAAAGAGGTTAGAGTGGAAGAGAGCCAAAGCATAAGAGACTCTTAAAAACTGAAAACAAACTGAGGGTTGATGGGGGGTGGGAGGGAGGGGAGGGTGGGTGATGGGTATTGAGGAGGGCACCTTTTGGGATGAGCACTGGGTGTTGTATGGAAACCAATTTGACAATAAACTTCATATATTGAAAAAAAAAGAAAGCTGAAGGAATAGATTTTGATTTGTTGCACCTTGGACATCAACAACACTGACTGAGGGGGTTTTTGTTTTGTCTTGTTTTTCTGGAAGAGGGTTGGTGTTCAAGTCTTCTGAACAATCCTGTGTGAAATGAGAATACTCTCTCCTAACCTGTCTGGTTTGTGATTCAGGTTTTCACATACGGATTTTCTCAAAGTAGGTAACAACCTGGATCTGGATGTGTTCTAACTTAGCAAAACCCAAACAGATAATGTACTAGAAGCTGCATCTACTTACAAGGAGGGACCACAAGGAGGGTGAACTGCATTATGACATTTAATGCATTGCCTTTCCTCCCAGAATAAATGAGTCCATCATTTAACTTGTTCCAAGCAGAAGCACAGCATTTCAGTCGCAGAGGGAAAACAGAAGTTCTTTGACAGACGAGGCAAAAAGCGCTGGAAATGACTCAGTTGGTTACCAACAATGTACATTTCCACCTGAGCTAACAGGCCCATTATTAGAGCCCGGTGCATAATATTCACCTCCACCGCGGGAGCAGGGTCGTGGCTGGTACAAACATAATTTGCCACATTGTCTCCATGTGATCATTTGGAAGCAGAGGGAGCTGTCTCTAATGACAGGTCACAAACATTCACCAGGCAGGCTCCTTTATGCCTGCCTCCTCCTCGGGCTGGGCGCTGGCAGCCCTGCCATTCAGGCGCTTGTTTTTGTTATGGAACAAAAGCCTCACTCCCAGCTGTGGCGCCAAAATCTAGCTCACACTGTACAAGTAACTGACAGCTCCAAAGCTTGGCGTAGCGGAGGCCAGGCTCGGCTCCTCCAATAGCGGTCGCCCCTTTCTGGGAGCCCCGCGTGTTTACAGGCAGCCTGCAGCCTGCGGGGAGGGGAGCGAGGGGGAAAACCAGGACGTGGAGTCGGCTCGGAGTGGGCGTGCGCCCCTAGAGTAAAGTGAAAGCGTGAGCTGCCCGCAGCTTGGGAGCAAGCCACCCGGACCCAGAGCCTGAGGCTAGATGCTGTGCATTCATTTGCTTCACTCCTGCAAGAAATTTCCTTCTGACTTCGTGTGTAAGGTCTTTGTGATTATAGGGAAATAAAGTAACACAGAATGTCACCCCTTCGCTCAGGGGGGCTGATTGGTAACCATTTAAGTCCTCAGTCCCCCAGCAGCTGCTCTGAAGTGACACACGGGAGAGAAACTGAAGGAGTAGATGGCTTATGTATTAGAAATGTTGATTGCTTCCTGCAAACCTTCAAAGCAAAATGTCATTGCCACCGTCGTTAAAGAGGGCTTGTTCAACGCTGAGTTGTGCATGCCCTGGTGGTGTAGTGAGCCATGTAAATAGAAGTAGCTGGTCCAGGCCTTGAGTAGTGAATGGACTGACAAGACAAGGGAAGGTCCCAGAGTGTTTTGCAAAGTGAGCATGCGAGATGTGTATTGGGTGCCTACCAGGCAAAATAAAACAGATTCAGGCCTGGTCAGTGGCCACCAGCAGACTGAAAAGCATCTAGCCTTTAAGGAAAATGGGATGATTTTGAGTTTGTAGTTTCTGGGCTGGAGGCAGAGTCCAGAGGCTGAATGATAGCTCTGGGGTCTGCCCACCTGACCGCCTCCCCTGGTTCTGCTGGTGTCAGTCGTGTGCTTTGGGAGAGTCCCTGGGCCTCCATTTTCTTATCAATAAAGATAACGTAGCCAGACTTGTTATGAAGATTCAATGGGATAGTTTGTGTAGGAAAGTGGCTGGCACTTCGTAAGGGTACAATAAACACATGGGGTTATTTGATGCCACCACATGATGGAGAAGTTTCCGGGGGAAAAAAAAAATGGTATGATGACAGGCACACTCTTCCTCATGAAGAGAAAGCTTTCACATAAAATACATGGCACACGGTGAGCGCACAGCTAGCGTTGGTGTTGCTCCTGCTGAAACCACACAAATCCTGGTGCTGCCAGTTACCAGTTAGGGCAACTCTTCATCTCTCCATGCCTGTTTCCTCATCTCTACGGTGCGTATATAATTAGTACCTACCCCGAAGGACTATCAAAAAAATCAAACGAGGTAACTGGAGTAAAGGAACTGGCGCCTGGCAGCACTCAACAAATGTCAGCTATTGTTATTGCTTTCAGCAACTGAAGGGTGATCATTTTAGAAATTATGGCTTGGTGGGGCGCCTGAGGGGCTCAGTCGGTTGCGCGTCCGACTTCGGCTCAGGTCATGATCTCGTGGTCTGTGAGTTGGGGCCCCGCGTCGGGCTCTGTGCTGACAGCTCAGAGCCTGGAGCCTGCTTCGGATGCTGTGTCTCCCTCTCTCTCTGCCTCTTTCCTGCTCACACTCTCTCTCTCTCTCAAAAGTAAATAAAAAACATTCAAAAATATATATATATATGGCTTGGTGATAGATTACATTCTCCTTGCAGGGAATGTAAAAGATAGGGGGAGCGTGAGGTTTTCATTAGGAATATGCTGTCTTCCCTTCTGTGCCCCTCTTCCCTTAGATCTGGCTCTTCTCCTTTGTCTGGGCTCCTAACATCCTTTCGATGCCCTGACTGCCCAGAATTCTACATTCTGAGTTCAATAGACCTGTCCTCTCCATAGCTTCTTTTTAAAATTTTTATTTTGAGGTCACGGTAGATTCACACGCAGTTGTAGGAAACGATGCAGAGGGGCGCCTGGGCGGCAGTCAATTAAGCAACCGACTCTTGATTTTGCCTCAGATCATGATCTCATGGTCTTGACATGGAGCCCTACATCAGGCTCTGCACTGAACCTGGAGCCTGCTTGGGATTTTGTCTCTCCCTCTCTTTCCGCTCCTCCCTTTCTCACGTGAGCGCATGTGCTCTCTCTCTCTCTCAAAATAAATAAATAAGCTTTAAAAAAAAAACAAAGAAATAATGAAGAGAGAGCCTGTGGATCCTTCACTCAGTTTCCCTTAATAATCACATCTTGCATAACAATAGTACAATATCACAATGAAGGTAGTGACATGGATACACCCACCTTATTCAGATTTCACTAGTTTTACGTGCAGTTATTTATGTGTGTGTAAATGTATTAGTTCCCCGCAATTCTATCACACAGGTAGATTTGTGCGATCACCACAGTCAAGATACAGTCAAGAACTAGAATAGTTCTATCGCGAGGGTCCCTTGTATATGACTTTTTTTTTACCCCAGACCTTCCCTGATTCCACCTCCCCACCATTTTCCCCACAAACCTTCTATTTCCTAAGTTCCAAGAATTGCTAAGTGCATGCTTAGCCCATCAGAAATAATTCTGGCTAGGGTATTGGTGGACATACCACCAAGATCATTGTATTTAATGATTTAACTCTGGGGAATGAGTGGTAGACTATTCCTGCAAGCAGAAGAAAAATGGGACTCAGAATTATCACTCCAATTTGAATGTGCATGAAAAAGGTTTGGGGTGGGGAAGAAATATGGAAGCCTCTTACAGAACCCAATGTGCTCCAGGCTGATCAATCTAAGTGGAAGTTAAAACACACACACACACAGCCTCTGTTCTGGCATCTATATAAAATTTTCTTAAGTTTATTTATTTCTGAGAGAGAGAGAGTAGGTGCATAAGCAGGAGAGAGAGGGAGACACAGAATTTGAAGCAGCTCCAGGCTCTAAGCTGTCAGCACAGAGCCCGATGCAGGGCTGCAACCCATGAACCTGAGATCATCACCTGAGCTAAAGTCCAACGCTTAACCCAACTGAGCCACCCAGGCACCCCTGGCATCTGTAACAAAGTAGCAGAGACTGCATGGCTTTTAAACAACAGATAGTTATTTCTCACTGTTTTGGAGGCTGGGAAGTCTAAGATCAAGGCATGAGCAGATTCAATGTCTAGTGAGTCTGCTTCCTCATAGATGGCACTCTTGTGTTGTCCTCACGTGGTGGAAAGGACGAGGGCACTCCTTGGGGCCTCTTTTATAAAGGACACTAATCCCACTTAGGATTCTGCTCTCATGACTTTGCAAAGGCCCTACCTTCTAATGCCATCACATTGGTGGTTAGGATTTCAATCTACGATCTTTGGGGGACACAAACGTTCGTACCACAACACGCACTCCTTTAAAATAAGAAACCTTTCAGGAACTTCTCCTCTTCCCCCACCTCCCATGACCCGCTGGACTAAATAAGAACTCTCTTTGCTGCAGCTGAAGAACTGGGTCTCCTTCCTGTTCCGTCTGGGTAGCACAGGGCAGAAGTTAAACCATCAGTCAATGCCCAGACTCACAATTGCTACCACAGAGCCCCTTTTACTCTCCGTGGTCAACACAACCCTCAGTGCTGATGACCCCAATATGTTCTATAAGGCACAGGACACACTGTCTTAACACCTGGCAGGGCCCGAGGGTGAAAAGCACTCCTTTACGAATTTTGACATCATTAGGATGTATAATGGTTCACAAACATTTAAGAGAGCCTGACAACTACAGCTCACAATCCTAGGAGAAGGGAAGTGGGTGCCTTCATTGTCACGTGCTTTATCTCACATGATTGCCCTTCTACAGAGGGGAGCAAAGCCCAGGCACAGTCCTACTGGCTTTCCATGGTGCTACCGGCAATTGCAGAAGGGTAATGGGGTCGGGAGGAGAAAGGTGTGAAGGAGTGACATGCTGGAGGGGACAACTGATGCACGTGTTTCTCATGTTCTTAACGTATGGTATCTGGGGGCACCTGGTCAGTTAACAGTCAGTTAAGCATCCAACTCTTGGTTTTGCCTCAGGTCATGATCTCATAGTCGTGAGATGGAATCCTACATTGGGCTCCGTACTCAGCGTGTAGCCTGCTGGGGACTCTCTCTCTCCCCTCTGCCCCACCCCCCCCACTTGTGCTCACTCTGTGTCTGTCTTTCTCTCTCTCTCTCTCTCTCTCAAAATAAACTTAAAAAAAAAAGGTTCTCTCTGTCTCTCTCCTTCTGCCCCTCCCCCACTCACTCACGTGCATGGTCTCTCTCTCTGGATCACAGCACCAGCAGCACCCAGCAACTTGTTAGGGTGCAAAACTTCCAGCCCTACCCCACGTCTTTCTGATTCAGAAGCTGAGATCGTGTGCCATGAATCTGTGTTTTCATAAACTAAACCCCCCAGGTGATTTTGAGGAATGGTAAAATTTGAGAACCGCTAGAGCTTTGAACAAAAAGATGCAAAAATAAATCCGCCAGCCCACTGGCACGGAGAATCATTCCTATAGAGATATTGATGGGACAGTTAGGTACTACTTTAAATTTAGGAAAGAAGCATTTGAACGTCTATGAATTGTAGACACCGTTCTAGGGACAGAGGGATGAGCAAAAAGTTGTGATCTCTGATTCACGGAGCTTACACTCTAGCTGCTGGTGATAAGTGCTCCAAAGGAAACACACACACACACACACACACACACACACACACACACACACACATCAGATTTGGAGAGCAGTTTTAGCATGGTGGTGAGAAAAGGTGGTGAGAGTTAAGTAGAACCTGAGGGAAGGCACAAGAGCCATCAGGCCATGCTGAGATCTGAAGAAGGACATTCTGGCAGACGGGACTGGAGGTGTGACAGCCAGACATGAGCAGGAGCTTGGTGTGATCAAGGAAGACCGAGAAGGTGGCATAGATAGAAGAGACACAGGAAAGCAGGTTAGTGAGAGGTGGGGTGGGGCCAGATAATTCGGCGTCTTCTAGGACTCTCAAGGAAATTTAGATTTCTTCTGAGTGTGCTGGGAACTCATCCGAGGCTGTTGGACAGAAGAGAGGTAGACTTGGTTTTATGTGTTTCAGACAATTTGGCTGCTGTGAGAAGGTCTGCCTGTAGGAAGACACAAGTGAAAGCCATAGGACTAGTTAGGAGACTAGCATGTAGTCCAACTTAGAGATGATGGATGCTAGATAAACATGGTCGTGGTGGAAGTGGTAGTTTGGTTAACTTTAAGATCTATTTTGAGGAGAAATCTGGGATATAGGGGGAAAGGGAGTCAAGAATATTTCTAGGTTTTTGTCATAAGGTACTGGGTAAATTGCAGTGCCATTTACTGCAAGGAACAAAACTGTAGAAAGAACCACTCTGCCAAGAAAACCAAGAATTCTGTTTTGGTCATGTTATATTTGTGATGCTGATTATAACATCCAAGTAGAACAGGGCATCAGATATAGGAGTTATTTACTCAATGGGTAGATGGAACTGGACTTTATAGTGTGTGTAACTAAGTAAAAACACTATTCATTAAATAAACTGTAGGCAAATATTTTATCTTATGTTTTGAGGGGGACAGAGAGAGGGGGAAAGAGAGAAAATCCCATGAGGGTCAGAGAAAGAGAGAGAGAGAATCCCACAAGGGGCAGAGAGACAGAGAGAGAGGGAAAGAGAAAAGCAGGGCTTACCGGAAGCAGCCTTGTGCTCACCCAAAGCGAGGCTCAAGCTCATGCGGGACTCAAACTCACAAACCATGAGATCATGACCTGAGCTGTAGTCAGATGCTTAACCAATTGAGCCACCCAGGTGCCCCAATAGGCAAATATTTTAAAATAAGCATTGTATAAAATAATAATTTGTTTAAAAAATTGCATTTTCCATTCTCACACTCTTTGAGTCCTTAAAAAAAATTTTTTTTAAATGTTTATTTATTTTTGAGAGAGAGGGAGAGACAGAGCATGAGCAGAGGAGGGGCAGAGAGAGAGGGAGGCACAGAATCCGAAACAGGCTCCAGGCTCTGAGCTCTCAGCACAGAGCCCAACGTGGGACTCGAACTCACAAATCGCGAGATCATGACCTGAGCTGAAGTCGGGCGCTCAGCTGACTGAGCCACCCCGGCGCCCCTCTTTGAGTCTTTTTTATTCAAAGTTTCCTCATGGGTCTTCTACAACAGTGTCTTTTCTGCCACTGGAACCACATTTCCAGTCTTCTAACAGTTTTCCAGAGCACATGACATTCACTGACTGCTGAGCCGTGTAGATGTGTCTATGACGTTGATCTGGACACTTTATCCCAACCACAGAAATCCATCGGCGGCTTGTGAGCCCCACACCAAAATCACACACGACCTTGCTTTGTAAGGTGATGTTTAGAAGTCTTGTTTTCAGCAACGCCCAGCACTGGTGACCCCAGGAAAAACTCCAAATCTAAGCTACATTTCTTTGCCTCCACTGATCAAATTAAGTATTTGAGGAAGCAACCCTATAAAATGAGAGGTGTCATAAAGTTCAAATGTAAGCTATCTGCCTCTTTCTTGAGGGATGATTTAGGAGATCAAGTATCATGCATTTCAGCAGAAATATGTAACAGCTGAAGAACGGCAGGCAGAATACACGTGGGCCTTGGGCCTCGTACCCATCCCCCGCAAAGGGAGAAGAGCTGAGGTACTTGGGGAACAATTCTCAGATGTTCGTTCTGGTGTATTCTGACAGAGTGAAGCGGAGACTGTGTCACCCAGGAGATGCAGAGAGAAGGCTGGCATTGCTGGTTTGGGTACACTTCAGGGTGCCTGTAGGGCACGTGGATTTGAGTGGAGAAATAAGATGGTCAAATGCTTCCAACACGAGTATTCCCATTGTTCTGGGGCACTGAAATCATGATTTCTGCATTGAGAAGAGAGAATGTGACAGCAGAGGGGTTTCTCCATAGATCATCTAACACATTGTGACGTTCCTCTCTCTGGACTGGTGGTTCCTGTAGGAAGTGTGGGGATCCTTCCCTCACGCCAGCTTGGCTGTGGTCCCACACAAACAGTTGTGCTCCAAGGCAAGACTTTGGACTGAATATGTCAAAAAGAGCAGTTATTTTAATGAAATGTGTCCTGGCCTTGCAATGAATATGTCCCCATCCCCCATGTAGCGTTCCCAAACTCCCGTGCAGGCCCTGTGCCTTTGCTCCCCAGGCTGTCTCTCTCTGGAATGTCCCTCCCGCCACTTCACCATTTGGTGGAACCCCAGTCACCCTGTGACACTTGACTTTGGCAGGACCTCATCCCACGAGCCTTCCCTGACCCATCCTGGCCATCTGGCTTGCTCCTCCTCTGTGATCTGCTTGTGGATCAGGATCTTGTCCTCCCCAGATGCATTGAAGTAATGTGTTCCTCTGTCAGTGTCCTCAGGTAGATGAGAACTCTCTAGTAAAAGGACAGGGTAATGATCTGAGCATCTCGGAGTCCAGCAAAGCCCTCACTGTAGACACTCAATAACCTTTGCTGAAGGACTAGACTTCAGGGCTGTGTTTGAACAGATCTGGTTCTGTATTTTTCAATTTGGTCTCATGTGTAATCCATGGAACGAGGCAGAACATGCAGCTATATGGTGTCTTTTGAAATGTGCAGCTACATGATGTCAGAAGGGGTTCTTAGCTTCCAAAGATGATATATCCCCTACCATCTAAATCGAACCTGAAATTACTCCCCTAAAACTTACCATCCAGTTTAGGCCTTCAAGAATCCAGTGGCTAATCTACAAATATCCAAAACCCCTTGGTGAGAATAAACCACCAAGTTCAGTTCTTCTTAACCAAATGTACATACAAACCACCTGGGGATCTTGTTAAAATTCAGATTCTTATCTCAGGAGAGGAAGGGCTGAGATTCTGCATTTCAAATTAGTTGCTTGTCTGCAGACCACACCTCTGGTGGCCACAGTCTACACAGCAGTTCTCAAACTGTAGAGTGTGTCAGAATTACCTGGAGAGCTTCTTAAAACACAGATTGCTGGAAATCAACCACCTGTTTCCTGATTCAGTAGGTCTGGGGCATGGCTTCGGATTTTGCACATCTGGTAGGTTCCCAGGTGATTCTGCTGGTCCACGGAGAACCACAGCTACACATGAAATGTGTGTGCCTACTCACTCCTCTACCAGCTCTGAGAGAAGGTGGAAAACATCACTCAGTCCTGCAGTGACTTGGCCCTGACCTGTATCTGCTATTTCTTCCATCCCCCTTAGAGGCTAGCCCCAATTTCCACCACTCTCTGTAAACCTCCCAGCATACCCTCTGCTAGTTCACAGGGAACACAGAAGCCTTTGGATATGAACTAAATCAAATTCTTATCTGGCCTTCTGCCTCCCAAAATGTCTGTATCTACATCATTCTTGAGGCCCTTTCTCTTACAAGAGACAAATAAATGACCCTCTGCCTATACATGGTCAACACATCTACTGGGATCTGGACCTTACGACTCCTACCATTAGGATCTTTCTTCTTCACTTACCTCTCTTAATTCCTATTTCTTCTTTCTTTTATTTTAATCATACCCAAATCTTTCTCCTCTTCAAAAATCCTCTTTATACAGTCTCCTTCCTTCCTTCCTTTAGTAGTTAAATTTCTAGAAAAAAATTAAAACCCAAAATGTGTACTCCTCACTTTCTTAAATTCTCAGACGTTAAAAAAAAATCCACCATGATCTGGCTTCCACCCTCAGGAGTCCCCTGGAAATGCTTTTGTTAATATCACCAGCTTGTTACCAAACTGGCTCAATTTTCAGTCCTCATCTACAGTCTCAAAACACATTCAATTACTTTAGCAAACATCTATGTATATTAATGAGTCCTGTATCAGGCAGGAAAAGAGAAAACATTCTAAATTTAAACATACAAGGAATTTCGTTCCCACAGGTGATGAAGAGCTGAGAAAACAAACAAGGGGTGTTGAGACAACCCAGAAATTAGTGACAGGAAGCTGCCACCCGCTGGCTAGAGGGGTGAAAGGAAAAGGTGGGATTATACTATGGCTCTGCGGCCCATGGGAATTACAGCCACTGGTTTGTATGGGAGCACTGGAGCCATGGAAGAGAGGAGCCTGGTGGAGGGACACCCTAGAGCAGAGAAGGGGGAGAAATTTCCTAGCTTCTGCCTTATTCAATCCCACCAGTGCCTGTCTGGCCAAACCCAGGCAACAGCCCTTGAGAAGCAAGCCTGAGACAGAGCCTGTAGAGGTCAGCAACCTCTTGTAAAGAGCAGAGCAGGGGAAACACACGATGACAAATTGGCCAGGGACCAGCACAGCTTCTAAGTCAGTATACCCTTTCTAAATCTAGCTCTTAAATGTCAAAAAAAACTATTGTACAACTGGATCCTGATGCCCAAGAGCACCTCAAACTCAACATTTTCCCAAATAGTGCTCTCTTCTCCACCCAGTCTGCTTCCCTCCTGCCTCTCCTATCTCTGTAACTATCACTAAGATCAACCTGGTTCCATGAGTCTGAACCAGACAGTTGTTGGCTCCTTCTCTGGTGCAGCCCAATCCTACTGGACACGAGGTTTTGTTGATTTCTGCTTTGCATGTATTTCCCATAACTACCCTCTTTTCACTTTACCCTCTGTTGCAGCTTTGTTCAGACTCTCTTCATTTCTATCTTCCATGCTGCTGCCAAAGTAACTTTCCTAACATGCACATTGAACCACATTCCTCCGCTGCTCAAAATTCTTTGGTTTCCCCCACAAGATCCGGAGTGCTGGTAGACAGGTAAGTTCTGAATCCCTGTAGGCCCAAGCACAAAATAACACTCCACTCCAAACACTGGGCTCTCCTTCTCCAAGGAAAGAAAAGAATCTGGATAAAAGGAAGACACGAAATTTTGCCTCGAGTGATTGTGCCCACCCTTCCCAGTGTCATATGGTAAAGCTGGAAACAAGACTCACGTCATGGCATGCGAGCTATCACTCAAGGCCTCATGCTTAGAAAAGCCCATGCTTGATCTAATGTTCTGCTATCCCTGTCTTGAAATCTGAGATAATTTTGAACAAAAAGCCCCGCATGTTCATATTACATTGAGGCCCACAAACTACGTAGCAAATCCTGGCCGGGAATACCTATGCGCCTAAACAACATGAACTGAAAGACGGTACCTCTAAAAGATGGTAGCTCATATACTTAGAGTGACATCAGAGTCTTAGAGTCTAGAAAATCTTGGGTAGGGAATGACTCATGATTTGCAAGGTATGTAAAAGGGATAAAGAGACCACCGAGGACAACACACTGCACATGAAGTGAGAATGGGAGAAAGGTATTTAAAGCAGTAGGAAAATATCACTAATAGTAGGATCATGTGGAAGTATAAAAAAAACCTCCTATGGGGCGCCTGGGTGGCTCAGTCAGTTGAGCGTCCGACTTCGGCTCAGGTCACTATCTCACGGTCCGTGGGTTCGAGCCCCGCGTCGGGCTCTGTGCTGACAGCTCAGAGCCTGGAGCCTGTTTCAGATTCTGTATCTCCCTCTCTCTGACCCTCCCCCATTCATGCTCTGTCTCTCTCTGTCTCAAAAATAAGTAAATGTTAAAAAAAAATTTTTTTTAAAAAATTAAAAAAACAAAAACCTCCTAAAACAACAAGGGTGAAATTGAAACTGTATTGAAAACCTATGCGGGAGGGGGCGGGGAAGAAAAAGGAAATCTTTGGGGGAAGATTTAGAAAAGAATAGTGAAGAGTAAAAATCGTTATTTTTATATCGATTTTTTAACAATTTTTTTATGTTTATTTTTTTGAGAGAGACAGAGACAGAATGCGAACGGATTGGGGCAGAGAGAGGGAGACACAGAATCCGAAGCAGGCTCCAGGCTCTGAGCTCAGTGCAGAGCCCAACGTGGGGCTCAAACTCATGAGCTGTGAGATCATGACCTTAGCTGAAGTTGGAAGCTCAACCAACTGAGCCGCCCAGGCACCCTGCACCATAACTAGCTATTTTTACTCTTCGCTGAGAATTGAATAAAGGGGGAAACCCTAAATTTCTGAAGGATACACTTATGCTAAACAGAAGAAAACCTTTTATGTGTGGATTACCATATAAAAATAGTAAATTACCAAACAGTCAAGACTACTCTTACATTTTCTGGTGGCTCACCCTTCTTGTCTCCTCCTCTTTCTTCTCCTTCCTTTTCTTTTCCTCTTTTTTTGTTTTGTTTTGATTTGTTTTTTTCTCTTCTCCCCTCTCAACCTCAGGGAAGGAGTGAGAAACAACAGTATTTGTATGAGGTTTTGTTTGAAATTTCAGTTAAGGCCGACAGTCTTGAAAGTCAGCTTTGCCTGCCATGTGGCAAGAGGAAGCAAGACATAGAGTGTCGGTAGTGGCTGTGACTAGGTAAACAGATGGAGCGACCAGGGGCGTGGGGAGAGTGGGTTTATAAATAGGAGGTGGTGGGACAGACATGGCTTTAACAGCAATGAAAGAAAAAAAATTGCAAGTAACCTCTGTACCATAATAAAAGGCATGGAAGACGACCAAGGCTGCTGTTCCGCACCCCCAGCCCTCCTTCATCCGTGCCTGCGGGCCAGATGGACAGTCCTCACACCTACCACGGTTTAGGGAAAATTCTATTGCCTAGTACGATATGGTGAGCACTGAGGAATTTTTAGATGCTTTACAAAATTCTGTTTCCCATTTCCCCCCATATTAACAGGCATAACAATAACAACAAGGAAAAGAAATTTACAATTAGCATTTAAGAAATCCCAGGGGCATGTGCTGACATCTCATTATATTTTATGGCTTTCAAGACTCTTATTATAGGTTGCTGGGGTTAATTCAGGTACTTCTTCCCCTGGAATAATTTGAGAATAAAATAACAAACATAGGAACTAAAATGGTGTCGATAAAAATAGCCCAGGAGCTTTCAACAGCTCTCCACCCTCAAACCTGAAAATAGCCTAATTGGAAGCCCGATGAAGGTAATGAATGAGAAGTGTTAAATATAAGCTAACAATTGAAAAATGTTAGGTTTTTAAAAGTAGGTAGGTAGATGAGAAAACATGGTAGTATTGATTTTGGATTTGCGGCAAAGTGTGATTTCTGTGTTCTTAATTAGGTTAGCCGGTTCACCTAAAAATGAATCTGAAAAGCGAAAAAGGCTTGGGAAAGGTCTGAGCCTGCACTGTCCAACAACATAGCCACTCGCTACACAGAGCTACTAAACTTAATTAAAATTAAATACAATGAAAAATTTAGTTCCTCATTTGTACTAGCCACATTTCAAGGGCTCCATCGCTACATGGGGCTAGTGGCTACCATATTGTAAGGTGCAGGTATAGGCCATTTCTGTTGTTGCAGAATGTGCCAGCAGGTGAACACTGTGTGCTGACACTTGTATTATGTTAAAAATGTGAAAGGGGTTAGGTTTAATATTCTGAGAAGATTATTTACGAGAGATATTATGGTGGTGATGATGCTGAGTTAAACTTGGAAATATTTCTATTAGGATGGAAAGGTTAAGGATGAGGTTTTAATTAAGGTACAGAACAGGAAGGCATGTAATCAATAACTAAGTAAATGATAATCAGATCTGAAAACTTAATGTTAAGAATTCATCCCAGCAACAGTACGTCTTGGACTGTAAGGAAATTATTATGTTGGATAAGCATATAAACAACATTAAAATGAAGCTTTGCAGCAAAAAAAATTTAAAAAGAAAGCAAAAATTGAAGGGAAATGATAAGGGATGAAATCTAGCAAAGGCTACTAGTACAAAATTTGAAGGTAAACAGTGATATGAATTTGTAAATAAGATCAGCAAAAAAAGGCGGGGTGGGGGGTGGGTAGAAGAGCCCATGAGTAAATCTAAAGGTTTGGGTAAGATAACAAAGAAATTTAGAGAAACATTTGCAAAGAATATGGCAAGTATTTGCAAAATACTAGGGAAGTATTTGCAAAAAAATATGACAATAGGATTTTTATTATGGAGAGCTTATACAAGTGGAAAGGAAAATCCAGACTCTTACAGGCATATGGACAAAGGATAAGAAAAGAATTTGCAGAAGGGGAACTAAAACTTGAACACATGGGGAAATACTTTTCTTCATTAATGATCAAAGAAATAAATTAAAACAAAATGAGGTTTGATGGAACATTTATCAGAGTAGCAAAGAGAGGGAAAGATGGAAAGAGTGTGACATGATCAAAGCAAGGGCGAAAGCAGGAAACCAACCACTTTCTCATGGTTGTCAGAATGTAAATTGTGGCAACTCCTTTGGAAAGCTGTCTAGTAAAATGTAGCAAGAAAATGCATGCTCTCTGGCCACTAATTCCACTTCTGGCTCTGAGCCTAAAGAAAGAATCCAAAAAAATGTGTAATACTTTCTATACAAAGGTTGATGGCACTCTATCTAAAATAGCAAGATGTGGGGCCCCTGGGTGGCTCAGTCAGTTGAGCGTCTGACTTCCGCTCAGGTCATGATCTCACAGTTTGTGGGTTCAAGCCCCGCATTGGGCTCTGTGCTAACAGCTTAGAGCCTGGAGCCTGCTTTGGATTCTCTGTCTCTGTGTCTCTGCCTCTTCCCTGTTCACGCTCTGTCTCTGTTTCTCTCTCTCGTTCTCAAAATAATAAATAAACATTAAAAAAAATAATAATAAAATACCAAGATGTGGTGAAATCGTGGCACAATGGCTTGACAGAAAATTCTGTACTAAGAATTATGCCATGAACAGTTTTCACTCTTTATTTTAAAGTGAACTCTGTATTTTTAAGTCAAAAATACAGAAAGTGGGGGACGTCCTTTGCCTCTTCCCTCAATCCCATTCACCTCCTGGAGTTTGAAAGATATCCCTTGGACACTTTCCTATCCATCTATCCTTTTCTCCATCTGAAATCAAACTATGTAGGCGTATATAGCATATTTCGTGGGGTTTTGCTTTCCACACAAATGAGATCATGTTTAAACGTTATTTTATAACCTGCCCCTTTCACTTCAAATCTGGGTCCTTGTTCTTACGTTACACAATGACTTCCCTCACTATTTTCCGCCACCACATAGTGTCCCACACATTGTCAAAGGCTTCTTTCTAAACAATTCTCCTTTGGCTGACTATTTATGTTGCTTTCAATATTTTGCTCTTAGAACCAGTGCTGTAGCAAGTCTCCCTGTGCTTCTTGGTGCTCATGTACCAATGTTTCTTCAGGATACTTAGCAACAAGTGGAATTGCTGACTTCAGATGACACGTGTGTTTTAGAATTATAATTGATATCACAACAGTATCTACAAGTAGCCATTTGTCCATACTCTCAGTAACACTGAATATTATCAAAGCTTTAAGATTTCTATCTGACAGGTGAATATTATGTATAATTGTTTTAATAATACTGAAATAGTTGTATTTTGGTATATATTAATTCTTGGTTTTATATCAAAAATGTTTTCTAATCCTCTTTCACTTATTTTAAAACTTTTTAGTGGTGCATTTGTCATAAAGTTTAAATGGTTTTTTTGTGGTCAAATTTACCAGCTTTTGCCATGGCTCTGACCTGTATCATTTTTTAAATGGCTGTCATTCCCCCAGAGATCATAAAAATATTTATGCACATTTTCTTGTAATATTTTCATGATTTATTTTTTTCTACTGGCTCGTAATCCATCTATAAGTTATAGTGCAGTGTGTGAGAGAAAAGCTTACATTATAAAACCAGGTGGAAAACAATATGAAATGAACAAACAAAAAACCCCGATGATACATAGAAAAGAAATTAAAATAAATATATGAAAGCAATAACAGAATTGTCTCTGGGTAGGGAGATTAGATGTGATATATTTTTTTCCCCTTCAGACTGTTTCTATGTTTCAGATTTTGGATGGTATTGGTTATATTTATTAACACCTGATGGTCTTTTAGGTTTTTTTTTCAAGTTTATTTCTTTATTTTGAGATAGACAGAGGTAGGGCCAGTGGAGAGAGGCAGAAAGAGAGGGAGACAGAGAATCCCAAGAAGACTGCCCTGTGAGGTGGAGCCCAATGCCGGGCTTGAACTCAGGAAAGCGCGAGATCACGACCTAAGCTGAAACCAAGGGTCCTGAAGCTTAACCTGATTAACCGACTGGGTGACCCAGCTGCCTCTTTTTATGTTTTTTTAATTGCTCAATACAATGACCATCCTTTTTTCCCTTCACCACGTGGCCTGGTGAAGAGCTCCAATCACAACACTCCTCTGGGCCACAGATGTGGGCTCACAAGGCAGGCCTGAAATGGCCAAAAGCTCCCCTGCCCATGGTCGAAGGCTGACGCGTGTGTGGCCAAGGCTGCCTACAGACCTGGTTCTAGCCTACCAGATCATGAAACACATGACATAAACACACTCAGAGGGAGATAGAGACAGAAAGACAGAGGACGATACATCACGTAAGCCCTGTGATCTAATTTTCCCCAAGCTCACGCTCATCTGTGGTTCAATTACCCAGGGCTGGTGAATCCCTTCCCCTCTTTTTTCCTTTAGGGTGAGTAGGATTTCAGTTACTTGTACCAAGTAATTGGAGGAGACTGGGAGGAAAAAAACAAGGAGGCTGGGAGGAAAAAAAAAATGTAGGAAAAGAAGATGAGAGAAAAGCTTCAGAGATATGCAAATATCACTAGGAGGAAGTAAATATACATTTAGTCTAAAGCAATCCTCACTTTGTAGAAAGGGACATTAATACAAATAATATAAAATAGCAACTACTTGGCTTGTAGCCATTAGAGCATCTTATCACCAAAGAGATAACTGGTAAACTAAGTGCTTGCTTCAGCAGCACATACACAAAAATTGGAACGATAGGGGCGCCTGGGTGGCTCAGTCGTTAGGCGGCCGACTTCGGCCCAGGTCATGATCTCGCGGTCCGTGAGGGCTGTGAGTTCGAGCCCCGCGTCGGGCTCTGTGCTGACAGCTTGGAGCCTGAAGCCTGTTTCAGATTCTGTGTTTCCCTCTCTCTGACCCTCCCCCGTTCATGCTTTGTCTCTCTCTGTCTCAAAAATAAATAAACGCTCAAAAAAAAAATTAAAAAAAAAATTGGAACGATAACTGGTAAAATAAGATGGTAGCAAGTGTATGCATAATTTCAAAATTTTTGCATTCCCAGGAGAGCAGAGAGGACCCATGACATTAAGGGTGATGTTGACAGAAACGGATTGTGGTCTTAAGACACAGCACCTCAAACTAGCTTAGAAGAGATGTCTATAAATCAACATATGCGCATACCTTTGTAGTGATACACATTAGACTCATTTGTGGATTTTAATAACGGGCATTTGGCTTAATCATAAAACAGACTTTAGGTCAATAGCTCATATCATGGAACTCAAGAGCTGGAAGACCTGAAAGAGTATAACTTGTTCATCTTAGGGTTGTGGACCCTTCAGAGATTAGGGGACTTAACTAGCATCTCGTGGCTAGGAATCCCCAGAACAGGATTTGGATCCAAGCCTCTGGGACCCCAGTCCCGTGTTCTTTCCATTGCTTTCAAGTGCCGATCTGAGAGGTCTTAAAGTGATCACACACACACGCACACACACACACACACACACACACACACACACACACACAGACACACGCCACATACACACCAAAATAGCAAATATGTGTTATATTTAAAAAGACAGTTATTCTATCATTTTTATACTTGCTTAAAAAAAAAATTCAAGACTCTGGGAGGTATTTTAAAGAACCGTGTTGAAAGTGTATTATGTGGTTAAAGAGGGTTTAAGTTAATTGCTCATGGAACAAACATTTATCTGGGTGGAGGTTTATGCTTGACTTAGACTTTCAGCCTGAAGGTTGTAATAAATGAGGGATTCTCTTAGCCTTAATCTATTTTTCATATGGTGGGATGACAGTCATCATCTGAAATTATTTTTAAGTTTCCCAGAAGTGTGGAAAAACTAACCTAATCTTACTTTTGTAAACAGTTTAAGGGCCAAATTTTACTTTTAGTTTTAAAATAATTTTTAAAAGGAGCTACTATTCTCAAAGAATCCAACTATTTAAGGTTCAAAAAGACAAGAAAGAGCTATTGCTGATTAGTAAAAGTCTGTTGTATTTCTGAGGGAGCATGATTATTGTTTTTCTAAAGACTGAATTTAAAAACATTGAACAAAATGTCAAACTGAGCATGAGTTGTTTTTTGTTTTTTTTTTGTTTGTTTGTTTTTGCTACAGTTTCTCAGATACATATATTTAAAAATCGCTCTGGGGGGCCCCTGGGTGGCTCAGTCGGTTAAGTGTCAGGCTTCTGCTCAGGTCATGATCTCAGGGTCCATGGGTTTGAGCCCCCACATCAGGCTCTGTGCTGACAGCTCAGAGCCTGGAGCCTCCTTCAGATTCTGTGTCTCCTGCTCGCACTCTGTCTATCTCATTCTCTCTCAAAAATAAACATTAGAAAAATTAAAATAGGGGCACCTGGGTGGCTCAGTCAGTTGAGCGTCCAACTTCGGCTCAGGTCACGATCTTGCCGTCCGTGAGTTCGAGCCCCGCGTCAGGCTCTGGGCTGATGGCCCAGAGCCTGGAGCCTGCTTCCGATTCTGTGTCTCCCTCTCTCTCTGCCCCTCCCCCGTTCATGCTCTGTCTCTCTCTGTCTCAAAAATAAATAAATGTTAAAAAAAAAGAGAAGAAAAATTAAAATAAATAAACATTAAACTTTTTTTAAATTGCTCTTGGTATCTTTGGGGCTCAGAACTCAAAGTTTCAAGAATCCTTTAAGATTACAAGAAATCAGTCATGAGGCAGTCAGTTGTTCTGTGGTTAAGGAGTGACACTTGCTTTGAAACCCATTCTTGGTCTTCCTCATTGGCGCTTCTCAAACTGTTCAGCCAAAGCATAGGGGATCCAGAGAATGGATCCTATCCAAGGCTAAGAAGATGGAGTTCAATGTAATGCTTGACATGTTTGCTGCTGCGAGTTTTCATTCAGATTTTATGTTATACTTCATATTATTCTTATGTTTGTTTTAAGATATTTATTTATGGTAAGTATATATGAAATATTATACATATGAAATACATATAATAATAAATTGTAGTAAATATAATTATATATAATTGTAAATACAATTGTCATATAATAATAAATAAGAAATTAAACATAGTAAATAAATATGGAATGTTATTTCTTTATGTTAAACTTCCAGCACTCTTTACCCCTTCCTCTGCTTTATTTTTCTCTATAGCACTTATTGGATCTATGAAACCATATAATTCATTTATTTTCTTTGGTTATTGCCTACTTCCCTCCTCACTGAGGGCTATTTTGTTCACCGCTGCATACCAGTGCCCAGAAAAGGTTTGGCCCTCATCGGGGCTCAATAAATACATACTGAATGAATGATGGAATGTTTCAGACAATGACCTGTTAGATGTCTGGAAGATGTTCCTTCTTTATCCTACGGCTTAGAGGCACACTTCATCCTCGGTGGTAAGCGTTCCTAGTTTTGAAAGTAAAAATGTGCTATGTTTAGGGAACATGGGGGACAAAGCAGCAATGACTTCTCCCCATTTGCTTGGCATCATGAGATATTTTTTGACTTCCTACCCCATGAGCACAGTGTGTCATAAGCCCATCATGAGGTATTTCTTGATTCCTATTGAATTAGGTAATTCGATTTTACTTCCCACTAAATGTCCTCTTATTTCATGAGGCTGGTCTTCAGTGGCCTGCACAATGCTGCTTTTCCTGCCCATCTAGAACCTTCTGATCCTTCAAAGCCTAGATTGATCCAGAGTGCTTTTGTGACATTAGCTTTCACTTAATGGTCCCAATATTAAGGCCAATCTTTTTCTCCCATTCAGAGGGAATTCACTTAGACCCAAAGGGGCCAGGGAATAGGTGTGTATGAGCTCTGCTGAGGTGGCCTGAGATAAAGAACAAGCTGATTTCAAAGCATATATAGCAATTTTGAAAGAAAGTACAATAGTGTAAATTCGTACCTCTTCTACCAATCCACACACACCAGTCACTCACTCACTTAGCTCTGTTTTTCTGCTCAGTTCTCAGGAAAACATTTACATTCTTTCAGCTATGGTAATTTCAGACACAAAAAGCTTTATCCTTGGCCTGACCATAGCCCCTTGATAAGATGTAATCAGGCTTTTAAAAGCATATTATTGCTAGTTATTGACAGTTATTAACAGTTCTTAGTTTGCTAAAAAGAGATCTACCTTGTTATCCTTTGAGAGTAACCCAAGCTATTGTGTTTATATACTGCTATCAATACATTGAATATTACAAGTCCTTATATAGACCTTCCTTGTACCAGGCACTCTTCTAAGATAATTGCACATATTAACCCATTATCATACAAAAGAACTTTATTATTAGGTAGGTGCTACTATTATCCCCATCTTACAGATGAGGAAACTGAGGCACAGAGAGGCAGTGACTAAAGGCATGTAGCTGGTAAGTTCTACAGCCAAGATTCAAACCCAAGCACTCTGGCTCCTGAGAGCATGTACCTAATCATTAGCCTACTTGTCTCACAGCTTTGCTCCCTTTATTTTTGGGAGGAGGGAGGGGCAGAGAGAGAGGGGCACAGAGGATCTGAAGTGGGCTCCATGCTGCCAGGGGAGAGCCCCATGTGGGGCTTGAACTCATGAACTGTGAGACCCGAGACCATGACCTGAGCCCAAGGCTGATTGTTAACCAACTGAGCCATCCAGGAGCTCCAGCTTTGCTCCCTGTTATCACCGTCCCCATACCTGTCAGCCAGCCCCTTGCCCTTGATCTTTATTCTTCCTGATCAGAGAAGGACCCTGCTTCCTCTCTCTAAAATCATCTCCCAAATCGACCACGGTAGACTTTTTGCATTTGGGATGAAACCACTTCAGTGACTCTTTTCATTCTTTGGAAATACTGATGCTGATTAGTTCCGTTCTTGGCTGGCCCCTTCTGTTCTATGGTTTGATCAAACACACCCATCTCTTAAAATGCTCAAACTATTTTCTCTCTCCGAATTCTTGAATGGAATAACTACAAATGAAAAGTTCAACCAAGAAATGCTATCATCCAAATGGAGTTTGCAGAAGATGAATCTGGTGGTGGGGTCTGGAGGGGGCTTAGGGGAGGGTGTGCTGCCGAGAAACTGGGTATAGAGAGCTCTGTTGGAAACTTTCATGTTTGAAGTCATGAAATGCCATAGGAACTGTGGAAATGGAAATGAAGGGGTGGATGCAAGAGGCATTTCAGAGAGAACAATGGATTGGACTTGTGGGCAAAACGGCCTCTAGGGATAAGGTAGAGAAGGGAGTTAAAATGATACCGCTATTTTGGGCCTGACTGATTATAATGAGAGTGTCATTACCTGAAATAGGTATATCAGGAAGCTAATCTGATTCAGGGAGAACAAAAAGTTCATTTTAGAATCTTTGTCATCATCCCAGTGGAAATGTTCACCAGTTGCAAGACACCATAAGTGAGCATTTAATGAGCTCCCTTCAAGTGTCTAACAGGGCACATGATGTTAAATCTCCTACAGTAATTACAACAAAAGGAAGCTGACGGTGAGGACATCTTTTACATTGGCCTGGTGAAGGCATCTGCCTGAGTATTTGATGAGTTAGATCCTCCTCAGCCATCAGCTACAAAGATGGAATTTGGCATAGGATTTGTACGTGGAGAGTATGGCTTACTACCTAGCCTAATCCCAAACAGTAGCACCTGACTTGTCTTTGCCACACCTGGAAATCCTCAGTGTCGTTAGTGATACGGTAACCTAGTTATGTGCTTGGTTTCCAGACTCTTACTTCATATTAGCTTTTAAAAATAACAAACTCAGGCCATCTTGAACCATTGCCCCAGTTTGTTTCTCCAAAGGCCTCAGTAGTGCCAGAGGTCTACAGACTGAATGGTGAAGCCGAAAGCTTCCTGGAAGGGGGCCGTTATAATCAGGTACTTAAGGTAAACATGCAGGCTTGAAAGCTGAAAGGCTTACAGACTTAGCACAGTGCCAAGAGAGCTCAATGGACAGGGCCTAGATTGGTGCTGTCGAAGACTAAGATTGGCAGGCAATGTCATGAAACGGTATCTTGAAAACCCAAGTGAGTCGGATGATTCATATTGGGAAGTGGCCCCAAATCTCAGATTGATACACCTCCCCGGATTTCACAGAAGGACAAGAGTAGTCGCCTTGCACCGCAGAGACCATTGAAACGACTTGCGGCAAATCTCTTCCTTCAAACTCTTGAGTTTGACCAACAGCCTTACTTCCAGCAAAGTCTTCCGCCCACCCTGCAGAAGGAATAATCAGCTGCGGGTTAGCGTTTGCCCCAGCGTCTGGGCCAAATGCTTAGAAGCACCAGATTTGCGGAGGCTGTGGGTAGGGAAAATAAATCCAGTCCGGGTTTTGTCTGAACGGGGGGACCGGAGAGCTGCGAGGAATGGCTCGAGAAGAGGGGGGCGGTGGTGGAAAACACTCAACACAAACAGCTCGCGCCGAGGGACGGCAGCTGTAGGCCCGGACCGCGCGGGCGCAGCGGGCCGGGAGAGGCGCGCGCGGGCCCGGCCGCCGGCCGCATGGAGCGCAGCGCGGCCCGCGGCTCCCGGGCGGCAGCGGCGGCGGCGGCGGAGGCGGCAGCGCGCCGCTCGCTCACACCCACCCCCGCCCGCGGCCGCCGCGCCGCCCCGCCGTAGCTGCCGGCCGCCGGCGTCCCCGCGGGCCGGTCCAGCGAAGGCGGCGCCCGCGCCTCTGCAGCCAGTGGCAGCTGCAAGCCCGGGGAGGCGGCTCCCGCAGCGCCCCGCAGCCCCGCGCCCCGGGCGCCTGCGACCACAGCGGCCGCCCGGGGAGGAAGAGGAGGGGAAGGAGGAGGAGGAGGAGGTGACAAACTCTCCGGCTCCGAGCCGCGGCTGGCAGCCCGCGGTCAGGCATGCAGGCGCGGCGTCTAGCCAAGCGCTCCAGCCTGGGCAGCCGCCGGGGGGGCGCCACGCTGCAGGCGCCCGGACCCGCGCCCGCCAAGGAAGGCACCTTGCCCGGGCTCCCGCCCCTCGGCCCGGGCCCGGCCCCGGCCCCGGCCCCAGAGAGCTGGAGGCCGCCGCTGCCGCCGCCGCGCAGCGCCGGGACCGGCCCCCCTCGGGCCGCCGGGGCCGCCGCCGCCTCGTCGCCCGTGCTGCTGCTTCTGGGGGAGGAAGACGAGGACGAGGAAGGCGGGAGCAGGCGGCGGAGGGGGCTCGGGCGGGTGGAGGAGAAGCCCCGAGGGGGCGCGGAGGAGGAGGATGACGACGAGGAAGACGAGGACGAGGAGGTGGTCGTCGAGGTGGTGGACGGCGACGAAGACGAGGAGGACAGCGAGGAGCGCTTCCTGCCCCTCGGCCCCGGCCGCGCGGTCCTCAAGGGCCCGGCCCGGGGCGCGTTGAAGGTGCGTGCTGGGCACAGCGGCGCGCGCGGGACCCGCCGGCCCGGGGAGGGAGACGGGCCCCGGCCCCGGGGCTAGGAGCGGGCTGAGGCCGGGGACTGGCGACCGGTGGAGGCCGGGCCGGGAGGGGTGTGTCAGGCGGCGCCGGTGCAGAGCGAGGGAACTGGTTAGCTCACACCTCGGGCCCCCAGCACCTTTTCGAGGCGGTCCCCCCCGCCCCCCAGTTCCTCAAAGGCCGGGTCGGGTTTGTTGTCTCGTGTGGGTGCGGGAAAAGGACACTTCTCCCCAGTGAGGTAGGGAACTTGGAGATGGGACGAGGTAGGCGCGGGTTTACGCCGGGTGGGGACGCGCGAGGTAAGAGAGGGAGTGAGATTTTATTCTTCCCCGAGGAAGCAGGAGTATTCTCCGTATTCTGAGGGCTAGCCAAGCTTATTGAAACTAGCAAGCAGCTTCTCTTGTCAATCTCTCAATCCCTTCTTCATCCAAGAACAATTGTTGATGAGTTTCCATCACAGATGTTTGTAAGGGAACCGGTAAGCCCAAAGCAAAAACCAAACCCTTGGTTTCTACCTGCATTTAGCTGGCAGCTTTTGGCATTCCCGACCCTCCCGACCCCCCCATTTAAACTCGACATTGTTTAGCCTTTGGGTTTTTTTCCCTCCTCGGAATTGCAAATGGGGAAAAAAGAGGAAATTGGGAAAAGTGGGTGTGTGTGTGTGTGTGTGTGTGTGATAATTTGGCATTTAAAATGGATATGAATTTCTGCTGAGAATTCTAGTGAAGTCTCTTGTGCACTGAAGCACAGAGAGATTTTTCCGTTTGTGTATCTTCAGGAGATAAGGGGTTTATTATTACACAACTGACTGGCTGGGCTTTCAGGGATGCGATTGGACAAAGCAAACCACGTTGAGGTTCATGCACAGTGTATGTTGCTAAGAAGTTTTGAGGGCAGCAAGTGGTAAGCGATGAAGTTAGTGTTTTTCCTCAAGAGTGGTTCTTAAAATCAACTGAGTAACTATTTACCGGAGTTTTCAGGGGATAGTGGTATATCAGGAAGAAAAGAAATACATAAACAAGCGAGCTTAATAGAGACTATTTATCTTCTGGAGCTTGGGGGAAAAAAAAAACTCCTCAAAGCATGAAATTGCAATTCCAAAGAAATGCTAAACATCAGCATTTAGAATATCCCGGAATAGACATAGGCACAAATTTGTTTCCTAGACCACCCTGGAAGTACGGGCTCTGGGAGTGAGAAATTTTCAGCAAGTAGTCATTCGGGATGATAGTTTTTGACAGTTGCTTGTTGGAATCCAGACCATGAGCTACTCATTACCATGGTCTGCTAAAAAGCCTGCATTGTATGGCTACAGGATATAGCTGGGATTGGAATTAAGTCACATGCATCAGTGACACTGAGTAACTCGAGTAGTGATTCCTTAGTGTTTTTGCCCAGAAATACTGACAGAAAAATTAATTGTAATTTATGCTCCGTGATCAAAGTAAACCCAATGTAGGAAAAAAATCAAACCCATGGAAACAGAATAACTAGGGTGTGATGATTCACATTATCAAAAAAGATTGTTTACATCTCCAGACAAATTTCTGTTACATTCTTTAAAAATGGGCTTCATTTTATAGCATTGTTTGCCCACAGCTTTGCAGTAATGTATACATTGAATAGCTTGAGGTATAATTATTTTTATTTTTTACTGCTTTCATGACATCCTGACACTGCATCTGAAGAGATTTTCTAATAGGTCATTTTTTCCTAATATTTTATTCGAATGCATATACAGTGTCAACAACTTATGCATATACTTATGCATTCATTTATTCAAATATTTATTGAGCACCTCCAGTGTGTGAGGTACTCTTCTAGAACGTAGCTGTGAGCGCCTTCCAGATGCACACATCTAGTGAAAAGAGTCATAGCAACAACAAACAAGTATGGCACTTGAGATTGTGATTGCGTGCTATGAGGGAAATAATGATGTCACAGAGTCTAGGCGAAAGAAGAGACAGCTGCTGTGGTATGGGGTAGACTTCCATGAGGAAGGGACATTTGATCTGAGGCCTGACACGTGCACTTTGGGAAGATCTTTCCAGCAGAGGGAATAACAGTTGCAAAAGTCTTGAGGCGGGAAGGAGAAAAAGGTGAATGTGGCTGGAACTTGGTAGGTACGAGATATGTCAGGGAGGCAGGTAGGAGCCAGCAACATAGGGCTTGGTGGGCCTTTCTAAAGTAGAGTATGAAGTTTTTGGCAAGCCGTAGGCAGTAAAGGCATACGAGGTGGTTTGCATTTTTAAAAAAATTCCTGCTGTATAGAGTATAGAAGACAGCAGGGAGAAGCAAGGAGACCAGTTGGGTGGCTACTGCTGCAGTCTGGTGAGAGGTGAGGGCAGTTTGGATTAACTAGGTTGACAGGAGTGGAGTTAGAGAGGAGTGGACAGATTCAGGATCTTTTGTGAAGATCAGCCTGTAAGGACTTGCTGATGGCTCAGGGGAGGAGGGTGAAGGAATGAGAGGCCCCAGTGTAGAGGTTTGTTAAATGTGCCATTTGCTGAGATTGGGAAAACTGGGGGAACAACCAATTTTATGAAAGAAAAATCAAGTGTTCTTTTTGGTCATGTTAAGTCTGAGATGACAATTAGACATGCAAATGGAGATGCAATTAGGCAGCTGGCTGTAGGATGTGGAGCTGAGGGGAGAGGTCAGGGCTAGAGAGAAAAATTTGGGAGTCGGTAGCATGTTGATGTCATTTAAAGCTGGGGACTAGAAAGGGAGTGTAGGTCAAAGGAGGACAGCCTTGGGCCAGACTTGGACACGTCACTATTTAAGTTTGGGTGTAGGAGAAGCCAGCAAAGATGAACGAGAAGCAGCAGCCAAACAAATTGATGGAGACCAGAGAATGTAAAGTCCCATAAGTCAAGAAGAAATAGTTCAAAAGGTGGAGAGTGCTGAACAGTTGAATGCTACTGGGATGTTGAGTAAGATAGGCATAGAGATATATCCACTTAGATTAGATAATGTGGAGCTTATTGGTATTCTTGACAAAAGAATGCAAAGGCAGAATGCAAAGGCAGTGATGTCCTCACCTCTCACTGAATGGGAGGTGAGGACATAGTGACACATCTGAAAAACCCTCTTAACAAGCTTTATTGGAAAAGAGAGCAGAGGGACTATCTGGAGGGCATATGGTCTATATTTTTTTTAACATAGGGTACAGTAGACTCTAGTGTAAGGACTACAGCATTATGGGAATTTCTTTTGGGGGAGGGGGATGCCTTCATTTTCCGTTGCTGTGTGACAAATCACCACAAACTTTTTGGCTTACAGCATTTCTCACAGTATCTGTGGGTTAAAAATCAGGTTCCAGGGGCGCCTGGGTGGCGCAGTCGGTTGAGCGTCCGACTTCAGCCAGGTCACGATCTCGCGGTCCGTGAGTTCGAGCCCCGCGTCAGGCTCTGGGCTGATGGCTCGGAGCCTGGAGCCTGTTTCCGTTTCTGTGTCTCCCTCTCTCTCTGCCCCTCCCCCGTTCATGCTCTGTCTCTCTCTCTGGCCCAAAAATAAATAAAAAAACGTTGAAAAAAAAAAAAAATCAGGTTCCACCTAACTGGGTCTTTGCAGTGTCTCACAAGGCTGCAGTCAAGGTGTTAAGTGTCCTGTGTTTTCATCAGAAGGCTTAACTGGGGAAGAATGCATTTCTAAGTTCATTCAGGTTGTGAGCAGAATTCATTCCCATGCATTTGCAGGTTTGACGGTCCCAGCTTCTTGCTGGCTATTGCTTGGATCCCCTTTGCTCCACCCACATTTTTACTCCCCATAGTGCTTTGTCACTTGAACTTCCTCAATACGGCCTCTTACTTCATCAAGCCAGCAAGGGGAATCTTAGCGCCTGTCTTAGGAAGGTAGAATCTCTCATAATTCACTATAATCACAGGAACAGTACACCATTATTTTTGCCATATTCTGTTGGTTAGTACTGGGTCATAAGTTCCACCCACACTAATGGAAGGAGATATACAAGGGCATGAATACCCTTGGAAGAGGGTGAGGATCCTTGGGAGTCGTGTTAGGGAAGAACCAAAGATGCAGAGAGAAGAGAGAAATTGCAGAAGGAAAGTCCTTGGGAAAGCCACAGTGGAGGGGACGTGTAACCCAATCACAGGGGTTGCCTTTAACAGAAGCAAAGAAACTTCTTCCATTGAATTAAAGAAAAGGTAGGGAAAATGGGTAGTTGTATATTGTATGATAGTCAAATGAAGTAGTATTTGTCTTATGGCTTCTATTTTCTATCTTATGGCTTCTATCAACTGAGAGTGGAGGAGAGTTGAAGGCTTGGCACAGTGCTGTGGGAGAGTAGGAGAGCAAACATACTAAGAAAGCAAACAGAGCTGCCAGAGAGTATCAAGGGCCCATCTGATATCTGTGGTTTTCCACTTATGGTGCAAGCAAGTCTGACTTGGTATGTGATTGTCCCAAATTCATTCCATGACTCATGCATGGAATAATAGTAATAAATAATGCTTATTGACTATCTAGTATGGTCAGTTGGTACAAGTCTAAATGTATAGTCTCATTTCAACTTTTTATTTCATATCCATGAGGCAGGCATTATTATTATCATCCTCATTTTACAGAGGTGCTAAGCAACATAAAGATATACAGGTATTAGGTGGCAGAGCAGGTGTTTGAGCCTTGGGAAGTTGAACTCCAGAGCTATCACCCTTATTCCTTATACCATAGTGTCTCCTTGTAGACAAAGCAGAGAGCAGGATTCCTCAGGGATAGCGGTTAGCCAGCTGGATGAGCAATGGAAAGAAAGAGAAGATCATACTGTTGAGGAAGTTGGTATACCCGTGACTTAAGAAAAGTAAGCTGTGATTTAAGAAAAGGACAGGAGGGGGGTGAGGGATGGTGAAGAGGTCATAGGTTAGTGGGTTGGAGAAAACAAAGAGTTAACCAATAAAATCAATAAAACAATGGGAATGGAATAAATGCAGGACAGTTTGGGTTCTAAAATATCATCAGTATGAATGAATATTTGCCAAATATTTTTAAACCAAGAACTATACTAAATGCTGTATATGAAAGAAGGTTTCATTAGAAATTATAATTTGGGAATCAATATGGCCCTTTCTCCACAACTGAGGATAGAGATGAAATACCACACCTGAGGTAGGGGGGGCCACCTACTGGGAACATGGTTCACATCCGTGGCCTGAGCTTCTAGTCACCTAAATGGAATCTCCCATAATTTATTTGGGTTTATATACCCCAGGAGGACTTGGGATGGCCAAGGAGATTGAGGAATAGGTGCTATAAAGTATCTGAGATGTATTGCTTGATTATTGTAACGGACACTAATCTAGGCTTTAAATAAGATAACAAAGAAACTTTGTATTGCACCTTTCTGTTTCTGATCAAAGGAAGCTTATGTATTTATGTGCAGTGGTGAGATTCTGCCCTCCACCCCCCAAAAATGTGAACCTCCTAGGCTCCTATATAAGGAACACTAAGCACAGTAAATAATATCTTTATCCAGAGTTTAATAAAAAAAAAAAAAATACAAGGACAATGTCAAATGGAGGAAGGATTCAATAGTAAGTTGCTATTCAATTAAGCAAAACAGCAGGGGCAGAGATAACGAGGCCCAGGGTTGTGCTCTGTGATGCTGTGCCTTAGTGTAGGGACAAGAACTGAAGCATCTGAAGAGATTGATCATTTGTTGGCATAATGGTTTAGGAAAAAACTGGATATGAAAGACTGGTAGTACTTCTATCAAGAGTTCATCTACTGGGGCATCTGGCTGGCTCAGTCAGTTAAGCATCCGACTTCGGCTCAGGTCATGATCCCATGGTTCATGAGTTCAAGCCCTGCATCAGGCTCTGTGTTGACAGCTGGGAGCCTGGAGCCTGCTTCACATTCTGTGTCTCCCTCTCTCTCTACCCCTGCCCTGCTCACACTCTCTCTCTCAAAAAGTGAATAAATTAAAAAAAATATATATATAAAAGAGTTCATCTATTGAAAAACCATGAAGAAAGATGTTTAAATGAGATAATACCTGTCAAAGTTCCTACTCTCGGTACTCAATAAATATTAATTGAATGGAATCTGCTTCCTAGGTGCCAGCTCTTCAAGGATGGTTAACACATCTATTAGACTATATCTTGAATATCAGATGACTTTTAAGAATCCTTTGGCAGAGTCTGTGCAGCAAACACTGAATTCCAATTTGCTAACAAGCATGTGTCTTACAAATGCTCTGTGTTGGCTCAAGTGAAAGACATGTGCTTAAGATACCAGACAGAGTTGTCATTCACTGAATCATAGACTGCTGGAGTTGGAAGGGAAACAGAGATTATCTAGTAATCCAATACCCTCATTTGACCACTGAGGACACTGAGACCATGAAAGGTGGAATGCCTTGTCCAGCTAGGGCTGCTTAGCGAGTTTGGTGGGGCTAGGATTAGCACCCTGATCTGCCAACCTCAAGTTATGACCCTCAAGTTAGTTTCTTGTGCTAAGAATGTTCTGCCATTCACTCCCTTAGAACTGTGGCTAGAGAGATCACAACTTTCTGAAGTGATCTGCCAGTTGATAAGTTGCTTATCAACTTCTTTTTGTGGAAAGTTCTTCCTTCCTACATAAAGTACCTCAGGCAGAGGTGACCTCACCTCGGCTGTGGTCACATGTGATAGGCTGGGCGGGACCCCCTGAGAATCCTGCCTGGGCCAATCCCTCATCCCTGTGCAGTTTCCAAAGGACATGTGTACTCAGCCCTTAACTGGGACCTCTCCTCCTTCGCCGAAATGTTCCTACTAGTTGATTATAGAAGCATTAGAAAAAAGAGGGGGAAAAGCAAGAAGCCAAGACCTATCTTGAATCTTCTTACCCCTGACTCTTAGTGAGAAGGAGGCAGAGGCAGTTACAGCCCTGTGTGTGCTTGACTTCTTAAAACACAGAGACACTATTCATTTGTAAATCTGTCCCAGTCAGATTACTGTGTCTTCCACCTCAAGAAGGGTTCAGAGAGGAGAGAGGCACGGGAGCATTTCCCCTCCCCCTTCAGTGTGCAGGATCAGAACTTCTGACCTGAGCTACTGGTCTTGTCACAGTGACTTGATACAAAGTCTGCTAAAGTCACGGAAATTTGCCCTGTCCAATCTCACCTTAAGGTGAATGCCTGGTTTCCATTAGACTTTCTGAAGTATTTGAGAATATTCGGAGGCTCTCATAACCAGCCAGAATTCTGGCCTAGCCAATCTCTATCGTTGAAATAAGGGTGATTTTCTTTGGGTTTGTTGTTCATGTTCCTGTCCATTCCCTTTGTAGAAATTTATTGTGGGCTCTTGCTTATCATGTCCCTAATACACATGTGGGAAGTAACAGTGAATAAGACCTACTTTCAGGGAGCCCACAGTCTAACAAATTCCTGCCAAATTGTCTGTAAAGAAGTTTGAAGCCCTTTTTCTTCTTTATCCCTAAGATCAAAATTAGATCTGCTGAGAGACTTTACTTGTCTACCACAATCTGGGATGTAATTTTGATACGTACCCTAAAACAATTGTAGCCAAACAGTCTATACTAAGAAGATTGTGTGGTTTGGTCAGGAGGTAATTTCTGAGTAGCTAGTCTAAGCATGAGTTTAAATCACTGAATCTGGCATATAACCTTGGTTGCTCTCACTGGATGAAATGGAACAGAGTATCACTGTGAGATAGGTGTAGTAGAATTAAAGTGATTAAATTTTTACGCTTCGTCGAAGATACTGTTTTGGAAAGTCCAGTTTTACGATTTATATGTAGGGGAAACAGGCTCAACTCTAGAGTTTTGAAGGCAGGTCTGGGAGTTTAGGGTAAAGAGGTTAGCAGTAACATATGGGGGGTACGTTCAACTTGCAGAACAACATGGGACCTTGAGGTGCAAAGAAATAAAGGGATCCTGCCTTTATGTTGCTCTACGAGGACTGACTTACAGCATGTTGTGTTGATGCTCTGCCCTACAGTTACCAGTAACACACTTGCTTTCCTTATGTTTTTGTCATAATGGAAGGTTAAGTGCAAGTAAAATCTTCCTGATTCAGACTAATTGGGGATGGCTTGTCAAAATAAGTGAATGTCAAAAGTGCTCCAACATTTTAAATGAAATCCATATTTTAAAGAGGTGGTGTGCCTTGAATCAAACCTGCAGACAGAATAATTTGAGTCCATTAGTGTGACCTTCATTGTGGGCTCTTCAGTGAGATGGGAGAGAGCAGGCTTGAGTCAAAGCAGGTGTTCCTGCTAGCTACGCCTTTCTCCACTTTACCTCTCTGTAGATAGATCAAGAAGTGATATAACACAGGGTCTGGATTCAAATTCTGGCTTCTCTATTTGCTAGTCGTATGGCCATATCAAGTTGCTTAACATCTGTATGCTTTGTTTGCATCTATAAAATTAGGACAATGTTGTCTTGTCATTGCCTGTTGTTATTGAATATGGCCCAAAGACCTCCTGAAATTTGAAATGGATGGCAGTTTATCTCTTTTGTGGTTTCAGAGAATCTTTTATAAAATTTTGCTCAAGGATACAAAATTCCACAGTTATTTTGACTATTACAACCTCCTCCTTATTATGTTACCAAGGTATTTAAGAGAACTCCTTCCTGAAGTGACTTCGTTCATCTGAATTCTCTGGTTCCATTGTATATGTGGTGAGCTTGAATCTTCCTTTTTATCTCAGGAAGCTGTGAGCCATTTATATACTTGTGCAAAGAGGACAGATATTCTGTCTCTTAGGTTCATAGTCTGCTCAGATCCATAGCTCTTATACTAGAATAAACGCTACTATCCAAAGAGGTGAGAAGAGTTTTATCATATGCATTGAACATGTGTTGTTTAAAAGCTGTGGTAAGGGGGCCCCTGGGTGGCTCAGTTGGTTAAGCATCCAACTTCAGCTCAGGTCATGATCTCACGGTTTGTAGGTTCGAGCCCCGTGTCAGGCTCTATGCTGACAGCTCAGAGCCTGGAGCCTGCTTTGGATTCTGTGCCTCTCTCTCTGCTTCTTCCCCCCCACCCCCACTCTTTCTTTCTCTCTCTCTCAAAAATAAACATTAAAAAATATTTTTTTAAAACAGCTGTGGTGAAAATAACAGTAATGTCATCTTCCACCACCTCTCACTTCATACGGCGAAGAATCTCCGAGGTGTGGGTTTGTCCTTCCTGTTCTCCTCTGCATTTGAGTCTAGGACCTGTTGTACTTTTGTTTGGTCAAGAAGTCATTCTTTGTTCTTTCAGTAGATTGGGATGTGTAGCCCAAAGTGTACCTTTCAACTCTGGTACCTACTTGCTTCTACTATTAGGAAGAGATCCAGAAGGAGGAGAAAAGGACACTATGGTTAAACAACTTGGGGAAATTCTGGTTAAGAACAGAGACATAGTTTTGTTTTTTTTTTTTTTTTAAGTTACAAAACATTTTAAACATAGAGGAAGTTGGAAGAATAGTACAACACCCATATACCTATAAATATATAAAGAAGTTATTGATCATAGATGCCAATGGCCATTTTGAGTTTCTAAGAAGGTGAATACATTTAGATACATTTAGAAAATACTGGTTTATAATTATTTTTATAAATGAGAAATCCGTGGATAAGTATCTTATATTTGGGATAAATAACTGAAACTGCATTTAAAAAAAATTATTTTGAGAGAGAATGAAACCAAGTGCGAGCAGGGGAGGGGCAGAGAGACAGAGTGAGGGAGAAAGAGAGAGAATCCCAAGCAGGCTATACACTGTCAGCACAGAGCCCAACATGGGGCTGGACCCTAAAATCGAGTGACATCATGACCTGAGTCAAAACCAAGAGTCAGATGTTAAACTGACTGAGCCACCCAGGTGCCCCTAAAAGCTGCATTATTAAAGAAATAAACTGTCACACATGCAGAGAAAGATTAAAGTGTTGTTTGTGGGTCATGCAACCTTTGAAATATTTTCCCTAATAAAGCTGATAATTTTTTCAGTGTCAAGTTTCTAAAACAAACAAACAAACAAAAAAGAGTATTTCATGTGGTAAATTTTCACCTGTGTATCTGTGAATACCATTCTTGTGTGTGAAGTTTAAAAACTGGTAGAGAACACTACCTTTCTTGGTATATCAGTCTCCATTAAGGGTCAAGTGGAGGAGATGGCAGTTGTGAGAGGTGCCATCATAACAGAATTAAAAAGTGCCAAGGGAACAGAAAATCACAAGGTGTTTATACCCAGGAAAGAGTATCCGATAATATGTTTTCCACATTCTAAAAGGAAAATGACTTAAAATAGCAGAATAGTCTAAATGAAAAGAGCATATACAGTGGGTAGGATATTCGGATTGACACATTTTCTGTCAGCAACAGTGTGACTATTGCATAAAGGAGTTAAGCATTTGTGAACACTGAATACATTGTATAAGGACTCATATTGTTCAATATTTATTTCAGTATTACCCAACATTTAATGTATTATAATTCATGGAGGAACCTCAGAGTTAACGTCAGTTGACCCTCTTTGTAATCTTGGAAGGTGAATATTATTATCTCCATTTATATTTGTGGAAAATAAACCCAGAGAAGAATAGGTCAGTTTCTTCTGTCTGTCTATCATAATTTTGTACCAAATAACATAGATATTTGTCAAACACTGAAGAAAACAGTGAGGACCAACAGATTTAAGAACTTAAATCTGGTACTTAAGCAACAGTGGTAATTTAAAGAGATAGTATTTTGGGGTAAATTATAAAAACAATATGAAATGTAGTTTTTATAGGTTGTCATAAACATTTCGTGTAGCTTGTGCATGCTTTAGAAGTCAACTACAAGAGCTTAGTAAAGGCCAATCAATACTCACTAATTTCCGTTAATTTAGGTTAGGACCCAAAGTTTATTTAAATAACATTTTTTTAAAAAAAGTAAACTTTTGAGGCATTAAGGGAAAGACAACTTGTTGCATACAAGGGAGTCCCTATGACTATCAAATTCCTCAGCAAAAACATTACAGGCCAGATGGGAGTAGCATGATATAATCAAAATGCTAAAAGGGAGAAAATTTCAACCAAGAATACTATGCCAAGGAAGGTTATCATTCAGAATTGAAGAAGAGAACTTTTTAGAAAAACAGAAGCCAGAGGAATTCATCACTGCTAAACCAAGCCTTACAAGATGTTAAAGGAGCTTCTTTAAGCTGAAAAGAAAGGGCACTAATTAGTAACAAGAAAAACATATGAAAGTAAAACTGTTACCAGTAAAGGTAAATATATAGTAAATGTAGTGAATTAATCACTTATGAAGCTTATGTAAAAATTAAAAGACAAAAGTAGTAAAAACAAAAACTATACCGACAATAATTAATTAAGGGATACACAAAAGAATGTAAAATGTGACATTAAAAACATAAAACTTGGGGGAAAGGAGTAAAATGGGAGAGTTTTAGAATGGGTCCAAGCTTAACTTGCTATTAACTTGTTATAAAATAGACTGTTATATACATACACTGTTATATGTACCTCATGGTAAGTACAAAGCAAAAACCTATAGTAGATACACAAAAAATAAAATGAGAAAGGAACCTAAGAAAATAACACTACAGAAAATCATTAGAAGACAAGAAAAGAAAACAAGAGAACAATGGAACAGAGAGAAACTACAAAACAGCCAGAAAACAATTAACAAAATGGCAATAATACATACCTATCGGTAATTACTTTAAATGTAAATGGACTAAATTCTCCAATCAGGAGACACAGAGTAGCTGAATGGATTTAAAAAACAAGACCCATCTATATACTGTCTATAAGAGACTCACTTCAGATGTAAGGACACACATATACTGAAAGTAAAGGGATGGAAAAAGATGTTTCATGCAAATGGAAACCAGAAGAAATCCGAGGTAGCTATACTTATCAGATAAAACAGGCTTTAAAACAAAAATTATAATAAAAGACAAATATGGGCATTACATAATGATAAAGGGTTAGTCCAGCAAGAAGATATAACATTTGTAAATATTTATCCACCCAACATAGAAGCATCTAAATTTACAAAACAAATATTAACAGATTTAAAGGAGAAATTGACAGCAATATAATAATGCAAGGGGACTTTAATATCCCACTTATATCAATGGGTAGATCATCCAGGCAGAGAATCAATAAGGAAGTAACAGCATTAAATGACATATTAGGTCCAATGGGCTTAATAGATATATACAGAACATTTCATCCAAGAGCTGCAGTATACACATCCTTCTTCTTTTTTTTGAAAGGTTATTTATTTTGAGAGAGACAACGTGAGTGGGGGAGGGGCAGAAGGAGAGGGAGAGAGGGAGAGAGGGAGAGAGGGAGAGAGGGAGAGAGAGAGAGAGAGAGAGAGAGAGAGAGAGAGAGAGAGAGAGAATGAATTCCAACCAGGCTCTGTGCTGCCAGCACAGAGCCTTGATGTGAAGCTCAAACTCATGAAATTGTGAGATCATGACCTGAGCCAAGACCAAGAGTTGGATGCCACCCAGGTGCCCCTACACATTCTTCTTGAATGCACGTGGAATTTAAGTGTGCATATTCTCTGAAGCAGACCATATGTTAAGCCACAGAACAAGTCTTACTAAATTCAAGAAGATTGAAACCATGTTAAGCATCTTTTCCAACCACGATGGTATGAAACTAGAAATCAATTACAAGTATAAAACTGGAAAAATCGCAAATATGTGGAAAATAAAAGACCTACTGAACAACCACTTGGTCAATGTAGAAATCAAAGGAGAGAAAAAAATACCTTGAGACAAATGATAATGGACGTTTAACATACCAAAGTCTGTGAGATGCAGCAAAAGCAGTTCTAAGAGGGAAGTTTATAGCAACACATGCCTACCTCAAGAAATAAGAAAAATCTCAAATAATCTAACTTTACACCTAAGGGAAATAGAAGAGCAAATGAAGTCTAGAGTTGGTAGAAGGAAGGAAATAATAGAGGATAAATAAATTTAAAAAAAGACTAAAAATACAATGGAAAAGATCAATGAAATTAAAACCCGTTTTTTTAAAAAGAAAATTGGCAAAGTCTAGTGACTAGACTCACTAGGGATAAAGGAGAGAGGGCTCAAATAAATAAAGTCAGAAATGAAAGAAGTTACAACTGCTATACCAAGGAAATACAAAGGACCAGCAGAGACTACTATGCCAACAAATTGGACAATCTAGAAGAAATGGATAAACTTCTAGAAACATAGTATCTTCTAAGACCATGATGAAATAGAAAAATCTTAACAGACTGATTACTAGTAAAGTGATTCAATCAGTAATCAAAAAACTCTGAACAAACCAAATTCAAGACCAAGAGGTGATTTATACTGGTGATTTATACTAAACATTTAAAGATTTAATATTATCTTTTTCAAATTTTTTTAAAAAAAATAAAGGGGAGGGAATGCTTCCAAACTCATGTTACAAGACCAGTATTACTCTGATACCAAAATCAAACAAGGGCACCACAAAAAAGAAAATTACAGGCTAATATCCCTGTTGAACATAGATGCAAAATCTTCAACAAAATATTAGCAAACTGAATTCAACACATTAAAAGGCTCATACACCATGAGCAAGTAGGATTTGTTCCAGGGATACAAGGATGTTTCAGCATCTATAAATCAATTGCTGGGATACACCACATTAACAAAATGAAGAGTAAAAATTACATGATCTTCTCAATAGACCCACAAAACATTTGACAAAATTTAACATCCATTTATGATAAAAATCTCAACAAAGTGAGTATAGATTGAACATACCTCAGCATAATAAAGGCCATATAGGACAAGCTCAAAGCTGAGATTATACTCAGTGGCAAAAATCTGAAAACTTTTCCTTTAAGATCAGAAGGAAGACAAGGATGTCCACTGTCACAATTTTATTCAACATAGTATTATGCTAGAAATCCTAGCCATAGCTTTTAAGGAGGAAGAAGAAATAAATGCATCCAAATTGGAAAGGAAGATGTAAAACTGTCACTATTTGTAGATGATGTGATTTTATATATAGAAAACCCTGAAGAACTAAGAACTAAGTTGGAACTAAGAAACGAATTCAGAGAGAGAGGGAGACAGAAAATCCCAAGCAGGCTCTGTGCTGTCAGTGGGGAGCCCCATGCAGGGTTTGATCCCATGAACTCCTGAGATTATGACCTGAGCCGAAATCAAGAGTCAGCTGCTTAGCCTACTGAGCCACCCAGGTTCTCCCTATTATAATTTTTTACGTAAAAATAGTTTTTCCTAATAGCCTCTATGCTAGATTGCAAGAAGAATCAGGTGACCAAAATCACTATAGGAAGTTGAAAGAACGACCTTTTTGAACAGAAATTTCTTTTAGAATAAGAATAAAGAGCTACAAAAAAAAAAAAAAATACTATCACTCAACATATGGCTAAAAGCACATTTTCAGAACCTCTTGAACACCCACCAAGCACTCATGTAACAAGAAATGCAAATAGCAGTCCCTGCTCTTTCTGTAAACCCTATCTTGGGTCATTTCAAACTGTCAAGCTGCTCCTCTCTCACTGCCAACCATCTCATTCCCATTCTAAGATGCTACTAGTTCATTGCTTACATGGAGTCAGATGTCCATTTTCCTCCTTCTCTGCCCCTCCCCTGCTTGTGTGCACTATCTCTCTCTCTCAAAATAAATAAACTTAAAGATGTAATAGAAATGATGCAGTTTCATTGTATGCCTTTGTTTTTATGTTAAAATTAAGATACCTCAGGGGCGCCTGGGTGGCTCAGTCAGTTGAGCGTCTGACTTCGGCTCAGGTCATGATCTCACAGTCCGTGAGTTCGAGCCCCACATCGGGCTCTGTGCTGACAGCTCAGAGCCTGGAGCTTGTTTCAGATTCTGTGTCTCCCTCTCTCTCCGAACCTCCCCCATTCATGCTCTCTCTCTCTGTCTCAAAAATCAATAAAGGTTAAAAAAATTAAAAAAAAATTAAGATACCTCAAAGATCTTGTTTACCTTCAGGGATGAGTTGATGGCTTTATTGTTTAGAAAATTTTTTTGGCTGTTTCATTTAATCCCATACTTACTTCATTCAACAAATATTCACTGAGCTCCTACTCTTTGCCAGCTGCAAGAACATAGGTAAGAACAAGACTTGGAAAGAGTTCCTGTTCACACACTATTTGAGACAGATAGTAAACTCTGTGTTTACTGGTGGTGCATTACAGAGATAAGAATGGAAGAAGAAATATAGATAGATAGATAGATAGATAGATCTCTAGCTATACTGATTTTAAAAAGAGAGACTATAAATTACTAATGTCAAGAATGAAAGGATGTCACTATAGATCTTACAGACTTTAAAAGGATAATCAGGACATACTATGTTAGTAGAGGATTTTATGCCAGTATGTTATGCCAGTACTTTTGATGGCTTGGAGAAATGGGAAAATTCCTTGAAAAACATAAATTAAACCTGACCACAAGAAGTAACAGAATATTTAACCCACCATCTGTTAAATAAATGGAATTTATGGTTAAGGACCTTTGCACATGGAAAACTCCAGGCTTGGATGGCTTCACCAGTGAAATCTATCAAATACTTAAGGAATAAATAATACCAGTCTTACAAAAACTTTTACCAAAAAAGAATATGGAATTTTCCCAGTACATTTTAAGAGATCAACATAACCCTGATACTGAAAATATCCAATGACCTTACAAATAAAGAACATTATAGACTTTCATGTAAATAGACACAAAAATACTAAACAAAATATTAGCAAATCAAATCTAGCCACATAAAAATGGATAATACATTATGATCAAAGTTTTCCCTCTCTGGGAATGTACTTTTGGTGAAATACTTGACAATTAACTGGTATAATTAATTACAGTAGTAGACTGAAAGGGAAAAGCCACATGATCATCTCAAGAAGTATGAAGAAAACAAAGTTCAACACCCATTTGTAATCAAAAAAAAATTCTCAACAAATTAGAAATAGGACAGACATTCCTCGAACTGGTAAAGATTGTATATAAGAAACCTATAATTAACATCATGCTTAATAGAAAAATCAGTTCACCAACATCAGGAACAAGCAAGTATGTGTGCTCTAACCCCTATATTCATTGTGTTGGAGGTTTAGCCAGTGTGATAAGGCAAGAAAAATACATGAAAGACATAAAGATTAGAAAAAAAAGAAAGTAAAACTGTCTTTCTTTGCAGATGATATGATCACATACAGAGAAACCCTTAAGGATTTTGGCAAAACTACTAGAACTGATTAGTGAATTTAGCAAAGTAATAGTATACAAGGTTATTTTATAAAATTCAATTGCATTTGTAAAATAAAATTTTTTAAAAATTACAATGACATCAAAAACTAAACATTTGGGAATAAAATTAAATAAAAATGTACAAGAAAGTGTGTAAGATTAAAACACTGATAAGAGTAATTCAAAAGGACCTAAGTAAATGAATTGATATACCGTGTTCAATGAAAAGATTCAATATGGTTAAGATGACAGTTCTCCACATTGGGGCGCCTGGGTGGCTCAGTCAATTAAACATCCCACTTCGGCTCAGGTCATGATCTCATGGTTCATGAGTTTCAAGACCTGCCTCAGGCTCTGTGCTGACAGATCAGAGCCTGGAGCCTCCTTCGGATTCTGTGTTTCCTTATCTCTCTGCTTCTCCCCTGCTCTCACTCTGTCTCTTTCAAAAATAAATAAACATAAAAACAAAAGATGTTAGTTCTCCACAAATGGATTTATAGATTCAGCATGGTCCCAGTCAGAATCTCAGCAAGAATTTTGCAGTAATTGACAAGCTAATATAAAATGGGTGGAAATGCAAAATAACTATAATAGTCAAAACAATTTTGAAAAATAAGAATAAAATTGGAAGACTTATTCTACTTGATTTTGGGACTTGCTATAAAGTGAGAGTAGTCTGGGGCACCCAGATGGCTCAGTCAGTTAAGTGACCAATTCTTGATTTCAGCTAAGATCATGATCTCACTATTGTGAGATCAAGGCCTGCATCAAGCTCTGGGCTGAGCATGGAGCCTTCTTGGGATTCTCTGTCTTCCTCTCTCTCTGCCCCTCCCCACTCTCTCTTTCATGCTCACTCTCTCTCTCTCAAAATAAATAAATAAACATTAAAAAATAATAATAATAAAGTGAGAGTAATCCAGACAATGTTCTCCTGGTGCTATACAATAGGTAGATTTAGGCAACAGAATAGAGAGCCCCAAAAGTAGACCCACGCAAAAATGGTTCAACAAAGGCACCAAAGAAATTGAGTGAAGTCTTTTCAACCACTACCCATATGGAAAGAAAAAAACCCAAAAAACCTGTACCCTTACCTTGTACCATACACAAAAATTAATTCAAAATGAATCAGATACAAATAGAGAAGTTAAAACTTACCAAGCTTCTCAAAGAAAACAGAAGAGATTATCTGCTATCTTAGGGTAGGCAAAGGTTTTTCAGATAAAAACTAGAAAGTACTAATGTAAAAGAAAAATAGATAAATTAGACAGTCAAAATTGAAGACATTTGCTCATCAAAAGACACAAGAAAATAGATCAATAATTAAGTGAATTTCCTTTGCTGTCACTTTCATCTTGGGATAGCCAAACATTAGATTCATTTAATGCCTACTTTGTACCAGCCACTTTGCTGAATGCAGAGAATATACTATTAAACAAGAAGGACGCAGTCCTCCTGGAACATTCAATTTGGTGGGAGAATAGTCAAACTAATAAATATTATGAAATGATAACTGCAAGGATAATGAAGGCATAGGACTCATATTGCAGTTTTCATTTTACAAATGTAGAAACCTGGAGTGGTTAATAATTTGCTAAGTTGCAAAGCCAGTCTAAGCTCATATTTGCTGACTCCTATTCTCCTGTCCCCCCTTTTTTTCCTGTTGTTTTAAGCAAAAAGAGTGGAATTTAAAACTTAAGCTTAGTAACTAGGATCAAGTAGTAAATGGTATTCATGCTTTTAGTTTACTACAAAGAGAAATAGAAGTGTAGCTATTTAAAGAAATTCCATTTTAATGTTGCTGTCTTAACAGCCTTGTTTTAAAATTAGTTTTTTTTTTCTGATACCAACACCAAAGTTAGGCAAGTTTCCCTAATTATATTCTCTTGTAATGTAACGCCCAGTGAGTTGGAAAGGAGAACTCTGCTCAGGCAGCCCCTCTAATCTTTGCTAAGTATTTTTGGTGTATCCTTTTTAAAAAGTTGGCAAAGTGGACAGGAAGGCACTGGCGAGTAGAAGGAGAGAAAAATATAGGACTTGGAGCTTATCACGTGGGAAAGAAGACTTTACTTTCTAAATATGTAATGGAAAATTAATGTTTTGTTCTTCTTTATACCCTTTGATGGGTGACAGCAAAACATTGATTATGTCTTGTGTTCTTAAAGTGTTTTACACTCTTTACGGTCATTCCATATATGGGACCTCTTATAATATCCTTTCAGTTTTATCAGAAGGCAACCATGGCAAGAGGTTAAATGGTTCTTTCAAGATCATGTAATAAATGACTTTGAGTTCTTTCTTTCTGATCTTCCTCCTTGTTTGTTTTTATCTCATTTGTCATGGGTTTGTAGATTTTCATGTTGATATCTTCCATTGAGACTCATTCTTGCTTTAGTCGGTTTACTCATGTGAAACTAGCGATACCCATCTTGTTTCTCAGTAACTTCCAGGCCATCATCATTGTGTCCCCTTCACCCCAAAATATCTGTTAATTCACAGTTGCCCCATCTTATTGGTACAAACCACACCCCCCCCCCAAAGTGCTTGTGTAGGAATAGAAACTCAGTAAACATTCAAATGAACAGAAAATGAAAGAACAAGCAAGTTATTGTATGGATTCTCTCTGATCATTTTCCCCTATCACCTTTCTTTTCAGTATCTCATCTATTACCACATCCTATTTGTGTTTCTGCCATGCTGTTCTCTTCCCCAATAATTATTATCTTCATTCCTATGGTATCCCCACTGCTTACTTTGTTTCCTTGCACTTCCTCCTCATTGAAGTCCATTTTTCACAGAATTGGAAATCTGACATTTGGAAATTGGAAAATTGATATTTCTATCTAAAATAATCCTAAGTTTGGCGTGCCTGGGTGGCTCAGTCGGTTAAGTGTCTGACTTTGGCTCAGGTCATGATCTTGCGGTTCGTGAGTTTGAGTCCCACATCAGGCTCTGTGCTGAACTCAGAGCCTGGAGCTCTGAACTCAGCTCTGAACTCAGAGCCTGGAGCCTGCTTTGGATTCTGTGTTTCCCTCTCTCTCTGCCCCTCCCCTGCTCACACACACACACACACACACACTCTCAAAAATAAATAAACACTAAAATAAATAAATAAATAAAATAATCCTAGGTTTGACATAACTTTTTCTTATTATAGAGGCAATATTTGTAGAATATTTTTAAGTGCTGATGAGAAAAAAGGAACTAATAATCATCTAAAATTCCACTTATCTTTCACAGGTAACCACCATTCATTCATCTTGCTGTGTATATCCTCCCAGATCAACAGGAGTGCTATCACTTATAGGGAGATCACATATCTGGCAAACTATTCTTGGTGACCCACCCTAAAACAAAAAAACCAGCTAACAAGGCTAGAGTAGCTGAAAGAGACATCAAAATACAGCTCATACTTGCTTAAGTAAAATTAGAAAATATTTACTTAGTGCTGTGGTATGCAAAACACCATGCTGGGCGTGTCGGGAACTCAGAAATAGCAATAATTATTTTGTACTTCCTAGGAGTTTTCAGTCCAGTGAGAAACACGCACCCCTTACCTTATTCACTCTTAGTACAGTCCCCACAAATGTGGTTATGTGATTTCTTGGACTGCAGCAAATTAAAAGTCGGGAATTAGTAGGAAGAAAGTACATCTCCCTACCAACAGTCAGTGTCTGAAGAGCAACAAGCATGAACTGATGTTGATGGAGGATCTGGAATCTATATTTCAAGTACTGTGCTAGTGAGCATATGAAATAGGAAATTTTCCACTCTGGATCCATGTAATGTGGTAGCAAGGAGCTCCTGATGGCACATCACTCAGTATTGCAGTTTAATATTTCCATGACCTTGTACCATCAGGAAAAGTTTGTTATGCTCAGTAGAGAGACAAGAAGGCAACTAATACGTTTGAGAGAAATTTGCAACAAAAATTATTAAAGTTTATCAGTCAAAGGGGTAGAAACTTCTTTCATTAAAAACCAATTTATGTGGCATATGTCCACTAACATTGATGGGATTATTGCTTTTACCATGAGTACAACAACATGGAAGTACGTTCCCAATGATTTCACGCATTCCCAACAGTTGTCTAAGGGTTTGTGGCCTTCTCAGTAAGGCCCCATATTGCTCTCCTGACTTTCCTTTCCAGGTGCGGATCTCAAAGACCCAAGAGATGATATTCTAACCTTAGTGTGCAAAATATGTTGGACATATAACATATAGTGTGTTTTTCAAGGGGTCGCTATTGACAGAGGGCACTGGATTCCTTTCTTAGCTGTTGCTCTAAAAGTCAGAGTGACCTATAAAAAAATAAGTCCCAGCCCTCATGCGCCTCTTAACATACAGGGTCCTGAATAGGCAGGGGTTTTCTCTTTCAGCCTTTGCTGTCTAAATGGGGATCCTGAGAGATCCCTGCCAAAGTCAGCTGGAAAAAATAATTATGTCCCTGCCTTGCCTTTGGCTCACGCATTTTCCCTAGATCATGAGAATCAACTTGCCACTGTTTTCCAAAAATGAAACAATAGCCTGACCTAGGAGGCTGATGGCTAGGGACAATCAGGAAGCAAACCTGCTTTACTTGTCACCTGCTTTATGTCAGGCACTTTCCCATGGTCCCCACGTGAGGTGTTCCTGTCACATAGAGGAAACAAACATACTTGCAGATATTTATAGTACAGTCTTCTGAGTTCTGTAGTAGTGAGCTCAAACGTGTTCTGGGAACACAGAAAAGGGAAAGCTAACTACTTAGGGGAGTCCATGAAGGCTTTGGAGTAAATGATGTTAGAACTAATTCTAAAGGCTGACAAAGAGATTGTAAAGTGGAGAATGAGGTGAATGGTACTCCAAGCAGAAAGCAAGGCAAAACAACAAGGGAAGCACAGAGTGAGTGCAGAGACCAGGGGACAGAAAGGAGCCTGGTGGAAGGACAGGGAGATGAGGGTGTTAGAAGCAGCCATTAGCGTTAGGATATCGGCCTTGCTGACTTTGCTGGGGACACATCCTGCCAGTGTCATGCATCATATAAGAAGCATTTCAGTTTCGGGGCACCTGGGTGGCTCAGTCGGGTAAGCATCTGACTTTGGCTCAGGTCATGATCTCGCGGCCCGTGAGTTCGAGACCCGCGTCGGGCTCTGTGCTGACAGCTCAGAGCCTGGAGCCTGCTTCGGATTCTGTGTGTCTCTCTCTCTGCCCCTCCCCTGCTCGCACTCTGTCTCTCCTTCAAAAATAAATAAACATTAAAAAAAAATTTTTAAACAAGCATTTCAATTTCATAAGGAGGGTTTTTTGGGGGGAGGGAGGCGATTACATACTTTTTATCCCATGCTTGTATTGGGCATGAATTTTAAGTCGTGTGCTTATAAATACAGAAATAACAGACTGTGGAAAGATCACGATAGCCTACCCGTTCTGAAAAATGTGCAAACAGCTAAGTTTCTATGTTAGAGAATACTAACAGCAAACGAAAAAGACAAATTTCTGGTGAATTTAATCTCATACCATGCATGGAATATGAAGCTAATAATGGGCCTGTAATGAAAAAGCAAGCCACGATATTAACCACAATTAGGAATGAAGTTCCATATAGTACATGATTAAAATACAAATATGAATAAAGGTACAAAATCAGCAAAATCTCAATACATTTGAATAAAATGCCAGCAAGTTACCATTGCTTATTAATGCAAAATGATACTTCAGGAAAAACTGACAACGAAACATAACAAACTTAACTGAATCCCAGTGTTATGCTCATAGTTTTAAAAAAAGCAGATACTTTATCGGGAGCAAGACCAACTAAATTCTAAAAGGAAACATATTTCAATGAACATTAAAGCTATAGGACAGGTCCCCCGAATGTACAAAACTATCATAAAAGTTTTAATCTTCACCTTCAGACCGTAAAAATACATCATCTTCAGGGCCGGGTAAACAGAACCTGAAAATCCACCACCATTGCCAGAATCCCAAGGATCCCCTTCACTACTGGAACTCACTGCAGTGCAGATCGAGTCGGCCCCTATGTGCAGAACACCACCTCCCAGTCCCTTTGCAGAGTTTGGTTGCAAAGTTGGTAACTATTAAGGTAGAACTCAGTATTAAGTAATACTTTTGTCACTTTTGACCCACAGACTACAACAGTAATAAATTTAAAAGTAGAGTCTGAGGTAAATAATAAATTCCACCTCAGCTGGACTAGATTTATTTGCTGTGCGTGGCCTACTTCTGTGAAGAAGAGGACCCATGTGTTTCCTAGGATGTGTTGTGTCGCTGTTCTTACCACTGAGGAGGGTGGGGGCAGGGTAGCAGAGCGGTGCCTGGTAACCGTTAGCCACACTTCACCTCTGGTGGTCCTCCTTCCATCTGTAATATGGTATCTGAAGCATAAAATGCATTTGAGGGTAAGGCTGTGCATCTAGATAAGTACTTAAGATTTTTCTGCATAAATGAGGTCGTCTGCCTTAGATTTGTTCAGATTTGCAGTAGCATTGTACGACAGATACGTTTGTGCCTTTTTTTCCTCTGCATTCTCATGATGTTTCTGTTAGAACTATGTAATACTTAAATGTAGTGCCCACTTATTCTATGTACCTTTAACTAGATTTCGTCTTGGTTATTTTTTTTTCTTTTTTGTAATTGGGCTATTTGTCTACTTGTTGAATTTTTTTTTTAGTTTAAATACTTCAGAATTTATTTTCTTTTTGTTTTGTTTTTATTTTTTTGATTTATTTTTTTTTAATTTACATCCAAATTAGTTAGCATATAGTGCAACAATGATTTCAGGAGTAGATTCCTTAGTGCCCCTCACCCATTTAGCCCATCCCCCTTCCCACAACCCCTCCAGCAACCCTCAGTTTGTTCTCCATATTTATGAGTCTCTTCTGTTTTGTCCCCCTCCCTGTTTTTATATTATTTTTGTTTCCCTTCCCTTATGTTCATCTGTTTTGTCTCTTAAAGTCCTCATATGAGTGAAGTTATATGATTTTTGTCTCTCTCTGACTAATTTCACTTAGCATAATACCCTCCAGTTCCATCCACGTAGTTGCAAATGGCAAGACTTCATTCTTTTTGATTGCTGAGTAATACTCCATTGTATATATATACCACATCTTCTTTATCCAGTCATCCATCGATGGACATTTGGGCTCTTTCCATACTTTGGCTGTTGTTGATAGTGCTGCTATAAACATGGGGGTGTATGTGTCCCTTTGAAACAACACACCTGTATCCCTTGGATAAATACCTAGTAGTGCAATTGCTGGGTCATAGGGTAGTTCTATTTTTATTTTTTTGAGGAACCTCCATACTATTTTCCAGAGTGGCTGCACCGGCTTGCATTGCCACCAGCAATGCAAAAGAGATCCTTTTTCTCCACATCCTCAGCAACTGTTGTTGCCTGAGTTGTTAATGCTAGCCATTCTGACAGGTGTAAGGTGGTATCTCATTGTGGTTTTGATTTGTATTTCCCTGATGATGAGTGATGTTGAGCATTTTTTCATGTGTTGAGTGGCCATCTGGATGTCTTCCTTGGAGAAGTGTCTATTCATGTCGTTTGCCCATTTCTTCACTGGATTATTTGTTTTTTGGGTGTTGAGGTGATAAGTTCTTTATAGATTTTGGATACGAACCCTTTATCTGATATGTCATTTGCAAATATCTTCTCCCATTCTGTCGGTTGCCTTTTAGTTTTGCTGATTGTGGCCAAGATCAAAGAGGTTTTTGCCTGCTTTCTCCTTGAGGATTTTGATGGCTTCCTGTCTTACATTGAAGTCTTTCATCCATTTTGAGTTTATTTTTGTGTCTGGTGTAAGAAAGTGGTCCAGGTTCATTCTTCTGCATGTCACTGTCCAGTTTTCCCAGCACCACTTTCTGAAGAGACTGTCTTTATTCCATTGGATATTCTTTCCTGCTTTGTCAAAGATTAGTTGGCCATACGTTTGTGGGTCCATTTCTGGGTTCTCTATTCTGTTTCATTGATCTGAGTGTCTCTTCTTGTGCCAGTACCATACTGTCTTGATGATTACAGCTTTGCAGTATAGCTTGAAGACTGCGATTGTGATGCCTCCTGCTTTGGTTTTCTTTTCCAAGATTGCTTTGGCTATTCAGGGTCTTTTCTGGTTCCATACAAATTTTAGGATTATTTGTTCTAGCTCTGTGAAGAATGCTGGTGTTACTTTGATAGGGATTACATTGAATATGTAGATTGCTTTGGGTAGTATCGACATTTTAACAATATTTGTTTTTCCTATCCAGGAGCATGGAATCTTTTTCCATTTTTTTGTGTCTTCTTCAATTTCTTTCATAAGCTTTCTGTAGTTTTCAGTGTATAGGTTTTTCACCTCTTTGGTTAGATTTATTCCTAGGTATTTTATGGTTTTTTGTGTAACTGTAAATGGGATTGATTCCTTGATTTCTCTTTCTGTCGCTTCATTGTTGGTGTATAGGAATGCAACCAATTTCTGTGCATTGATTTTATATCCTGCAACTTTGCTGAATTCATGAATCAATTCCAGCAGTTTTTTGGTGGAATCTTTTGGGTTTTCCATATAGAGTATCATGTTGTCTGTGAAGAGTGAAAGTTTGACCTCCTCCTGGCTGATTTGGATGCCTTTTATTTCTTTGTGTTGTCTGATGGCAGAGGCTAAGACTTCCAATACTATGTTGAGTAACAGTGGCGAGAGTGGACATCTCTGTCTTGTTGCTGACCTTAGGGGGAAAGCTGTCAGTTTTTCCCCATTGAGGATGATATTAGCATTGGGTCGTTCATATTTGGCTTTTATGATCTCGAGGTATGTTCCTTCTATCCCTACTTTCTTGAGGGTTTTTATCAAGAATGGATGCTGTAATTTGTCAAATGCTTTCTCTGCATCTATTGAGAGGATCATATGGTTCTTGTCCTTTCTTTTATTGATGTGATGAATCACATTAATTGTTTTGGGGATATTGAACCAGCCCTGCATCCCAGGTATAAATCCCACTTGGTCGTGGTGAATATTTTTTTAAATGTATTGTTGGATCTGGTTAGCTAATATCTTGTTGAGGATTTTTGCAGTCATGTTCATCAGGGAAATCGGTCTGTAGTTCTCCTTTTTAGTGGGGTCTCTGTCTGGTTTTGGAATCAAGGTAATGCCGGCTTCATAGAAAGAGTTTGGAAGTTTTCCTTCCATTTCTATTTTTTTGGAACACCTTCAAGAGAATAGGTGTTAACTCTTCCTTAAATGTTTGGTAGAATTTCCCTGAAAGCCATCTGGCCCTGGACTCTTGTTTTTTGGCAGATTTTTTATTGCTAATTCGATTTCCTTACTGGTTATGGGTCTGTTCAAATTTTCTATTTCTTCCTGTTTCAGTTTTGGTAGTGTATATGTTTCTAGGAATTTGTCCATTTCTTCCAGATTACCCATTTTATTGGCATATAATTGCTCATAATATTCTGTTATTATTGTTTTTATTTCTGTTGTGTTGGTTGTGATCTCTCCTCTTTCATTCTTGATTTTATTTATTTGGGCCCTTTCCTTTTTCTTTTTGATAAAACTGGTTAGTGGTTTATCAATTTTGTTAATTCTTTCAAAGAACCAGCTTCTGGTTACATTGATCTGTTCTACTGGGGTTTTCTTTTGTTTGTTTTGATAGCATTAATTTCTGCTCTAATCTTTATTATTTCCTGTCTTCTGCTGGTTTTGGGTTTTACCTGCTTGTTCTTTTTCCAGCTCCTTAAGGCGTAAGTTTAGGTTGTGTATCTGAGATCTTTCTTCCTTCTTTAGGAAGGCCTGGATTGCTATGTACTTTCCTCTTATGACCGCCTTTGGTGCGTCCCAGAGGTTTTGGGTTGTGGTGTTATCATTTTCATTGACTTCCATACACTTTTTAATTTCCTCCTTAACTGCTTGGTTAGCCCATTCATTCTTTAGTAGGATGTTCTTCAGTCTCCAAGTATTTGTTACCTTTCCAAATTTTTTCTTGTGGTTGATTTCAAGTTTCATAGTGTTGTGGTCTGAAAATATGTACAGTATTACCTCGATCTTTTTGTACTTATTTAGGGCTGATTTGTGTCCCAGTATATGGTCTATTCTGGAGAACGTTCCATGTGTACTGGAGAAGAATGTATACTCTGCTGCTTTAGGATGAAATGGTCTGAATATATCTGTTAAGTCCATCTGGTCCAGTGTGTCATTCAAAGCCATTGTTTCCTTGTTGATTTTTTTATTAGATGATCTGTCCATTGCTGTGAGTGGGGTGTTGAAGCCCCTGCTAGTATGGTATTATTATTGATGAGTTTCTTTATGTTTCTGATTAATTGATTGATTGATTTGGATTTTCCCACATTTGGCGCATAAATGTTTATAATTGTTAGGTCTTCTTGGTGGATAGACCCCTTGATTATGATACAGTGCCCTTCTGCATCTCTTGAAACAGTCTTGGTTTTTAAATCTAGATTGTCTGATATAAGTATGGCTACTCTGGCTTTCTTTTGTTGACCATTAGCATGATGATGGTTCTCCATCCCGTTATTTTCAATCTGAAAGTGTCTTTAGGTCTAAAGTGGGTCTCTCATAAACAGCATATAAATGGATCTTGTTTTCTTATCCATTCTTTTGTGTCTTTTGATTGGAGCATTGAGTCCATTGACATTTAGAGTGAGTACTGAAAGATATGAATTTATTGCCATTATGATGCTTGTAGAGGTGGAGTTTCTGGTGATGTTCTCTGGTCCTTTCTATCTATATATATCTATCTATATCTGTATCTCAATAGATATCTGTATCTATATGTATATCTCAAAAGATTAGAAAGATATCATCTATCTATATCTATATATACATTTTCGTTTTTTCTCCCCTCAGAAAGTCCTGCTTAAATTTTTTGCAGGGCTGGTTTAGTGGTCACAAACTCCTTTGATTTTTGTTTGTCTGGGAAATTTTTTATCTCTCCTTCTATTTTGAATGACAGCCTTGCTGGATAAAGAATTCTTGGCTGCATATTTTTCTGATTCAGCACACTGAATATATCCCACCACTCCCTCTGGCCTGCCAAGTTTCTGTGGATAGGTCTGCTGCAAACCTGATCTGTCTTCCCTTGTATGTTAGGGACTTTTTTTCCCTTGCTGCTTTCATGATTCTGTCCTTGCCTGAGTATTTTGTGAATTTGACTATGATATGCCTTGTTGATGGTCAGTTTTTGTTGAATCTAATGTCCTCTGTGCTTCCTGGATTTTGATGTCTGTGTCTTTCCTCAGGTTAGGAAAGTTTTCTGCTGTGATTTGCTCACATAACCCTTTTACCCCTATTTCTCTCTCTTCCTCTTCTGGGACCCCTATGATTCTGATGTTGTTCCTTTTTAATGAGTCACTGATTTCTCTTAATCTTAAATCGTGCTCTTTTGCCTTCATCTCCCTCTTTTTTTTCTGCTTCATTGTTCTCTAGAAGTTTGTCCTCTGTATTGCTGATTCTCTGTTCTGCCTCATTCATCCTTGCTGCCACTGCATCCATCCGTGATTGCAGCTCAGTTATAGCCTTTTTTATTTCATCCTGGCTGTTTTTTACTTCTTTTATCTCTGCAAAAATAGATTCTAATCTATTTTCAACTCCAGATAGTATTCTTATTATTGTGATTCTAAATTCTGGTTCAGACATCTTGCTTGTATCCGTGTTGGTTAAATCCCTGGCTGTCATTTCTTCGTGCTCTTTCTTTTGGGGTGAATTCCTTCATTTTGTCATTTTGTAGGGAGAAAAGGAATTAATGAGGTAGAGAAATTGAAATTAAAAAAATTAAAATTAAAAAAATATTAAAATTAAAAATTAAAAACACACACACACAAAAATTGAATAGATGATGCTAGATCCTAGGTGTTTTTTGGTCCGGGTGTTGAAAGTGGTTTGAGAGATTAAAGAAAAAAAGGAGGTGGGGGGGAAAGGAAATCATTTGAGAATTTGAAAAAATTAATGCACTGAAGTAGACTAAAATGAGACGATGGGGTAAAATAGAATTTGAAAAAATAAACACAAAAGTAAAGAATATAGCAGAAAAAATTAAAGAAAAATATTTTTAATAAAAATTAAAAATAAATATGAATTTTTTCATTTTCTGTATTTAAGAAAAAGAAAAGAAACAAAAGAGAGAAAAAAGATTTAAAAAAAGAAATGAAAAAAGAAAAGAACCATTTGAAAATTTGAAAAAGTGAATACACTGTAGTAGACTAAAATAAAATGATGGAAGTAAAATAGAATTTGAAAAAATTTACATAACAGCAAAAAATATAGTAATAAAAATTAAATAAGAATATTTTTAATAGAAGTTGAAAGTAAAAATGAAGTTTTTCTCTTTCTGCATTCAAGAAAAAGAAAAGAAATAAAGGGAAAAAAGAAAAAGGAAAAAAAGGAAATTGTTTGAAAATTTGAAAAGGTGAGTACACTGAAGTACACTAAAATAAAATGATGGAAGTAGAATTTGAAAAAATTTACACAAAAGTAAAAAATATAGTAATAAAAATTAAAGAATGATATTTTTAATAATTAAAAATAAAAATGAATTCTTTCTCTTTCTGTATTCAAGAAAAAGAATTGTAAAAGAGAAAAAGGAAAAAGAAAAAAAAGAAAGAAAATTGAATAGATGAGCGTGCTAACAGATTGACGTAGGATTGAAATTACTTTGTTTTTCCCTAGAAGTCAGTCTATGTAGCCCTTTATAGTCTATAAATTAAGCGGGCAGTGAGACTTGTGTTCTTGAAGAGCGAAGTTGGCCCAGTTGGGCGGGGCTCAGTGTAACAGCTCCGCTCTCCACTAGATGGCGCTACTAGCCTACTGGGGTGGATTGCTGCGGGGCTCGTAGGTGCGTATGCGCATGCGCGGGATTGGTGAAAATGGCGCCAGCCAGCTACCCAGTCTGTTCTCCCGCCCTCCGTCTTCAGCTCTCATCCGCTCCCCGCTTCTTCACTCTCCGTGACCAGGCCCCAGGCAGTATCTCTCTCCCGAGTTTTGTCTCAGATGCGGCTGTTTTCCCCGGCCTCTTACTTCCGAAGGACTCCAGCTTTGACCCATTCTGCGCCTCTGCGGGAGGGTCTCACTGAGCAATGGCTCACCGAGAATGGTCTCACCGAGAATATCAGCTGCACCCAGGTACACCTTCTGGACTCTGTTGTTGCCGGTGCCCCAAGACTGTGGCCAGGTGCCAGCTGGCCCCAGAAAATGTTCACGAGACAGTGTAGCAGCAGCATCTCAGGGATTATGGAAAATCACAACACATATCTGGCACCACCCTTAACGACCATGCCCCAGTACCAGCGAACATGGCCTCCTTCTGGGGTCTGCTGGGACCAGGTGGCTTCAACAGTTTCTACCAAATGTCCTTCCAGCAGTGGAACTGCTTTTCCTTGTGTGGCCCAAGAACCTCCCAGCCAGACCCCACTCTGCTCCTGGGGATTCGCCCTTCCCACCAGTGCACCACCAGGTATCAAGCTGTGGAGTTGCAGCCTTTGCGCTGCCCTTGTTTACAGTCTTAATGGAATTTAAACTCTCTCCTTTCTCCTTTCTCCCTTCTCCCTTTTTAGTTTAGTCCCTTTGGCTGTTTCCAATTTTCCACTTTCTCTCCAGCTGCTTTTGGGGAGGGGTGCTTTTCCCCTATCCACCCCCACACCTCCCAGCTGAGCTTTCTCAGCTTGGAAAAGCACATCCCTTCCTGCACCTTCTAGCTCCCCAAGTTCACTTCCCCACGCGGCATACCTGCTGAATTCTGTAGTTCAGGTTGTGCAGATTGTTGTGTTAATCCTCCAGTCAGTTTTCTAGGTGTGTGGGATGGTGTAGTGTTGGTCTGGCTGTATTTCATGGACGCGAGACACACAGAAAGCTTCCATTCTGTTCCACCATCTTGACTCCTCCTCTGAGTTTTTTTTAAAGTAAGCTCTATACCCGGTGTGAGGCTTGAACTCACAACCGTGAGATCAAGAGTCATATGCTCTACTGACTGAGCCAGGCAGGCACCCTGATCTTTATTATTTTAATCCCCCAGTAAGATATGGAACAGTAGTGATTGCTTTTTTTTTAATTATCTGTGTTAAGTATTATGGCACAGTAGAAGATTCAGAGGCCCGAGTCTTATTTTTTATGTAGCTCTTAACCATGCAATCTTGAGTAAATTGTGCTTGTTCCTTTATTCACCTGTAAAACAGAGGTGGACTATGTGTCTTTTTCATTTTTTTTAGCTTTAAAAAAACTTCAAAAGATAATTAAAAATTCACTCACAGTTGTAAGAAATAACACAGAGAGACCCTGTATAACCTTCACCCAGTTTCCTCCAAGAGTAACATCCTGCTTAACTACAGTACAGTATCACACCCAGGGAACTGATACTGATATAATCCACTGACCTTATTCAGATTTCAGCAGTTTTACATGCGCCTGTGTTTGTATGTGCATGCAATATTATCACATGTGTAGATTTTTGTCACTAACACCACAGTGAAGATAGATATCGTTCCCATCACAAGGATCCCTCCTGTTGCCCTTTTATGGAGACTACTACCTCTTTCCCACCCCTACATCCCTAACCCCTAGGAATCACCAATCTGTTTTCCATGTCTATAATTTTGTCCTTCAAGAATGTTATATAAATGGAATCATATGGTGTATAACCTTTTGAGATCTACTCTTTTCACACAACATAGTTCCCTTGAGATCCATCCAAGTGCTATAGAAGGTAATCGAGAGGACATGGCCTCCAGCTGACCTCAGAGCTGGACCTGGGCAATCAGAGACTCCTCACCTCCTCCCTTGTTCTTGGAATGTAAATACACATTCTGCTCACCATTCCCACACTAGGAGCTGTTTTAAGGATGTAGGTTTGAGAGAGGAAGGTGTTATTGAGACCATCTGGATGGTATATGTGATTGAACCCAGTTAAGGCCTCGTTTAAGCTTTTAAGATCCTGGTGGGCAGATGTGGAGATCTACTTGTCTCGTGGCTGCCCAAGATAAGCCTGGATTGTAAGTTCCCTTGCTTGTTAACCTGCTCCCTCCCTATCTGGAATTGTCTGCCTCTTTCTTCAGTCTTTCCTGCCCTCTATATATCAGGGCCAGTTTCACATTAACCTTGGGAAGCTCCTGAGGTTTTTTGAACCAACACCAAGTTGTTGCGTTTCTTTCCACATCAACATATTAACATTTTTGGTTCTAAACTTTGATATGACCTCAAGGAGCCCGGGTGGCTCAGTTGGTGGAGCATGCAACTCTTGATCTTGGGGTTGTGAGTTTGAGCCCCACATTGGGTGTAGAGTTTACTTAAAAAAATAAATTAAAAAAATTTAAAACATTTTTTACATCCATGGATGTACCACAGTTTAAGTGAAGGACATTTCTGTTTTTTCTGTTTGGGGCTATTATGAATAAAGCTACTGTGGACATTCATGTAAGTTTTTCTTTCTCTTGGATAAACTCCCAAGAGTACAATTGCTGGATCAGTTATGGTTAAGTGCATGTTTAGTTTTTTAAGAAACTGCCATAGTTTTTCCATAGTGACTGTGTCATTTTATATTCACACCACCTATGTTTTTCAAGTTACTATTTATAGAACATGTGAGGTGTAAGTTGAGGTTCATGTTTTTGCCTATGGATGACCAGTGCTTCAGCACCATTTGTTTTAAAAAGCTGCCTTTCCTTCATTGCATTGCTTTCCCACCTTTGACAGAAACCAGTTGGATGTATTTATGTGGGTCCATGTTTGGGCTCTTAGCTCTGCTCCATTGGTCTGTGTGTCTCTCGCTCTGTCAATATCACACTGTCTTGAGTAGAGTAGCTATAAAACAAGCCTTTACCTTTGTGTGTGGTAGAGTGACTCCTCTCACTTTATACCTTTTTTTTTTTTATTAAAAATGTTTTAGGTGTTCTAGGTATCCTGTGCCTTTCCATATACATTTTATTTCATTTCATTTCATTTTTAAAATGTTTATTATTTATGAGAGAAAGAGAGCACAAGTGAGGGAGGGGCAAAGAGGGGGAGGAAAGAGAATCTAGGCCAGCTTTGTACTGACAGGAACAAGCCTGATGCAGGGCTCAAACTCACCAACCGTGAGATCATGACCCGAGCCAAAGTTGGATGCTCAACCAACTGAGCCACCCAGGTGCTCCTGCATACACATTTTAGAATGAGCATGTCTATGTGTATAAAAATCTTGCTAGTGTTTTGATAAACCTATATATCAGTTTGTGGAGAATTGACACTTTTACTGTATTGAGTCTTCCAACCCATTGCCACGATAACGTCTCTCCATTTATTTAAGTCTTCCTTCATTTCTTCAGTAGACTTTCATATTTTCAGAAAACAAATCCTGTGCATGTTTTCACTAGACTTATACATACGTAAGTATTTTATTTTATTTGGAGTGATTGTAGTTGTGTTTTATTTTTTGTAATTGTGTTTTAAATTTCAGTTTCCATGGGTTTGTTATAAGTATACAGAAGCACATTCTTATTATTCTTGTATTCAGTGATCTTACAGAGCTAGATATCTTTAGAAGTCCTTTTAGCTCTGAAATTCTGAAAGAATATTGACCAATTATTCCTTATTTCCAATGAAGATTGAAAGAGTGGAAGCCAGGTTAAGTTTTTTAGGAGTGGAAACCAGGTTAAGCCCAACCAAAAGAAGAACTTATTACCCAGAAACATGACTGCTTCAATAGACTACTTAGAAAATACTTCCTTCTTTGAGAGCTCTGATGATGGTATAATTAGTTTTTTTGTGGAAGACATACTGCTTGACTTTAGATAATCTATTTAGTACCCAGTAAACCCCAAATATCTCTTGATTCATTAAGAAAATATACCAATAACAGCGTTCTCAGAGTAGATTTAAGGTGTGTGTGTGTGTGTGTTAAGTCTCTGTATTTTAAAAGCTGGGTTACTCAATAAATTGAAATGCCTTTTAGTACATTTCCTCCAAGATAAAATATCAATTTATTTTAATGTGTCTGCTAGAAACTACATGTGGGTTTCACTCAAGAGCAACTACTAAAAAACACCACTGAAGAGCATGCAAGTCATTAGTCAGTGAATTGAACATATCAGTGATATCAGTATGGCCCTAGATTACCTAGGTAGGGATGTAAATCTCTGCAAAACCAAAAGGCTGATTTAGTCATGCATGATTCATGAGCAGCACTTCCGGAAAAGACTCAGGGAATAAGGTAGCTTCATGGCCCAGCTTCAGAATCTTGCATATTCAACACAACACCCAGCAGTATAGAAAACAAAGAGACATTCTCCTTTTATTTATTTACTATTGCTGGACATGAATAGTGCCACATAGTTTTTAGTACAGCAGAGGTTAGGAGCTTAACCATTTTACTTTAGGAATTTTTATTAAAAACTTCTAAAATTAAGGTACACACCTCCCTCCCCCGATCAAGATGAACCCGATGATTTAGGAGCATCGCATACTGGGGTTTTAACATGAAGACTCTGTGTCATTCAGCGACATTAACCACTGAGTAAAATAGCCTCAGGTCGCTGTAATTTTCAGATTTTTTTGTATTCTTTCTCTGTGTTGGGATTTTCGAGTGTGTCTCTTCTGCTTTGAAATCTTACCCCATAAGCAAATCTAAATTCATGGTTCTGAGGATAGTTCCTTACCATTTTACTGATAGTGAATGCAAAATCTTTAAGATGGTTCCTTCATCAGTGCTGAAAGACCGTCTAAATTCTCGGCCATGTTTGCAGAAGTTTAGATGTGTGGAATATCCCATCCTTAAAAGAGGACTGCAGAGTATTAGAGCATGGTAGCTCTTTTTTTATTCTGATACAAGCCAGGCAATTAGTGTGAGAAAGGTAAATAGCACAAGTCCCACAGCACTGCTTTTAATCAGATGCTTGAACTTCATAAATGTAGCCAAGACTCTTCTTATCAGCAGGGTCAGACTCCGGTGTGAGGAAATTGAAGTGCAAGCGCAGGAAATGTTCTGCATTAGATTTGGCATTGAGCAGGGCCCTCCTGATGACTATGTTTGCGTGGAGCTCTGTGGGATCAGGATCACTGTAAAAAGGAAGGGTGTGGCATCAGTGCTGTAGGGCTATATGTTACTAAATAATATGTGTCATTTTATGAATATTAGTTTTTGGTGGTCTTCAAGAGGCTAAAACTTTATGAAGGGGAGCCTAAATATATAATAAGCACATAGAATAGGTCCTCTATAACTTCCATTCTTTTATCTTCATGGTTGAGTACCTCACGGGCTCCATGTGTTCTTGAAATCAAAGTCGAGAAATAGTCCACATTCAGAAGCATTTTTTAAAACTAAGAGTTTGATCATCTTCACATAAAATTTTAATAGCATAGTTTGGAGGTAGATTTTTAAAATTTGAAAACTCCAAGATGAAGTAAAACGAGAAAAACATCTTTTGTTTTCCCGTCTTTGAACCTTTAAATGCGTCGTCAGATCCTCACTGCCAGAGTGGGATGCTAAATTGACTACTCTGCCAGTACCTGGTTGTCATTGCGGTAAGGAAGTGAAGACCACAAGTTCTTCTCGCTGGCTCCCTCTCCTTCGCCTCCCTCCGGATCAAACCTGGCATCCATTCCTGTTGATTTTACTTTCTCAGAATTTCTCAAGTACGTCTCCTCACCATTGCAGCCACCACCATCCAGGCATCTCTCTACCAGGCTACTGCTTGCCGCCTCATAGCTGGTCTCTCCATGTATTAGGTTCCTGTTGCCACTGTAGCAAATTACCACAAACTTAGTGGCTTAAAACAACACAGATTTATTCTCTTACTGTTTTGGAGGCCAGAGGCCTAAATGGTTGTCACTGGGCTAAAGTCAAAGTATGGGTGGTGTTGGTTCCTTCAGGAGGCTCTAGGGGTGAATCCGTTCCCTTGCCTTTTTCAGCTTCCGGTGGCCATATGTATTCTTTGTTTTGTACGCCCTTCCTCTTCAGAGCACATTGCTATACTCTCTGCCTCTGTCATTACATGCCCTTCTCCACTCTGAAATCTCCCTTGTGATTGTATTTAGAGCCCACCTGGATAATTCTGGATACTCTCCCTGTTGCAAGATCTTTAACTTAATCACATCTGTAGAGTTATTAAGGTGACATTTACAGGCTCCAGGGATTAGGATGAGGATGTCTTTGGGAGCCAGTATTCAGCTTACCACACCCTGCCACACTCAGTCTCTCGGCAGTTCCCCTTGACACAGTAGCCAGAGCAAATAGTGTATCTGATCTATAACCCCTTCTTCCCCCAGTTTAAACCCCATCCATGGATTCCATAGTCTTAGGATCAGGACCACATTTTTTACCATTTCCTCTATGGCCTTAGTTTTCTAAGGCTGCCGTAACAAAATAACATAGACTCGTTGCTTTGGCAACAAAAATTTATATTCTTACAGTTCTGGAGGCTCAAAGTCCACAATCAAGGTGCTGGCAGCCTTAGTTTCTTCTAAGGTCTCTCTCCTTGGCTTGCAGATGGCCACCTTCTTGCTGTGTCTGCACGTGATCATCCCTTGGTCTGTGTGTTATCTGTGTCCTATCTCCTTATAAGGACAGCAGTCAGATTAGGGTCTACCCATATGACCTTATTGTACCTTAAGTACCACTTTAAAGACCCTATGTCCAAATATAGTCATATTCTGAGGTATTGGGGGGTTAGGATCTCAACATGTGAGTTTTGGGAGGACACAGTTCAGCTCATAATGTGTGGTCTGGGCCTCTCCATCTCTTTGGTTTTATCTCATGCCCTACACCATCCCTTATTCTGGTCTCCAGCTTTGGTGACTTTTTTTCTCCAAGTTTTTAAACTTGCCATGCCTTTCTGTCATAATAGCCTTTTGTCTAAATAGCTCCACCTCTCATCACTTCCTGCTATTGACTGATGGTATATGGAGATGGGCCTATGAGAGGTAATTAGATTTAGATAAGGTCATGGAGGTGGACACCAATGATAGAATTGATGTCCTTATAAAGAGATGAAGATCCCAAGAGCTCTCCCTCTTTGCCATGTAAGGACACAGCTCTCTCTGAACCAGGAAACTAATCCTCACCAGACACCAAATCCCCCACTCCTTGATCTTGGACTTCTCAGCTCAAGAATTGTGAGGAACAAATATTTGTTGGTTAAGCCAACTAGTCTATGACATTTTTGTTATAGCAGCCCAAACCAACACAGATACTTTCTCACAGTTATCTTCCCAGACTCTCTAATTTTTCTCCTTCTATGTGTTCATAGCTTTTCCACATACGTCTGTATCAGAGCATTTGCTGCAGTTGTAATATTGTTTATGCTTGTGTAATTCATTTATTAAGGCCCCTCAGTCCCACTAATCTGCAAGCTCCATAAGTGTACCGACCTTTTTACCTTTTTATTTTTTTTAACTTTATTTATTTATTTTGAGAGAGTGTGTGTACATGAGAGCAGGGGAGGGGCAGGAGAGAGAGGATCCCTAGGGGACTCTGTACTGTCAGCACAGAGCTCATTGAGGGGCTCAAACTCACACTCACAAACTGTGAGGTCATGACCTGAGCTGAAACCAAGAGTCGGATGCTTAACTGACTGAGCCACCTAGGCACCCCTGTACCTTTTTAGTGTATACACACACACACACACACACACACACACACACACACACACATATTATTATGCTCTTTGTCTACAATACCAAGTAAAAATATTTATTGAATGAATATTTTTCAAGCAAACACCCTTTTCAAAGATTTACTAAAATATCTTCATTTCTTATTATCACTGGGAGAAAGGAGACTGTTGTATGTGTGGGTCGGAATAAATATTCAAGCTTTAGAATTTTTATCTTTGAAGCTTTTATACAACCTCTTTATAAAGAGTTCCATGAGAATGATCTTTAAGAAAACTAGGAGGTATTTTAGTTGGGAATTAATGTATTAACATATACTTAAAAATTGTGTGTTATACAGAGATACAGAAGGTGTTTATATAGTGTCTATCACTTGTCTGCTGTTTTCCTGGAAGAATGTACATGTTTCTGGCTGTAAACAACTTATTTGCCTTTCGAAGCTAGAGAATAAATTGTGGCTTATTCATATTTTACCTTCTTTTTATAGAATATCTTCAAGTAGCTAACATATGAGCAAAAAGTTTTGGCTTTTAAAAAAACAGAATATGTGACCTTTGACATTCATAAACACGTATCTTTACACTGTGTAAGGTCCTGTGAAAAGCACTACTTGGCTGCCAGCCAAGTTTCATTTCTTATACCAGGAGTGTTAGGGCCACATGGTGTGTTTTCAAGGAGAATGTTAGCTTACAAAGCTTGTAAACCACTGACAAAATCCCGTCTCCTACAAATTCTGTCTTTGAAAGCACTAAATTAAATAGCACCCTTCTAGAATATGTGAACAAATACAAAGTTCCTACCTTACTAAATCAGTGAATTTTATAATAATATAAGTTCCTGTTTTTAAAAAAAAAAACTGTAAGAGGAGTTAGTCCATAGGCCAAATAGATAAGGAATATTGGTGGAAAATAGTTTCTTCTACATGATTAGCAGTGGTAAACAGCCACGGGTACGTTTTAGCAACAGCCAAAGTAGGGTCCTCTTTTGGCTCATTTCCTAAGTTGAAGATGAAAGCACACATCAGCAGGTGAGAAGGTAGACCTCTGTTTGGCATGTTGCCTAGCTTGCAGGCCTATCCTCTGTCTCTGCTAAGGAGACTCACGTAGGATTCCATTGATCTGAGGAAGATTGCTGCTGATGTTGAATGAGCTCTGGGACAAAGAGTCAAGCAAGAAATGAAGTACCATTGCTGAGCACTTACTCTCCCTGCTCATCTTTCACTGTGGTTCCTATTTCCTGGGCTCTTCTGAGTCAGGATAGAGCTCAGCAAGTGGGGTGATATGGACAGTGGTCAGAGACATTGATGGCACCCCAATGGGCTCACTCCAAGCACCAGCTTTTAAGCAAGTGAGATGGATTTAGTGACCTGTTCCTGATTATTTATTGCTCTTTCTGTTTTTCTTATGACCCATTTCCCACTGTAGGCTCCCAGAAGCCTTACCTATGGCTGTCCCTGGTGGCCCATACTGTTCTTTCTGAGCAGAGCTCCATGGTCCTACATGGGGGCCTCCTTTTCTATGTGTTTGTAATTCCTTTTACACACTAAGCCTATATCAGGTTGCTATAACCCTTTGTCTTTCATTAGCCATCACACTGGATATTGATCACTCTCACAAACTAATTCTCAATAAGGTGTTGCCAGAGAGAAAGGGCTATAGTTCATTGCCTATTTACCATACTTTATTAGATATTTCCATTTAATCCTTTCTACCAACCTGTTATCCCTATTTTACAGAAGAGGACCAAACCTTAAAGTGCAGAAAGAGTGAAGACTTGATTCCAGTTTTATATGATTTCATACACACACACACACACACACACACACACACACACAAAGCATTAGACTCCTTTTCCTGGGAAATTTATAATTTAAAGGTTGACGTAAATATTACTTAATCCCATTGTTAGAATTTCTGGCATTATCCTTAGCCATTGAGATATAGATCTCGACCAGGGATCTTTCTATCACCTCCAAGTTGTAACACATAGGTAGCTGCCTACTTAAATGATGTTTTGTTTTTTTTTTTTTAATTTTTTTTTTTAACGTTTATTTATTTTGGGGACAGAGAGAGACAGAGCATGAACAGGGGAGGGGCAGAGAGAGAGGGAGACACAGAATCGGAAGCAGGCTTCAGGCTCTGAGCCATCAGCCCAGAGCCCGACGCGGGGCTCGAACTCACGAACCGTGAGATCGTGACCCGAGCTGAAGTCGGACGCTTAACCAACTGAGCCACCCAGGCGCCCCTTAAATGATGTTTTTAAAGGTTTAAAAGTGTAACTAAGGGGCACCTGGGTGGCTCAGTCGGTTAAGCATCCGACTTCGGCTCAGGTCATGATCTCATGGTTTGTGAGTTCAAGCCCCACATCAGGCTCTGACAGCTCGGAGTCTCGAGCCTGCTTCAGATTCTGCGTCCCCCTCTCTCTTGGTCCCTCCCCTGCTCACACTCTGTCTTACTCTCTCTCTCTCTCAAAAATAATTAACATTAAAAAAAGGCTAAATAAATAAATAAAAGTAACTAAGAACAATCATTTATTAGAAATCATTTTTCTATGGTATGCTAAAGTTATAAAATCTTTCTTACTTGATTCTCTGAATAATGTGGATTCTTGGGGGTTAAGAGTAGAAGTGGGTAGTTTAGACTGGAAGGTATTGTAGTAGTCCAGGTGAAAAATGATGTCGGCAATAGAAAAAGAGAGAAGTACATAAATGAAAAATATGTGCTGGGGGTAGCAGACAGAAGAGGCTCCAAAGACCAAAAATATGGAAATCCAGAAATAGATGGAGGTGTGGTAAATACTGTAGATTGGTTCATTCAACACCTCTGCCATCCCCTTCTCTATTATTTTCCTATGCTGGTGTGGCCAGAATTCCCAGAATACCTTGCAGCTAGGACTTTGTGTGACTTAGGTTGTGCCAACACAGCTCTTCCACATGCAGCCTGTGACAAGAGGCACAAGCAAAACAGTGAGGGGTTGCCATGTGCAGAAGAGATCTTCTGACAGACTGTCAAAGTTTTCTGGTGCTGCTGGACCACCTGTCATGGAAGTTCTGGTTTTCAGTACCTGTTGTCATGGGATCTGAGTGGCAGGGGGGCAGTGTTGTGGTACTTTTTCCAGTTCAGTTTTGTGATGGCCTTTTCTCCTGGCCATGTGCTTCCTGCTCATCTGTCACAGTGGTTTCTCTGTGGAGTTGTCCTGTTGAACACCCCCTAGTCTGACTGTCTAGGCTTCTTAGAGATTTATGAACTGTCAATAACTCTCTTTCTGTTTAAACTAGCTAGAGATTTCTGTTGTTTTATTCTGCAAATAAGAATTGGGACTTGTCCTGCTATCACAAAGCCAAGAAAAGATGATGCTTCGAGGAGGCTAATTGTGTTTAGTACTGTTGAGAATGGAAATTTCAAGGTGAGAATTTATGAAATTCAGTGAATATAGTTCACTGTGACTCTAGCAAAAGCATCTTTTCTTTCAGTGGAAGTAGAAATCAATTACAGTAAGTCAGAGGTAGGGAATAGCAGGTAGGGAAGTGAAGATAGCTAGTGTGGACATCTTTATGGGGACCTTGACTGTGACGGGGAATATGGCAGAGGTGAAGCAGTTGAGCAGGATCAGAGGTCAAGCTAAGAAATACAGGAGCATATTTGATTACTGGAAGTAACCAGTAGAGGGGTAGACAGGAGAGAGCAGGTGAAACATCTGTGAGACCTTGAGTCAGTTATGTAACTTCTCTGTGTCTTAGTTTCCTTACCGGTAAAGTTTGGGTAACAGGATCATTCTCTTAGGATGTTTTGGGATTGGAGTGAAATGTGCATGAAGAAATTTCAATGCAATGTCTTGTGTTTAGTAATGGCTTGGTAAATTTAGACATTATTACTACTACTACTCTCGTTTGCTATTGTCTTCTGTATATTTTAGAATATTGTGAATATGGAATACTAGTTACTCGGTCTCCTGATTTTACAGATCTCCCTTTCAGCCCTTGCAGACCAGCCCCATTGCCATGTTGTCCTTCATGATGAAGTAAACATTCATCAAGCACCCAGCGTGTATCAAGTATGCCTATCACAGATGTCAAATATATCTGATGTATGTATCAGATACAGAACTAAACAAAACTTGTTCTCTGCCTCCCAATTGCTTCTGGACCACTAGAGGAGAGAGATGGGTAAAACATGAATACTTTATGCCAAGTTTTATATTGTAGCAGTCCGGTTCTAGCAGGAGCAGAACTGCTAGGAAATATGTATGTGTGTGTTGTATTTATTTGTTCATATATACACACATGCACACACATATTTGTGCATTTATTATAGCTGGCTAAGTAAACACGAAAGGCAGAAAGGAAGGATCATGAACAGACTGAAATGGCACAAGCACACCTTTTTGTCTTAAGGCCCACCTGCTCTCATTTGTCATGGGTTTGCCCAGCTCTTCTGTTGACCCACCTACCTTCTTGTGAAAGACTGTGGGAGGTATTTTTCCCTCATATTCCTATCTACTCCCTTCTAGGCCAGTTGATTTTTAAAGAATTAAATTTATAATCAGCAGATATACAAATTTATTCTAATATGTACTGCTTAATTTCTTGAATACACTCTAGCTGCATTTATTAACAGATTTTATTTAGTCATCTGCGCAGCTAGTTAAAGTAATTGGCTGGCTATGAATTAAGAGCACCACCCAAGCTAAAATGTAAATTCATTAGTTTTCAACTTCAGTTTTTAATTTCACCTGCTGTTTACTGCTCAAAGGAATAATAAATTGTATTTTAAATGAAATGTATATTTAAGGGAGAAACTTCAGCAGCCAATATTCTTTTTTATTTTAAAATCTGCCTCTTTGTCTCTCTGAAAATTAAACAAGTTGTGTCAGATTGTGGCAACCACTGATGAGTGCGAAAAGCTGTCTTAAGAGTTCTGTTGCCAAAGGAATTTGAGGTATTGGGTTAGTTAGTCTAACGCTTTTGCTTTTTGTTACAAGAAGTTGAAAGCAGCGTAGGTTTTACAGAAAAGAAAGGTGGGGTAAGGTGGGTGGGGATTATGTTTCAAGGCCCTTAGCAGGAGAGATGCACGGTTAGCACACACATAAGGGTGGGTGTAGCACCAGAGTGTGGGGGGATAAGGCAGCACTCAGCCCCCATTTGTCTGAGGATCCTTCTGCCCTCTGTTCCTGTTTCTCTCCAGAGTCCTCTCCACCCTCCTCCTTACTGTTCCCTGGCTTCCTCTAGTTTCTCATGTGCACTTGGCCTGGCCTGGTCACCAGCCCCGTCATTTCCAACCACTGCCATTAATGGACATCAGTCTCGATCTCTCTTCGATCAGATTCCTGAACGAAAAGATGCTCTTGGCCCTGTTTGGGCCCCAGAGAAATTATACAATATTCTCCTCAAGAACTGATTTTGCCTTTTCATTTATACATGTCACAACTACATTCAACAACTTTCCATAAAGTTCTTTTCCAGCCACTTTTGGGAAATGTGTGGTTCGATCAGAGAAACCATGTTTTAAAGTCTTATTTGATACTCAGGTCAGTGGCAAATAATTATTTAACCCATGAAGAAAATGAGCTTTACCCTACTGCTTCATTTCCCATGAGTCTCCTCTTTCTTGCCATGTGTTTGTGCCTAGGATTCGGGCCAGGTGGGGATGAAGGAGCTCAGAAATGCTCTGCGATGGGAGCAGAGGGGCCCTCAGGGAGATGGGGGACGGTGTCCAATAGGGGTAGAGGAAAGGCTCTGTGAGGTTTGTGGCCTCTAGAGGAGCCCCTTGGTTCAGCATGATGGGGCAAGGTAAGGTTCCAAGTCCCTTGGGGAGAGGCTCCAAGGCGGAAAGGTCAGAGACAACAAAGGTCTGTTCTGTGCACAGAGACCCCAGCTCCTCCTGGCAGTGGCAGTGACAGTTAGTGAGGCTCTGACCCAGCAATTAGTATGGAAAAGTCTTCTGTAGGTCAGCTATCCCTCAGTAAAACAGCTACCTGTACCCCTTCAGAAAGAAGCTTCTAAGAAAATACTTCAAGTGGGGCCCAAATTCCAGTGGCAAACATATTTACTGTAAACCAAATGTGGAAGAAATTAAAAATGGCATTGATTATCATTGTTATTTTTGACCGCAAATGTTAGGATTTGCTGGGAGAGCAAGTGGGCTGGATCTGCGGGGAGCCACAGGCAGGTGTGAGGAAATGTCCCTGGGTATCCCTGGGGATCCGGCTGTGAGGTGATCTGCCCCTAATACTTTACCCTCCAGGAATCTTCACCCCCCGTCCCAGGAGTTTCAAAAATCATATAACTTTAACTGTGACTTGCTTCTGAAATTATGCCGTATTATCTCTCTACAGGTTTGTCCTGGATTAACTTAGGTGATATTTGTAGAAGGAAGGTTCAGAGTCCCTTAACTTAAAAAGTAAAATAAATTCTATTTCCTCTATAGATTTGACTACAAAATAAGGATTGCATTCCTGGAGATAAAGTCCTCCATGAAATAAAGTTGAGTGCTTTGATAAAGAAGGGAATAAGATGATGACCATTCTGTGCTTCACCTAATTTTTTCCCTGGATATAGCACAATTCACCATTTCTTTCTGGTAGTTTAGGAACTACCTTTTAGACTGAGGAACCCCATACTTTGCAGCCTCAGGAATTTGGCATCCATCGTTCTTAGACATTTATTAGTAAGTGCTACCAGAGAGCACATATAATCACCTGAAAATTCATTCATTGATTTATTCCACAAATATTTATTGAGGGCCCACTGTGTTTCAGACACTCTTCTAGGTGCTGGGAAACATCAATATACAAACCAAAAAAATGTCTACCCTCATAGAGCTATTCTGGGGGAGTAGCCCGGACCATAAACATAATAAATAGTAAACTATACAGTTTTTTGTTAAACAGTAAGTACTATAGAATAACAATATAGAATAGAATGTGATAGATGTGGAGTGGAAGAAAAGCACTGTAACTTTAAATAGGGTGGTCAGGGATAGCTTTACTGAGGGGGGAGAATTTGCACAGACTGAAAGGGTGAGGAAACAAGCGATGTGGATATATCGAGGAAGAACATTCCTGGAAGATGGGGTGGCTGGTGGAAAGGTCTTGAGGCAGGGATATGTCTGGCATGTTCAAGGCCAGCAAGGGTTGGGGGAGAGATGAGAGTGGGAGGAGGAAGTTGGAGAGGGACAAGGAAGGATAGAGGGGGGCCAGCTCAAATGGGACCCTGGAAACTACTACAAGGACTTTGACTTTAATTCTGAGCAAAATGGGAAGCATTGGAGGGTTCTGAGCTGAGGAAAGGCATGATCTGACTCTTGTTTTTAAGGGATAAGATGGCCTACTGTTACTGAGAAGGAACTGGGGTGTATGGGAGATGAGGCAAGGATGCAAACAGGGATCCAGGGAGGAAACTGTTGTACAAATCCTGGCAAGAGGTGATGATGGCTTGACTGTGGAAGGTGGTGGGAAGTGATTGGATTCTGGATATATTTGGAAGGTAAAGGCCACAGGATTTTCACATCAACTGGATATGATTGGTTGAATTAAACTTTGACTTATATAAAACAAATGGAGTACCTAATAAACATAAATTAAAAATTCTGTATACTGAAGTTAAGTACAATAAGTTGGACCCATATTGATATTGATGTCCCCTCTCCTTACATTTGGTTGGAAAAAATGTGCAGGTAACATCAGCTGAGCCAGAGTCCACATCGGACTTTATACAAATAGGTATTTTTATTCAGGGTTTTTCAGAAAGGCTTAAAAAAAAATACTTCAGTTGTGTGTTCTCACTTGCATAATTTTAAGAGAAGGCTTGAAGCTTCAGCCAAGAAGTCTTCCACCAAAGATTTTTGCAATAACTTTGCTAAATGTGCAGCTGACTAATCTGCCATTAGGCAAGCCAAGTCATGCTTTGTTGAATATTAAATTGTCAAGATATTAAAGTTAAAACTTGCTTTAGTAAACCCAGCATTAACAACACTGATTGCTGAGATATTGTAGCTGTATGGTTAGAATGCATGATGCCAAAACCTAATACAGGGTTTCAACTCTGTTGTACTGTGTTTTGCTTCTTGTACACCAAACCAGTCTGACTTCCATCTGCCATTTACTCTGTCTTGGTATAGAGAAATAATATACTTGAGGATAAAGCAGTCAAACACTTCATTGGTTTCAGAGGGCTAAGGGAATAATATAAACAAAGGGCTAGCAATTGGATGCAATTGTCTTTAAAGTGTTTCTATTACAGCCGTTCATTAGGACTGGATAGATTTGCCATCCAACTTATTTTTCTGTGTACCTAGCATGAAATTTGAAGAATTTAATCTAAAATGAGTAGAGTTCTGTTGACTACTTTGGGACATACATTTTATCAATTGACTCAAGAGTCCAATCTTTCTTTGAGCATGACCTTTAGTGGTAGTATTTTAAATTAAGATACAATCAGTTGTCCCTGTTATTAATATAACCTTTGCTTTTTTGGTGACATGTTTTAAAATCTTTGGGTCTGATTACATATTCCACACTGTGGTTAATGTGCCATTGTCATCAGTTACAAAATATGTAATGTATATTTATGTGTTTTGGAAGCAAGTTTAAAAAATTAATCCTACTGTCAGGAAACACAGTCTGAAATAGGAAGGATTCTCTTGCAAAGTTTGTCAGGTGCAACTGTGTGGTTTCCTGGTGAATGGAAGAGTCAATGAGTTGCTAGGCCAAGTAGACCGTTCACTTGCCTTTTAAGGCTTGCTCTCCAAAAGTGGTTTTGTTGTGGCATGAATTTTCTTCTCTTTTCCAGAATTTCTTTTCTACTTTTTTACTATGCAGAAAGCCCCAAAAGGCAAATGGGTTGGCTTTCTGCAAATTATTCCTGGAAATCCAGTTAATCTACAGAGCCAACTCCTCACATTTTATTGGGTTGAGATGAGTAAGCAAGGACAGCTTCCAAGAGGGAGTGCTGACACATGCTTTTTGGCATCTTATTGCTGTAAATCCATAGGGAGGGTGTTAGGATTAAGGTGGCCTGGGATGCACTTCAGTGTAGACAGAAGAAAGAATTGATCAAGTAAGTGGGCTGATGTTAGAAGCCATCTTCTTTTCTGATGAGCTGTTAGAATCCTCCTATGAAAACCAGATGTTTTTGTATTGAGAAAAACTGATGAGCTTCTGTCCCTATCTTAGAAAGTGGCATCCAATCTACAAAGGACACCATTTAGAGAAATTCAAGATTTAAATAGATACTGTTAACTTCTTGTTTAAAATAGTGCAATTTTCCCAAGTATATCATATTTATAGTTACGCTGTTTATCTTTTTCTAGGAAAACAAAAGCTGTTCATTGCAATAAAAATTTTGAGTTTTATTTGTTAGTTAACTCAGTAATTGGTAGCATTCTCATATAATTGAACACTGAAGCTTTGTTCCCTTGCAAGAAATTACACTGGATGATGCATGTGTCTGATATGCTGTATGAAGGGCTTCTGTGTTGGGTAGGGAGAAGGAATTCATTGGTAGTTATTGTAGTACAATATGATTGAGTGGTGCTGATAATCAATGGAACTAATAGTGCATGTGAATGCATTATTTTAAGTAATTCATTTTCCCTTTAATATATGCATATATATCAATAATTGAAAGCTAGTAGAAGGAAAAGTATTCGTTATATAAATGCCAGATACTTGAGAAACAATTAGATTAAAATGATATGTATTTTTTCATCATAGAATAACTTCTTAGGTTTTTAAATACCAAACTATGGGCAAATAAGATAGAAAGCAAAATTGACCTATAAATCTGCTCCCAAGAGAAACCATTCTTAACATTTTGGAATGTCCTTCCAGAATTTTCTCTCTTTATATATATACACATCTCTCTTCCCTGAGATCATATTACATACACTCATTTGGATTTGCTTTGTTTTCAGTTAATGTAGTAAATGTCTTTCCATTTTAATAAATATAGAGATATGTCTTAGTTTTAGCCATATATTTTACTTATGCATATTTAACCCCAAATTTCTTGATGGATGTTTAGGGACTTTCCATCTTTTTAAATGTTATAACAAGTTCTGTGACAAATAGCTTTGTGTGCTTTTCTTTTTTCTTCCCTTAGACATAGAATTTCTAACACAAAGGGATGCACAACTAAATGTGCTACCTTCACCAGGTCGGCCTCCTACAACATGTATCTTCTCTCCAACAATAATTAAGAATCCCAGTTTCCTTATATGTCGACTAACAGGGCATTATTCCTCATAATTTTGCTAAATCTTAGTTTTTAAGTTGTCTTTAATTTGAAAACCTTAGAAACATGAAAGTGTCCCATAATAACACCACCTAAAAATTGTATGTGTGTACGTGCGTGCGCACAAGTATGCATGCAGATGTCCATCCATAGGTATGTCTAATTATATAAGAAAAAAACCCCTCTTGGCCCATTCAGTCTTCTGTTCCTTAAGGTGTAAGCTTATTTAGCAAACTACTCTGTTTTTTAAATGCAGTACAATCATGCCTAACATATTAGTTTGCAACTTGACTGTTACTCATTATAGATCGTGGACAAATGTTTTCCTCTTAATAGATCATGGATATATCCTGATGACCTTCTTTTGGTGATGTCATGGTATGCCCATTGTATGGGTGTTCTGTAGTTTGTTCCCCCATGACTAAAATTTTGGTTGTTTGACTCAGAAATTCTAACCTCCAGGAATTTTTTCTGCAAAAAAATGCTTGCACAAGTGCATAAAGCTGTACGCATACATATACAAGGATGTTCATTGTAGAAGTATTTTTAATAATGAAAAATTGAAAAGAGCCTCAATGTCTGTCAAGAAGAGATCAGTTAAAAAAATCTGATCTCATGACTGTTACAGTTTTCAATGTTTTAAAAAGTCAGCGGCTCTACTACTAACATGTAAGGTTGCCCATGATTTATTGTGAAGTGAGCAAATAAGTTGCAGAATAATACATATAGTATAATCACCATCATTAGTTACTATAAACAGGTATTTATGCATTTTTAAGTAATTTGAAGTTTTGCAGTAAATTGTTAAAAGCTTTTCTTTCTGGGGGTTGGACCTGACTGGGCAGGGCTGGGAAAAGAGTGGGGAGGAATAGAATAGAAAGCTTTCCTCATTTTATTTTATATACATCTTATTGAAAATTTAATAACAAGCATATATATTTTTAAATTTTTTAATCTTTTTAATTTATTTATTTATATATATAATTTATTGTCAAATTGGTTTCCACACAGCACCCAGTGCTCATCCCAGCAGGTGCCCTTCACAATGCCCATCACCCACTTTCCCCTCTCCCCCCAACCCCCATCAACCCTCAGTTTGTTCTCAGTATTTAAGAGTCCACCCCCATCAACCCTCAGTTTGTTCTCAGTATCTAAGAGTCTCTTATGGTTTGCCTCCCTCCCTCTCTGTAACTTTTTTTTCCCCCCTCTTCCCCTCCCCCCTGGTCTTCTGTTAAGTTTCTCAGGATCCACATAAGAGTGAAAACATATGGTATCTGTCTTTCTCTGTATGGCTTATTTCATTTAGCATAACACGCTCCAGTTCCATCCACGTTGCTACAAATGGCCAGATTTCATTCTTTCTCATTGCCAAGTAGTATTCCATTGTATATATAAGCCACATTTTCTTTATCCATTTGTCAGTTGATGGAATACATTTTGTAATAAACATTCTTTAAGTTATTTATTTATTTTGAGAGAGAGAGAGAGAGAGAGAGAGAAAGTATGAGTGGGTGGGAGGGGAGAGAGAGAGGGAGAGAGAGAAAATCCCAAGCAGGCTCTGTGCTGTCAGTGTGCAGCCCAGCACGGGGCTCGATCTCATGAACTGTGAGATCATGACCTGAACTGAAATCAAGAGTCAGCTACTTAACCAACTGAGCCACCCAGGAGCCCCTTAAACATTTTTAAACATGAAAAGTACATTTAAACTATAGTGAAACAGTGAAAAATAAAATGTTTAAGTGAGCCTAGGTAGGTTCCAAGAATCTACCTACTTAACAGTTTATGACTCCATGAAAATACAGTTAACTGAAAAATAAATAGTAGGAATTTCTTATAGATACAAGTGGCTTCATTTACAATGTGGCAGAAGAGTAAGAAGAAGAAAAGAGGAAGAGAGAGTAAACCATAAAGTCAGAAAGGAGTTAGCGGGAAGCAGAAGTGGACACCATTGATCCTGTTTCTAGAGGAACACAGAACTCAAATTCCTCTTCTTCAAGAGAGCTCTCCATTCATGTGAGAGCAGCTGTGTGGGGCATAACCCTCTGTTTTGTAAACAAAATATTCCCAGTTCCTCCCAGTCATATCCTTTGCCATGCTGATCATTCTGCTGTTTGTTCGACTTTGTCAGTGTCCATCTTGAAATGTGACAACCAGAAAATGCTACTGCCTTCTAACTTACAGTCTTATCAGTGTGAGATAATCAGATTAATCCCTCCTTGGGCAGGGGACACTTTTTTTTTTTTTTAACCTAGACTAAGATTATTCCTAAACCTTAGCCTTGTATTTTCTCCTAGAAATTACTAGTTAACGGTCTTGCTGTTTTTCTTCATTGTTTATCCCACAGGACTTCTAGATTGTGTTCGTTTGTTTTCTGGCTGTCTTCCATTGTTGAACCCTTTGCCCCCTTCTGAGCTGTAGCATAGAGTGATTCTTCCAATAGCCTCAACTTTTTTATTATCAAAACTATCAGCTCATATGAGTCACATAATTAATTGATATCTGCTTCCAGGAAGGAAGCTAATTTGGCCCAGGCCCCATCGATCATCAGAAGAGTTTCCTTTTGTCACCACGACATTGTGCAAAGTGGGGGAAAAATAAATAAGAGTGCCCTCTTTGGACAGATAAAGTACAAAAATTCCTCCTCAGGTGGAAAAATTAGAAAAGTGTCCATGGGTGGAAAAACCAGGACACATGGCTTGAGTGGGAGAGGGATTTTAGTCTCATCTTACCAATATGCAGGATATAACCATACAATTACTTGCAGTGGCCTCAATTGCCATAGCATAATTTATTTTTTAACAAACAAACTAATAGACTTTATGGATACCTCTTTTACAAGCACAGTTACCCAATATCTGGTCTAAGTGTTTTTGTGAATACGTTTTCCATACCAGTTACTCCTGGCTTTGTTCCTTCTTTCTTTTTTTCAACAGTTCTATTGAGGTATGATCTATATACCATAATATTCATCTCATTGTAAGAATATGGTTCAATTATTTTTAATAAATTTACAGCATTATACAAATATCACTATAGTCTAGTTCTGGAACACTTCTGCCGCCACAAAAAGTTCTCTGGGGCCCACTTGCTTTCAGTTCTAGCTCCTACTCCCAGCCCTAAGCAGTCACTGGTCTATTTCCTGTCTTTATTGATTTGCCTTTTCTGCAAATCTCATACAAATGGGACCATATCTTCCTCTAGCTGCTTTGTTCTGCTAAAGTAGTAAGGGCCCAAATTTAATCACGGTCCCGATGCTCTTTTTGCTGTGTTCTTCTGCTAATCTGCGAGGGGTGCAACAACTGGATGTCAGTCCTGTCCCCTTCTGCTACCACTGGCCCTTACTCATCCCTTTCCCTCCATTCTGCCTCAGCATTCAAACATGCTCTGTTACCTCTTGTCTTCGAACATTCTCCCTTGTCCAGCATCCTCTCCAGCCACCACCCCATTTCTCTGAGCCACTTCAGAGCCCAGCTTCTCAAGGTTTGACTTCATGTGCTCTTCCCACTCTCTACTCTCCTGTGAACTCTCTTTTTAAAAAATGTTTTTAGGGGTGCCTGACTGGCTCGGTTGGAAGAACATGCGATTCTTGATCTTGGGGTCATGAGTTTGAGCCCTATGTTGGGTGTAGAGATTAATTAAATAAATAAACTCGGGAAAAAAAATTTGTATACTACCTGGTATGAATAAAAGAATGTTAAAGGTAATACAGTAATAGTAATACAGTAATAGTGATACAATGAAGGTCTACACCTGTCATCCACTCCTTCCACCAGCTTTACCCACAGTGGAACCCGTGACTCCAAGTATCAGAAATTTCTTACTCATCACTACATTTTTTGTTCTCTTTGGCCCATTTCTAACTCCTTTTCTCCCCCCAAATGTTTGTTTATTTATTTTTAGAGAGAGACTGAGTACAAGCAGGGGGGAACAGAGGGAGAGAGAGGGGGAGAGAGAGAATCCCCAGCAGGCTCCACGCTGTCAGCACAGAGCCCCATGAGGGGCTCGACCTTATAAACTGTGAGATCATGACCTGAACAGAAATTAAGAGTCAGACGCTTAACTGACTGAGCCACCCAGGTGCCCCTCTCACTCCTTTTTAAGTCTACTTTTAAAACAAGGAGTCTAGGCTCGATAGTCTTTGACATCCATTACATCGCTAAAATTCCCTGATTACTATTGACAAAGTAGTTTCTTGTTTAGGATGTATTGTGGAAGATTTATAGCTTACGCTGTTGAATATTACTATATTTTTATGAAGTCTTGGCTAACTGCATGATATATAATTATAATATAATTTCCATAGGAAATCTATTCTACTTTCTATTAATTTGCTTTAGAATGCTGGGGTTTTTTTTCCCTAAAATTTTGAAACTACTGAAAAATTTTGAAAAGCTGAGCTTCCTCTAATGTTCTCCACTAACCCTATCTATCTTTGGATTGAATTCATTTAGCCAGTACATTTGCCCCAAGGGAGGTATAGATGTCAATTATTGCTACAACTTAATACTAATGACTACTTAAATATTTAATTAATGTAATACTTGACACTCAGGGAGAAACTATTTATAATCATTGAAACCAGGCCTTTGTTTTCATCTTCTGTGCCTGGTGTTTAGTGTATCCCTTTTGGAACGCAGGTTTGGAATGAAGTGCTATGGGAGTGAAAAAGCACCTCTCTCTCCTACCTTCAGGCAGAAAAAGTTGCATAGAAAGTGACTCATGGTGGGGCGCCTGGGTGGCTCAGTCAGTTAAGCATCTTGATTTCACTTCAGGTCATGATCTCACAGTTTTGTGAGTTCAAGCCCTGCGTCAGGCTCTGCATTGACACTGCAGAGCCTGCTTGGGATTCTCTCTCTCTCTCTCTCTCTCTCTCTCTCCCCCCCTCTCTCTCTCTTTCTCTCCCTCTCTCTCTCTCCCTCTCTCTCTCTCCCTCTCTCTCTCTCCCTCTCTCTCTCTCCCTCTCTCTCTCCCTCTCCCCCTCTCTCTCTCCCTCTCCCCCTCTCTCTCCCTCCCCCCCTCTCTCTCCCTCTCCCCCTCCCCAACTCACACTGTCTCTGTCTCTCTCAAAATAAATAAATAAACTTAAAAAGAATTTTAGAAAGTGACTCATGGTGGATATTTACAGTATTAGTAATCACATTTGTTGATTTTCCAAGCTACATTTTTATTGAACATTCATTGCATTTCTTGAAGTTTGAAATATTTTCTTATTTTTTTTTTATTGTGTATTGATGTTATTAAAACAACTCTTAAAAGCGTTCATTTTAAGGGGTGCCTGGGTGGCTCAGTTGGTTAAGCATCTGACTTTGGTTCAGGTCATGATCTCACGGTTTGGAGGTTCGAGCCCCACGTTGGGCTCTGTGCTGACAGCTCAGAGCCTGGAGCCTGCTTCAGATTCTGTGTCTCCCTTTCTCTCTGCCCCTCCCCCACTCATGCTCTGTCTCTCTCAAAAATAAATAAAAATGTTAAAATTTTTTTTTAAAAAAAGCATTCATTTTAAGAAATATTGGAAGTTTTTAATGAGTAGACCAAAAGTGGCTGTTTTCCTAGAGGTAGGTCTGACAGGAACACCACGAGAAAAAGATCTTTTTGCCCTGAGAAGTGAAGGCCAAGGAAAGAAGAAAAGAGCTCAGTTGAGAGCTCTATGTTCATATGAAAGATTACATTCCAGCTAACTGGATTTCAAGGCACAAGTCATCCCTGGGTTCTGGAAATTCTCCTATGTGAGCAGGTCCTGTGACTCTAACATGCATATCTCAGAGTTTCCCTTTAGTCTGAGAATTTCTAGTCTTTAACATCATACATTGGCAGTCTCTGCTATTATTGAACACATATTCTGATTTTATTCTGAAAATGCCTTGTTTGTGGTGTTAGCCTCTGTTAATAATAAATCTATTTGACCAAATTTGTTGCACTTTTCCTCCTACCTAAAATTAAAAAGAAAGGAACAAGCATATCTTCTATTTAAGTGGGGAAATGAAGATTTATTGATTTGACAAACTAAGTCCACAAGAGGCGTGAGCTGTCAAATGGGCCTGTGAAATGGCTTAGAGGTGTGCATATTTTGAAACACTCCACCGGTCAGTGAGACTCTTCCTTGTACACTCATGACTTTAAGAAGTTCACTCCAGGGGCGCCTGGGTGGCTCGGTCGGTTGAGCGTCCAACTTCAGCTCAGGTCACGATCTCGCGGTCCGTGAGTCCGAGCCCTGCGTCGGGCTCTGGGCTGACAGCTCAGAGCCTGGAACCTGCTTCCGATTCTGTGTCTCCCTCTCTCTCTGCCCCTCCCCTGTTCATGCTCTGTCTCTCTCTGTCTCAAAAATAAATAAACGTTAAAAAAAATTTTTTTTAAAGAAGTTCACTCCAGACCTCATTTATAACACCCACCACCTTTACAGAAACCTTTAACTTCAGTCTTTGTTCTCAGTCATCACAAATTCTGAAATAGCCAGATTCAGTGCCCTGAGGCATAATTTTTCTATTTGTCTTAAACCTTACTGTTGCATTTAGTCAAAAATGGTAAGAAAAATTAATGACTTTTTTATCATCATACTAACGAGGGATTTCACTAAGATCTTAACTGCTTTAGATAAAAGATAAAAAATAGTTCTTCACGAACTAGAGTATGGTTAAGATCAGTATTCATATTCAGAGATCAGGCTCATTTTGTGTTTCATTGCACCCTTCTATGCCATATAGTCAGTGTGAAATATTTAAGAATTTATTTAGTTACTTGAGCTTTCTGAGTTGTAGAAGAGAAAACAGTGATGTTTTAAATTTTTAGATTTATCACAGAAGTATTATGCTTTCAAGTCTTCGACGTTTTTATGTGCCTGAAAGGCTCCTCTTACATTTGTGGTGTTTCTTGTTTGCATTATGATGTGTGATGTATCAATTGCATATTACTCTGTAACGTCAGCTATTTTATTTCCATGTTACATTTTTCTCCATGTTACATTTTCTCCTTTCTACCTATAAAATCTTCAAGATGAACAAGGAGGGCTCTCGGCTGCAGTCTCTTCTCAGGGTCATCTGCATGTAGTTGTGCCAAGCTGCTGTTTCGTGTGGGTAAGAAGTTTTGTGTTCCGTTTCACAGGTGGGAAGCATCAAGCGGGAAATGACCTTCACATTTCAACCAGAGGACTTAAAACGTGACTCTAATAAGAAAATGTCTCATCAACACTTGTTTCCATTGGCCATGGAGGAAGATGTGAAAACGGCAGACACCAAAAAAGCCAACCGAGTCCTTGACCATGAAAAAGAAAACACGCGCTCCATCTGTCTCCTTGAGCAAAAACGAAAAGTTGTTTCTTCCAACATTGATGTTCCTCCAGCAAGGTAAGGGAACATTAGCCTTTCTATGTGTTTGCCTGTGGAGAGTGTGTACAATCTCTACCATATTTCTCCAGAGTATATAGACTTAGGAGGGGCTTTCTGCCAAGAACATTTTTCCGTTGCTTGTGTGAAACAGAGCAGGTGGCCCTGCTCTTCAGAACTGACTTCATGGCTGCGCTAGTTGCGAGTATTGTCGCTGTAGAAAAGAATGTTTTATTTGATTCTGGAAAATGAATAATAAAAAACGAGAGAGTAAATGTCAAAAAAGAAACGTGAAATGTAGTACTGAGCATAACCACTTAAAAGCAGGGAGACTCTCATCTTTTGGGCAGAGGTTGGAGAGCTATGACTGCAGGCCAGATTCAGCTCCTGGCATGTTTGTGTATAGCCTGTGAGATAAGAGTGGTTTTCCATTTGTAAAGGGTTGTTTAAAAAAATGAAGAATATGTGACATACATCACAGGTGGCCTGCAAAGCCTAAAATGTTTACATGTGACTCATCACAGAAAAAGTTTGATGATCCCTGGTTTATAGCATTGGTAATCCTTTTAAGACAGATCTACCTTAGAACTGGGCCAAGAGGGTTTATTTGAAGTACCAAAAGCCTTTTATCCCATTGTAATTTTATTTAAAATATATCCAGTAGCATTCAATCAAAGCACAACATTATGGCAGAATGACATGGAACAGTAGTAGAATGGAACATAGTAGACCTTTTACTTATTTTCTTGCTTGTCATTTATTTCACCTAGAAAATAAGTTACACATTGGCCAGGATCTTGGACCATCTTGTTCATGCTGTATCAATAGCACTAAAATAATGCTTAGTAATGTACTAGGGGCTCCATAAATATTTGTTGGACAAAAGAAAGAAAATTCTGTAGCATAAAAACGTGCTTATTTTTAATATGTAAACCATATTTTGTTACCAAAACCCAGCAGTCTCTGAACGGCATATCTGTCTCTGAAGCTTTCATCATTTCTTCACTTAGTGATGTCTGGTTATAAAAAATGACAGCCCCCTCCAAAAGAGATTGTGAATGGAGAATTATAAGCAAATTTTTGAGGAGTCCTCTATTGTTTGAATGGTTTCAACTCGGAATATAGTATCCTTGGAAAAGGAATAAATGTTTCCTTTTTGCCTATTTACTTTTTATAAGTAGAATTTCATTGCTTTCTATATTAAATCAAAAGTATCTCCTTTAGGAAATTGTGTATTTTTCTATTCTACTACCAAATTTGTCATACTTTCTAAAATTATAGTTCTCTTTGTTTTCCTTAACCTTTGTTGAAAATTTTCCTATGTTCATGGCTTCTGTTTAACCACTTGGAATTATTTGCTTTTCTAATTTTTTCATACAAAGCACATGTTAAATTCTTTAGGATTAATTCCTTTAACTGGGGGTTTGTTATGAAATGTTTTATCATGCCCTAAAACTGGTAGGTACCTCAGTTCATAGCTGTTATTTGGTTGACTCATAGGACAAGTGACACGTTAAGTTGAAATGTGAAGAGCTATGGTTTTATTTTCTTTCTAAGCTTGTCGTGCAAAAAATTAGACTTCCCAATGTCAGATCATCAGTGATGACTTGTACTTCCACAGGATTTACTGTAGCTAAAAATTCCATTAGAGCACTTTATATGTTAAAAGACCTGGAATTAATCATTTTAAATTACCATAGATTGTTTTAGATATATCTTTATTCTTTAATTTCACCCCATTGCAATAGTTTCTGGGGAAAATGATGAAAAGGAAAGGAAGTAAAATGTTTTCTGCCTTTCCTGACTCTGGTATGTGGAATATTTTTTCCACTTTCTCCAATTCACTAACTGTACTTAAAAGTTACGAGTCAAGCCAGTGTTATTGTAGGGTTCTTAAGCAGTATAGGAAAGTTAATTAGATTTTGAATCCATTAATGTACAGCAAAAATTCCCCAGTGACAAGATATAATTCAGACATATTCATCTATTTTGGGAAATACTAGTTAAAGCTTCATTGTTCGAGATTTCCTCTAATATACTTGTTTTCATTGCTATAGTATTTAATCATCACAAATATGCCAACAGTTGGTGAAATAAATTGCCCTTTTTCTTGATGATGATGAAGGAATCAGAAAATTGTGGGGTTTAACTATCAAACTCTCAATTCTTTCGGTTCTATTTCCATGTAGTGTTACGGAATTATTTTGTAAACGTCAACTTTCCACTATTATCTAAGTAAATCGGTGTTTTGTTTTGAAAACTCCTTTTCCTGACACGGTAGGAAGATATGCGACTTTTCTTTTTGTTTATAAAAGCAAAATGTAATCTGTCTATTGGCAGTGTATAGATAATGAAGTTTGAGTGAGTCTACAGTACTGTGAAGTTTTTTGGTATAAGGAAAGCTATATCTTACATAATATATGTGTGTGTGTGTGTGTGTGTGTGTGTGTGTGTGTGTATATATATATATATATATATATATATATATAATATGTAGCTCTATCCAGCTGATTATTGAAACATATTCTCCTAAATCCAGATGTTATGTTTTGGCCAGTTCTTATAAAGGCATTTTTGACCAATAGAGTATCACTGGTAAAGAGTTTCTTGGCAGTTTAAAATCAATTCTTTATAATCTTTCTCACTCTGTCCTTTGCTTTTTCCCACTATAGGCAAAAGGATCTTTGTTGACCTTTGCTTTCTATATTTTCTAAAATGGTACTTGATGTTTATTTTCTGTGGTTTATATAATGAAGATAATAGATATATTTTGCTTTTTCATATCCCTGGAAGAATCTGGGAACTAGCCTCCCCATCTTTATATCTCATTGTGATGGAGCATTTCCTGCTTCCATTCAGTAGCTTATTTATGGAGTACCTGCTACGAACGCAGCACTCAGTAAAAGAAAATTGGAATGAAATGGGATGCCAACCCTGTACGAGCTTACAGTTGAATCATGGAAACAGACACCTAAGTAGCTAATTTCAAGTAACAGTTCCTAATTTGCTCCCTTCTTTAGAACTGAACGAATTTGTACATAAAGGAGAATCTCTCAATATTACGGAAATTATTAATTTGATACAACTATTCAAAAGCCTAGTTTTTTGTTGTTGGTAGTATCTTTTTCAAGATGAGGATGAATGGAATTGAGAAGGAGGAACTCTGAGATCTACTCTACAAAATCCATGTTTGTTTACCCATTTTCTCAGGACCCATTTGAAAGTTGCTAGTTTCAGGAAAATATAAATTTAAATGAGTTACTAACCCCGATGTGTTAGGCTGGGTCATCTGAGAAACAAATGCCAAGGCAGGATTAAATCCAAGCATTTTATTGGGACAGATGCATGTGGGAGAAAAGGGGTGTGGTGAGAGGCATGGAAGGAGGGAGGTACTGTGGAAGGAAGTCATACTGTGGTGCAGGGCTGAGCCCCGAGAATGAGACAGCCAGGGAAGATTGGGTGGAAGTGTGCTAGACGGCCTTGCAAGATCGTCAGGAGTCCTGCATTATATGAATGCAGTGGAGTCCGCTTACCTGTGGGACATTGCTTGATTGATCTTAGGAAGAAGCAGCCTTTTCTTTTGTGGGGGGCGTGGGGATGGAGGTGAGTGCATCATAGCGTTGAGTATTCCAAGTTCTTCAGTAGAGAAACTAAACAGAGCAAGAGTGTGTCAGAGAGCACGTGAATGTGCAGTGTTTCTTTGGAACTAAAGAGCTATCTATCATTAACAGAAAAGAAAACTCTGTGCAGTTTTTAAGGATTATTGGGGAGCAGGATTTGGGTTGGGGGTTACCAGGAGCATCAGTGATAACAGTGGGGACAACAGTCTCTAAACAATGTGTCTGTCTCTGAAGGTTTCATCACTTCTTCACTTAGCGATGTCTGGTTATAAAAGATGACAACCCCCTCTGAAAGAGGTTGTGAATGGAGAATGAAGAGTTACTAATTATAGATATGTCATCTTAAGTATTTTTTTAATCTCTGGGGAAAAATGCTAGCTGTCTTGATCTCTATGGAGAGTTGAGGAAAATGAACTTTCAGAGTATTTATAGAGACAGGGGTGTGAGTGAAGAGTCCCTCCAGAAAGGAATTCCAATACTGTGGTTTGGCTTAAGAAATGAATAAGAGACCGAAGGTCAGTAAGTAAAACAAATGCTAGTCAGTGGTTTCCTGTGGGCAGAGCTCAGCAACTCATTAACTAAGACAGTGATTTTAGCCTGTTTTTCAAAAAAAGATGATGAACCTGGGCCCAGATAATAACTGATTCATGCCCAGATTAGTGGTAGAAATCTGGGGAGAAAGAATGAAAGATTTGAAATACAGTGTAGGGAATTTACAGATTAGCCAGGGATATGAGGCATAAAAGTAGTTGGAAGGAATTTTTCAGTTCTTGGAGTGTGTGCCAAGCTGTTGGGAGTAACATGAGACTTCTTATGCGTTGACTTGCTTGAATGTAGTTGCTAACACCACATTCTTTCACAGTCCAGAAAGTGAGTGTTTCAACTGACCCAAAGGGTAACTAGGCATGGTGGGCAAATCTGTGAGTATTAGAAGAGAGAACATGAAGGACTCAGGAGAGTCCCTTTTGGAGGAGAACTTTCCACTCATGTTAGCTCTGCCTGTTGTAGGGCGTTGCTGGGGATGCCACTGTGTGGACTTCTACTATGGTTCCTAAAGACTGCTCTAGTAGTTCTCTATATCTTAAAGATTGTATGTAGTATTCTTTGGTGTATATTAATTGAAATATACTGCTTTTAAGGTAAATAATTTTATAAAATCTGCTGATGTTATAGTAAATCATGTAGATACTTACCAAAACAGAAACCGGGAGAAGCAAGCGCTGGGCACTCAGTAGCATCATCATGTAAGAACTGAGAGATTATAGAGAAGTTGTAAATTGTGAGGTAGTACAAATGATGATAATAAACATAAAGGGTTTTGGTCTGTGTGTGCCTGATGGGGCACGCATGAATAGAATCGTGTTCCCCAAAAGATGTGTCAAAGTCCTAATCCCCCAGTACCTGAGAATGTGAGCTTATTTGGAAATAAGGTCTTTGCAGATGTAACCAAATTAAGGCGAGGTCGTTAGGGTAGGTGGTAACCCGATATGACTGGTATCCATATAAGAAAAAAAGAGAGAGACAAAAGACAAGGAGGAAAGCCAATGGAGGCAGAGATTGGATTGATTGGTCTACGAGCCAAAGAACACCAGAAGCTAAGAAACAGGCATGGAACAGATTCTCCCCCAGAGCCTTCAGAAAAAGTGCTATGTCTGAATATGTCCCCCTCAAAATTCATTTGTTGAAACCTAATCCCCAATGTGATGGTGTTAGGAAGTAAGACCTTTGCATGCTGATTATGCCATGACGGTGGAGCTGTCATGCATGTGATTAGTGCCCTTATAAAAAAAGGCCCAGAGAGCTCCCTTGCCCCTTCTACCACGTTGAGGATACAAGAAGTATGCCACCTCAGCCAACCATGTGGCACCCTGATCTCAGACTTCCAGCCTCCAAAACGGTGAGAAATAAATCTCTGTTGTTTATAAGCTCCATGATCTATGGTATTTTGTTATAGCAGCACAAAAGAACTAAGAAAATACGGCTCTCTGACACCTTGATTTCAGCTTCTTGCCTCCAAAATTGTGAGACAATAAAATTCTATTGTTTTAAGCCATCCAGTTTATGGTGATTTGTTAACAGCCCCTCTAGGAAAATTAATATAGGTTGTTATTGCTGATGACTACATCTGTGTCTTGCCTTATAAATTTACTTTGAGTAGAATAATTATTCACATTCAGTAATGAAGTTAAGATATGCCTAATAACATGACTAGTTATCATCTATGCCTCTCAGGGAGAGACACTATCATTGCTTTTTCCGTAACTATTCAGCTTGTGGTTATTTATTAAGTTTGTCTCTAAATCAAGTTTATTGAGATGTAATTCATGTGTAATAAAATGTACCCACTTTAAATATACACTTTAATGAGTTGTAACAAATATATGTACCCATGTAATTAATGCCATAATCAAGATATAGAACATCCTCATCCCCACAAAAAAGTTTCATTGTGCCTCTTCCCACTCCACCTCTCCTCTGACCTTCAGCACTAGGCAGCCAATATTCTATTTTCTGTCTTGTGGATTAGTTTTGTCTTTTCTAGAATTCATATAAATGGAATCATGCGTGATGTATTTTCAGGTATCTTCATTAGCTCAGCATGTTTTTTTTTTTAAGATCCATATTTTTCTTTTGCATTTGTCAGTAGTATGTTACTTCTTATTGCCAAATAGTATTCTATTTTGTGATTATATGATAATCTGATTATGCATTCGCCTCTGATAGACATTTGGGCTGTGTACAGTTTGGGGTTATTAGGAATAAAGCTGCCATAAATATCCATGTATGCCCCTGTGTGGAATAAGTTTTCACTTTTAAATACCCAAGAGTTGACTTCATAGGTCATATGGCCATTGTATATTAAACTTTTTAAGAAACTGAAATACTTTTTCAAAGTAGTTGCACCATTTTATATTCCCACCAGTAAGGTATGAGAGTTGCAGTGGCTTTTATGTGTTCACCAACCCAGGGTATTGTCAGTATATTTAATTTTTTAATGAAAGTAAGAAAGTACTCTTATTTGCTGAGTTTTTGTCATCAATAGATGCTGAATATAGTTTTAAAATGTTTACATCCATCTGCATGAGCATAGTTTTAAAAATTATTATATGTTGGATTACATTGATTGGTCTTGGACCATCGAATCAACTTTGTGTTCCTGAGGTAAAACCCCCTTACATACTGAAGGATCCATTTTTTGTTAAAATTCTGTTAAGATTCATTCATCTTCATCCATTGACCTATCATTTTATTTATTTCGATTTCTTTGTCTGATTTTAATATAAATTTATGATAGCCTCATAAAATGCATTAGGAAGTGTCCCTTTCTCCTCCTCTATTTTCTGGGTTTGTTTTAGGACTGGGATTACTCTGCCTTAAAAGGATAGGTACACCAGTGAAGCCATCTTGACCTGGAGTTTTTTTTATGGAAGTGTTTTTAATTACAGATTCAATTTTTAACATTGATACAATGCTATTTATCTTTTATGTTTCTTATTTAGTGAGTTTTATAATCTGTGATTTCAATAAATTTATTCATTAATTTAAGTGTCAAATTTATTAATATATAGTTGTTCATAATAACGCCTTATTTTTTCTAGTATTTGTAGATTCTGTAGTAGTGTTCCCTCTCTCATTTCTAATACTGGTCAGTGTGTCGTCTTCCTTTTTTTAACCAATCTGACTAGCAGCTTATCAATTTTATGGCTCTTCTCCAAGAGCAACCTTTGTATATATTGATTTTCTCTGTTTTTTGTCCATTTTCTATTTCATTGGTCTCCTTTTTCATCTTTGTTATTTCCTTATTTCTGCATATTTTAAGTTCCCTGTTTTGCTAGCTTCTTACAGTAGAATTTCAATCATTAATTGTAGACCTTTCTTCTTTTCTACTATTGGCATTTAACACTTTTCTCTTTTAGCAACAATAACTCTTTCTACACACTTCTTTGTGTATACCTCCCAAATTTTGTTTGGTTGTTTCTTCTTAAAATTAGGACATTAGAATTAGGTTTTATTGTAAAAAGTAAGAGGCACAATACATTTTTCTTATTATTTATAGTTGTGAAAACAATCCAGAAAACAGAAATATATAGCATATTTTGAAATAGGATATTTGATTCATTACAGTCATTATACTTAAACTTATATCTTTAAAATGTTTTGCCACCTTAATTTTTTCTTTTTTAAAATATGCTTTACTGCTTTTTCTCTTTCATAATGTTATTCATGAATTCTGCATAGTTATTGATATTTGTGTCTACTTGTGACTACTGGTTCTGTACGTTACTGATATTTTTTTGTCTACTTCGTTACTGATTTTGTCTACTTCTTTCTCTTCTCAGTTTGTCAGATTTTGCTTTATGAATTTTAGAATTGGTTTGTATCCTTGAGGAATCAACCTCTTTATTATTATGAAATGTCTCTAGTTATCCTTGATATTATGCTTCATTCTGAAATCTACTTTGTCTGTTATTAGTATGGCCACCTTAGCTATCTTAATATTATATCACTTCACATCTGGTGCAGGAATCTTACAATGGTATTCTTCCATTTCCCCTTTTGTTCTTTGCACTATTTTTGTTATAAATTTTATTTTTCTAAATGTTACAATCCCCAAATTACATTTATTGATTTTTCTTTAGTCATCCCTTTTTAAAGTAGTTTTATTGAGATATAATTCATATATGATACAATTCACCTATTTAAAATGTTTCTAGTACATTCATAAAGCAGTGTAACCATCACCATAATTAGCATTTTCACCACCACCACCACCACCACCCCCATCACCACCCCCAAAAAACCCCTGCCCATGAGCAGTCACTCTCCATTCTTCCCCAGCCTCCGAACCCTAGGCAACCACCAACCTATTGTGCTGTTGCTATCTCTATACATTTGGCTATTATGGACATTTCAAATAAATGGAATTATACAATATGTGACCTTTTGTGTCTGGCTCCTTTCACTTAGCATGTTTTCAAGGTTCAATAACTGTCTTAGCTGTTAGGCTGCTATTAAAAAGTACCATAGGGACGCCTGAGTGGCTCAGTCAGTTAAGCATCAGACTTCAGCTCAGGACATGATCTCACAGTTTGTGGGTTCAAGCCCCACATTGGGCTCTGTGCTGACAGCTCAGAGCCTGGAGCCCATTTCTGATTCTGTGTTTCCCTCTCTCTCTCTCTGTGCCTCCCCCACTCATGCTCTGTTCTGTTTCTCTCAAAAATAAATAAACATTAAAAAAAATTTTTTTAATAAAATAAAAAGTGCCATAAACTGGATGGCTTATAAACAACAGAAATTTATTTTTAACAGTTCTAGAGAGTAGAAGCCTGAGCTTATAGTTAGGTTCTGGTGAGGGCCCTCTTCTGAGTTGCAGATTGCTGACTTCATGTTGTATTCTCAAGTAGCAGAGACTAGAGCAATGGAAACAAACTCTTACTACTCTTGTAAGGGCACCAGTCCCCTTCACGAAGGCTCTATTCCTATGACCTCAGAGATGATCATAATTACCTCCCAGGGGCCCCACCTCCTAATTCTATCACACTGGGAATAATATTTCAACATATAAGTTGGGGGATGGCACATTTAGTCTGTAACATTCATGTTTTAGAATTATCGGTGCTTCATTCATTTTTATTGCCAAATAATATTTCATTTCATGGATATATCACATTTATTTACCCATGCATTGATAGATATTTGGACTGTTTCCATTTTTTGGCTATTATGAATAATGCTATATGAACATGTATGTTCAAGTTTTTGAGTGGACATACGTTTTTAGTTTTCTTAGGTATAATATCTAGGAGTAAAATAGCTGGATCATATGGTAACTCCATATTTAAGTGTTTGAGAAACTTCCAAAGTGTTTTTCAAAGGAATTCCACTGTTTTGCATTTCCTCTAGAAATATATGAGTGTTCTAATTTCTTCATATTCTCACCAACACTTGTTATTATCTGTCTTTTTTACTATAGTCATTTTAGTGGGTGTGAAGTGATACCTCATTGTAGTTTTGATTTGCATTAATGGCTAATGATATTGAACTTCTTTTCTTGTTAGCCATTTAGAGATTTGCTTTGGAAAAATGTCTATTCAGATATACTGCCCATATTTTTTACTTCGTCTTTCTATCATTGAGTTGTAAGATTTCTTTATATATTCTGAAAACAAGAATGTTATCAGATACATGATTTTCAAATATTTTCTCTCATTCTGTGGATTGTCTTTTACTTTCTCGATAGCATCCTTTGATACGCAAAGGTTTTTAACTTTGATGAGATTCAGTATCTCTATTTTTTCCTTTAGTTGCTTATGTTTTTTGGAGATAGATCTAAAAATCCATTGTCTGGTCCGAGGTCATGAAGACTGAAGCCTATTCTTTTCTTCTAAAGTGTTTTGTACTTTTAACTCTTATGTTAGGTTTATAATCCATTTGGAGTAGATTTTTGTGTATAGTATTAGAGGTCCAAATTCATTCTTTTGCATATGGATATCTGGTTGCTTAGGACCATTTGTTGAAAAGACTACTCATTCCTCACTGAATTGTCTTGGCACCTTTGTTGAAAATCAGTTGACCATAGTAGTAGATGCTCATTTCTGGACTCTCATTTTCACTGATTTATATGTCTGTCTTCATGCCAGCACCACAGTGTATGGATCACTGTAACTTTGTGGTAAGTTTTAAAATCAGGAATTGTAAGGGGTGTCTGGGTGGCTCAGTCAGATGAGCGTCTGACTTCGGCTCAGGTCATGATCTCGTGGTTGAGAGTTTTGAGCCCCGCGTCAGGCTCTGTGCTGACAGCTCGGAGCCTGGCGCCTGCTTTGGATTCTGTGTCTCCCTCTCTCTCTCTGCCCCTCCCCCAGTCAATGCTCTGTCTAGCTCTGTGTCAAAAATAAATACAAACATTAAAAAAAAATTAAAATCAGGAATTGTGATCCTCAAAATTTGCTCTCTTTCAGGACTGTTTCTAGGTCCCTTGCATTTTCATATGAATTTTAGAATCAGCTTGTCAATTTTCCATAAAAATCAGCTGGAATTTTGACAGAAATTGCGTTGAATCTATAGATAAATTTGGGAAGTATTCCCATTTTAATAAGATAAAGGCATCTAATTCATGAGCACAGGGTTTCTTTCTACTTACTAAGGTCTTTCATTTTTTCAACAGTGGTTTATAGTCCCAGAGTACAAGTTTTGTACTTCTTTTTTAAAATTTATTCTTACATATTTTATTGTTTTTGTTGCTATTGTGAATGAAATAATTTTCTTAATTTTATTTTCAGATTGCTCATTGCTAGTGAATAGAAATAAAACTGATTTTTGTATATTGATCTTGTATCCTGCAACCTCCCTGAATTAGTTTTGAATCTCCCTTTTAGTTTGAACAGTTTTTGTGGCTTCCTTAGGATTTTACATGTAGAAGATTATGTCATCTGTAAATATAGGTAGCTCTACTTCTTCCTTTTCAGTCTAGATGCCTTTTACTTCTTTTTCTTGCCCAATTGCTCTGACTAGATTCTCCAGTACAGTGTTGAATATAAGTGGACATTTTGTTTTGTTTTTGATCATAGGGAGAAGCATTCAGTCTTTTGCATTAAGTATGATGTTAGCTGTGGGTTTTTGGTAGATGCCTTTTATCAGGTTGAGAAAGTTCCCTTCCGGGGCACTTGGGTGGCTCAGTTGATTAAGTGTCTGACTCTATCTCAGCTCAGGTCATGATCTCACGGTTTGTGAGTTTGATCCCCACATCCAGCTCTGCACTCTGACAGCATGGGGCCTGGTTGGGATTCTCTCTCTCTCCTTCTGTCTCTGCCCCTCCCCCCTCAAATATATATAAATAAACAAACTTAAAAAAATAAATAAAAGAGTTCCCTTCTATTCTCAGTTTGTTGAGTGTTTTCTGATGAAAGAGTATTGAATATTGTCACATGCTTTTTCTGTGTCTATTGAAATGATCACATAATTTTTGTTCTTTATTATATTCTACATGTTACAGTAATTGATATTCAATGTTAAACCAATCTTTCATTCTTAGGATAAATATCATTATGGAGTATAATCCTTCTTGTATATTGCCTGATTTGGTTTGCTAGTATTTTGTTGAGGATTTTGCATCTATATTTATAGACGATACTTTGATCTGTAGTTTTCTTTCTTGTGATGTCTTTATTTGGTTTTTGTATCAGAATAATAGAGAATGAGTGGCAAAGTGTTTCCTTCTATTTTTTTTGAAGAGTTTATAAATAATTGGTATTAATTCTTCTTTAAAGTTTGGTAGTATAATCAATTATCCTTTAAAATTTTTTAAACAAAAATTTATATTTATCTACGTATTGATATCATTGAGCCTCTCTCTTTGCCTGGCCCCTATTTTCTCTGCATTACCAATGGCTTTCTCCACCTGGTAGAGAGGATGAACAGAAGAGGTACCGGATTTTTTTTTTTCTTTTTTTTGCCTTCCAGCACTTGCTTATAGGCAAGAGGTTCACTGTGAGCCCAGATGCAAGAGATTATCTTCCCCTTTATCTTCACCAAATATATGTGTGTGTATATAAAAAAAAAAGTCTTTCTGCTTAACATTATTACAACATTCATGTATATAGAGTTCTCACTATAGACTCACTAAAAGTTTAGCCATGTTTTCTGACTCTATTAATTGGCTTATAACCAACAACAAGCTAGTTGTATACCTTGCTAATAGTTTGTGGATGATGTCTATTAGCAAGAATGTATAAGTACATACACACATGTATACTTCTCTTTAGCATAAATAGTACCATATTACTCAGTTCCGATAAGACCAAGAAGATGTTAAGAATAAGAGTGACCTGACAAAATTTCTGCCAGCACTAAGTCACCAGAATACCCTTTCATTCTTTAATTTATTCAACATATTTATTAACTAAGTGGATTTTATATATCAGATACTGGAATACAGGGTAAAATAAGTTAGACAGATTTCCCACCCTCATAGATTTGAGGAGATATTCTAAAAAAATAATGTATAAATACATCATCATAAATTCTAATAATTTTAATAAATGGAATGTACAGGATATCATGAGGGCCATAAAGAGGAACACTTATTGTAGGTTGAGGCATAAGGAAAGGCCTCTTTCAGGAAAGTACACTTCAGCTGACACCTGAAGGATGAGAAGGAGCCAGACTGAGTTGGGAGGAAGTGTTCCAGGTAGAGGAGAGCACGCGTGAAAGCCCCAAGATGAGAAAGACCGCCAGTGTGGCTAGAGCACAGAGCACAGTGGAGAGTGGCAAAAGATGAGGTTGGAGAGGTAGACAGAATCTGAAGAAACTGAATCATGTTGAGCTATGTTGGATTGTGTTAAAGATCTTTAAATTATGTATTGAGGTCAGTGAGAAGAAGTTTATGAAGAAGAATGATACGATTCCTTTTGTATTTAGAAATGATCACTTCATCTATTACATGTAGATTAGGACGGAAGAGAACAAGAATGGATGGAGGGAAACCAGTCGGGAAGCTACTACATTAGTGCAGAAAAGATACGGAAATTTGGACAAACGCAGTGGCAGTTGAGATGAAGAGAAGTGGACAGATTTGAGGTCTATTTTTGAAATAAAAGTGAGCCTTCTTGGTTGTAAGCAACAGAAAATGAATGGCTGATTTAACAAAGAATGGAATTGTTTTTTTAAAGACTAACAAAGTTTCTGGGAAGGCTGGAGAACCAGGTTAGAAAGTAGACAGGAGGGTGGACAGCCAGGAACATGGTTGTGTTCATTCATTCTGTAGAAGCAGGACTTGCAACTGGGCTTTGTGGCTTCTAAAGTGAGAACTGTATGTGCTTGGAAACTCCTCAGATGCACGAAGACACTGGGCATCCAGAATTGACAGATGTCTATCATAAATCTCAGTTTACAAATGAGCAGAAAGACTCAGAAATGTTAAATGATCACCCAGGAGCACACATTTAACAAATGGCAGACCTAAGACTAGGCTAGGTTTCTGACCCCAAGTGAATTTTTGTTCCTTATTACCACCATTAGTGTTTATCAGAAAACACTCATTTATTGTCATTTACAAATGTGATGCCTTAAAATACATTGATAATTCTTTTTTAAAACTTTTTTAAAAATGTTTACTTATTATTTTGAGAGAGAGAGAGAGAGCACAAGCAGGGGAGAGGCAGAGAGAGGGAGACACAGAATCCGAAGCAGGCTCCAGGCTCTGAGCTGTCAGCACAGAGCCTAACATGGGGCTTGAACCTGCAAACCGTGAGGTCATGACCTGAGCCGAAGTCAAACACTTAAACGACTGAGCCACCCAGGCGCCCCAACACATTGATAATTCTAATATCACTTGTTATCTAGTTTCTAGAAAAGAAACTCGAGGGGCGCCTGGGTGGCTTGGTCGGTTAAGCGTCCAACTTCAGCTCAGGTCATGATCTCATGGTCCGTGAGTTCGAGCCCCGCGTCAGGCTCTGTGCTGACAGCTCAGAGCCTGGAGCCTGCTTCAGATTCTGTGTCTCCCTCTCTTTCTCTGCCCCTCCCCTGTTCATGCTCTGTCTCTCTCTGTCTCAAAAATAAATAAACGTTAAAAAAAAAAAAAAAAAAGAAAAGAAACTTGACAGTCAGGCAAACATTATTAGATAACCTAGATTATTAGAGCATGGCATTTGTTATTCTCTTTTTGCCAGACATTGTTTTTTCAGAAGTGCTGATGCTTAAATTGGTTGGATTTCACCCAAACAGCAATTACAATTTGATTATTCAAAGTAGTAACTGTCTTCTAATTATAACTCTAAAGCTAAAGAAATCTATTAGCAAACTAGTTGTAACAAAGAAAAAAGAGAAATTTGGCCAAAAATATTCCTAGACCTAACAGCAGTTTATTAGAATACTCCAGATTGTTAGTTTACTGTTGGAAAAAAAAAGTGAACCATAAGGTAGTTTGTTTTGCAGGTTTTAAAATATGATGATGTCATATTTATCACACGCTGGATAAGATAAAAATCATCTTCTCTTTGTAAGATGCCATTCTGAAGACTGTCTAGTCTAGAAGGAACTTCGGAAACTTCTTAACCTTTGAGTTCACATTTGGGAAATGACCTGAGCTACAAGCAATATCCTACACGTACAATGGGAAATTGTAAACTAACTTGGCTAACATTTTCAACAGTGTTGTCTACAGTTTCTCCTTTGTGTTTTATGTACCATATACTATTAAAAAGTCTCCTGTGTCAAATTTGGAATTAAGTAAGAGATAAGGCAAAATTGCAGACATTATTTCTGAATCTCCAGAAGCATAGCAGTTCCTGGAGCAAATGTTTAAATGCGTTAAAAACTTTACAGGTGACAAACTCTGTAGCCAATATGAAACTACCAAAAAAAAAAAAGAGAGAAGTCTAAAAGGTCAGCTTAAGCTTAGCTTACGGAACATTTTAAAAATATATACTATATTGGCAGGAGAGGTGGGTGGAGGGATGGGTTAAATATGTGATGGGGATTAAGGAGTGCACCTGTTGTGATGAGCACTGGGTGTTGTATGGAACTGTTGAGTCACTATATTGTACAATTGAAACTAATATTACACTGTATGTTAACTAACTGGAATTTAAATAAAAACTTAAACTATATTGACTGGGGACTATGAATGTACCTACCTATGATGGAGAAATACTAATACTATATAATTTGTGGACCTTGCTAAGAACTGAAGCAATCTCCATAAAGTAACTATAAAGACCGTCTTTTCTAGGAAACCTTTATCCATTTCCATCCCTTCCCATCATTTTAGTGATTCAGGTCAGCAAGTAACTGTTGTTCCAATTTTCTTGCTATAGTCTGTTTGTTATACAACAGCCAAAATGATCTTTCTAAAACACAAGTATAATCATGTGGGTAGAGGGATAGAGAGACAAAAATGCTAGGAACCAATATAATTGATATTATGATGTGATGAAACATATTATGCCATCACTACACAATCAAGTCATACTTTGCCAGGGATTTAGATTCAAAAGTCAACAAATAAGTCAAGACTCAATCAAGACAAAATTATTCCTTACAATGTCTTAAAATGCCTGTGAGACCAGAACCCACCATGAAAGACTTGGGATCTAAAACAAATTAAAAAAGAGAATTCTTCCCCTTTTTACTCTGGGACAAAATTTCATTGAATGGAATGGGAGGAATTTCTGTTGTTTTTTTTTTTTAAATAGTTCTCTCTTCCTGCCAAGTGCCTATCGTTGAAGTAGAATTTCTGTTAATTTAAATGCACATGTGCTGCAACTCCACTCTCCAAATATCCTATGAAATCTGAAGGAAATTAGTAAGGTATGATAGAGAAGCTTTCTAAACGAGCACTCCTTCCTGTACTAACACGGATAACATTGATTAATGTTATCTTTATTTTCTTAGTTATAACTTAGGAAAGCTTGTGTTTTGTGACATACATTTGGCCCAGGTTGTGTGTGTGTGTGTGTGTGTGTGTGTGTGTGTGAGAAAATTTTATATACATGTATGTGTTGACTTTAAATATGACATTGAAAATCAATTTCCAATAACTGTGTGTTATATCACTTTATTATAAGCACACATTAGTGCCAAATTAGAATATGCCACCTATTTAGAATTGCATTGTGAATTTTGGGTTTTAGCCATTAATATGAATTTTTAAAAGAATTAATAATTTATGTCACTTTGCTATTAAAAAAGGATATACTCTCTTGATCCACTGGGTAGTTATGATGTAAAATACCAAAAGTATGACATTCAAGCATTTGCAGGCATCACCTCCAAAGAGACCTTGGATAATTAATAAATGCCTTTCCATCTAAACCACTTCTGGCAACAAGATGGAGAAGATTTGACAACTGAAATCTCAGGGACGAGGTGCACTACTGTGCTAGGTAGACCATTAGCTTTGTTGCACAGGCTGGGTAAATGGCAATGGTCCAAAATGCTTACCAGTTTTCTGCTTTTGTAGTACCAGTGCCATAGGTTGCCTCTGTGGAATTGGTTTACATTTAGATTTTATATAACACGGGGTGCCTGAGTGGCTCCGTCGGGTAAGCGGCTGACTCTTGATTTTAGCTCAGGCCATGATCTCACAGTTCATGAGATCAAGCTCCATGTCAGGCTCTGCACTGACAGTGTGGAGCTTGCTTGGAATTCTGTCTCTCTCCCTCTCTCTCTACCCCTCCCCCGCTCACTCTCATGCTTACTCTCTTTCAAATAAATAAACTTTAAAAAAAAGAGAGAAACTTTAGATTTTACATAACATCTTTTTTCCTCCCTACGTATGTTCAAAATTTAAACATGTAGTAGAAATCATTGGATTCCTACTGCTTCCCACTCCCCACCTCTTCCTGCCTATATAGATTCTGTATTCTGCTTTTGTCACAGAAAGACAAACGATAATGAGACGAGATGTTGGTCATTACTATTTAAAAAGAATCACATTTGAAAATATTAGCAAACCAAATTCAATACATTTTTAAGTTAATTTATTTGTTTTGAGAGAGAGAGCATGAGCAGGGGAGGGGCAGAGAGAGAGGGAGAGAGAGAATCCTAAGCAGGCTCCATACTGTCAACACAGAGCCTGACACTGTGCTCAATTGCACGAACGATGAGATCATGACCTAAGACGAAATCAAGAGTCAGACCCTTAACTGACTAAGCCACCCAGGCACCCCCCAAACAATAAATTTAAAAAAATCAGCGGCACCTGAGTGGCTCAGTCGGTTGAGCGTCCAACTTCAGCTCAGGTCATGATCTCACGGTTTGTGGGTTTGAGCCCCACATCGGGCTCTGTGCTGAGAGCTCAGAACCTGCAGCCTGCTCCCGATTCTGCCTCCCTCTCTCTGCCCTCCCCCACTCACACTGTGTCTCTTTCTGTCTCTCCAAAATGAATAAATGTTAAAAAAAAATTTTTTTTTTAAATCATTCACCAGGATCAAGTGGGATTTCTTCCCAGGAGGCAAGGTTGGGTCAACATTTGCAAATCAATCAACCTGACATATCACATCAGTAAGAGAAAGGATGAAAACCATATGATCATTTCAGTAGATGGAAGAAAAGCAATTGACAAAGTACAACATCTATTCATGATAAAAGCCCTTGACAAAGTAGGGTTAGAGGGAACATACCTCAACATAATGAAGGCCATATGTGAAAAACCTACAGATAACATCATACTCAATGGGGAAAAACTGAGAGCTTTCCCCCTAAGGTCAGGAACAAGACAAGGATGTGTATTCTCACCACTTTTATTCAATGTAGTACTGGAAGTCATAGCCACAGCAATTAGACAGAAAATAAAAGGCATACACATGGGTAAGGAAGAAGTAAAACTTTCACTATTTGCAGATGGCATAAGACTATATATAGGAAACCCAAAAGACCTTACCAAAAAATTTCTAGAACTGATAAATGAATTCAGTAAAGTCTCAGGATACAAAATCAATGTGCAGAAATCTGTTGCATTTTTATACACTAAAAATGAAGCAGTAGAAAGAGAAATTAAGAAAACAGTCCCACTTACAATTGTGCCAAAAATAAGATAACTAGGATAAATCTAACCAAAGAGGTGAAAGACCTATACGCTGAAAACTATAAAACTTTGATGAAAGAAATTGAACATGACACAAAGACATGGAAAGACATTCCATGTTCATGGATTAGAAGAACAAATGTTAAAATGTCTATGCTACCCAATGCAATCTACACATTTAATGCAATCCCTATCAAAATACCAACAGCATTTTTCACAGAATTAGAACGAGCAATCCTAAAATTTGTATGGCACCACAGAAGACCCCAAGTAGCCAAAGAAATTTTGAAAAAGAAAAGCAAAGATGGAGGCATCACAATTCTGGACTTAAGTTACATTACAAAGCTATAGTAATAAAAACAGTATGGTACTGTATGATTTCACAAATATGTAGAATGTAAGAAGCAAAACAAATGAGGAAAGGGAAAAGAGAGAGAAGCAAACCAAGAAATAGACTCTTAACTATAGAGAACAAACTAATGGTTTCCAGAAGGGAGGTGCATGGGAGGATGGGTTAAATGAATAATGGAGAACAAGGGGAGCACTTGTGATGAGCACTGGGTGATGTATGAAAGTGTTGAGTCACTAAATTGTACACCAGAAACTATTACACTGTGTGTCAACCAACTAGAATTTAAATAAACACTGAACAAATGTATTTTAAAAAAACAGTATGGTATTGGGGTACCTGAGTGGCTCAGTCAGTTAAGCATGTGACTCGTGATTTCGGCTCAGGTCATGATCCCAAGGTCATGGGATTGAGCTCCGAGTCAGGCTCCACACTTAGTGTGGAGCCTGCTTAAGACTCTCTCTCTCACTCTCTCTCTCTCTCTCTCTCTCTCTCTCTCTCTCTCCCTCCCCCCCCTCCCTCTCCCCCCTCCTCCACTCACATTCATCCTCTCTTGCTCTCCCTGTCCCTCTCTCCCTTTCTCTCTCTCCCTTTCTCTCTCTCTCTCTCTCTCTCTCTCTCAAATAAAAAACAAAACGAAAAACCAGTATGGTACCACCACAGAAATAGACACAGAGATAAATGGAACAGAATAGAAAACCCAGAAATAAACCCACAATTATATGGTCAGTTAATCCTTGACAAAGCAGGAAAGACTATCCAATGAGAAAAAGACTGTCTCTTCAACGAATAGTTTTGGGAAAACTGGTCAGCTACATGCAAAAGAATGAAACTGGACCGCTTTCTTATACCATACAACAAAAATAAACTTCAAATAGATGAAAGACCTAAATGTGAGACCTGAAACCATACAAATCCTAGAAGAGAGCACAGGCAGAAATGTCTATGACATTGGCTGTAGCAACATTTTTCTAGATAGTTCTCCTGAGGCAAGGGAAGTAAAAGCAAAAATAAACTATTGAGAATACGTCAAAATAAAAAGCTTCTGCACAGTGAAGGAAACAATCAACAAAACTAAAGGCAACCTACTGAATGGGAGAAGATGTTTGCAAATCACTTTAAAGGGTTAGTGTCCAAAATATATACAGAACTGATAATTCAACGAAAAAACACCCAAAAAACAAATAATCCGATAAAAAAATGTGCAGAAGTCATGAATAGACATCTCTCCAAAGAAGACATACCGATGGCCAACAGACACATGAAAAGATGCTCAGCATCACTTATCACTAGGGAAATGCAAATCAAAACTACAGTGAGATACACCTGTCAGAATGGCCAAGATTAACAACACAAACAACAGGTGTTGGCAAGGATGCAGAGAAAAGGAAACCCTCTTAACACTGTTGGTGGCATTTTTTTTTTTAGTCTTCCAAGTCCAGTGTATATTTTGTTCTCGCAGCACATCTCAATCTGGACCGGGCACATTTTGAGTGATCAGTAATCACATGTGGCTAGTGACATCTGCATTGGACAGTGCAGCTTTAGAATAAAGTGCACCTGTTAATTACACAGTTCAGCCCAGCTTATCATTTATCCCTGAGACAGTGCTTTCTCTCTTTGTCCTTCCTGGACACACATGAAGATAATCCCTCACTCACACTCATAAAGGGGGACAGTGGTTTCCTACGTCAATATTTCTTAAGGGTCATGAGGGAGAAAGGAGCATCCCAGTAAGGAGAGAGGACAGTTCAGTCTCTGTGGGTCAGGGAACATTTAGTTGCAAAATTCTGCAGCACGATTCCAGAACATCTCCTAAAGGGAGAATGACTCCCAGTTGTCAGTAACTGATGTTTTGTACAATCATTATTATGAAGATGTTTAAATTCCTTCTAAGTCAAAGGAAGGCTAAATCCGTACTGTCACCGTTCTGGTTCTTTAAAAAAACATAAGGGCTGCTGCATTCCAGAGTTTCAGAGTGCCTCTTCGGTTGTTAGGAGATGTACCCCTGACATTTCCTATGGTATCAGTGGTTAGAGCAATGCAGACACGCCATGTCAGGGTGCTTGAGGCTTGGACCCGGGTTCCCATCTTCAGTGCATTTGCTTATGCTTTTGGATAGAGTAACAAAATAGTTAACACATACTACTTGTAAACTAGGAAATGCAAAAAAAAAATGTATCAAAAACTTTTAGGGGTGGCTAGGTGGCTTAGTCTGTAAGCATCTGACTCCAGCTCAGGTCATAATCTCACAGTTCATGAGTTTGAGTCCCACGTCAGGTGAGCACGAGCCCAGCATCGGGTGAGCCCCGCTTCTCTCTCTCTCTCTCTCTCTCTCTCTCTCTCTCTCTCTCGGCCCCTTGTGGGATTCTCTCTCTCTGCCCCTTGCTCACTTGCGCTCGAGCGCTCTCTCTCTATCTCACTCTCAAAGAAAAAAAAAAACTTTTAAAGATTCGTAAGTACAAAGGGTTTACTTTGTTACTAGCTTAAACTGTTACTGATTCTCCTTTTAAATATTAACTTGTGTTTGTTTGGGTTTTTTCTCCTACAAATAGAGTTCTAGGTGGAGAAGTGTTAAGGGATAAGACTGGAGAGTTAGGCTTAACTGGAAATACATTTGGAATTTGATTTTTATCTGTTAGATTGTGGAGAGCTATTCTAGTGATACTTTAGATTGACATTTCCAAGCAGTCGTCTGGTCTGGCGTGGGGATGAGGAGGCAGGGAGGAAGTGCATACGTGTTTCGACACTGAAGCCATAAAGAATAATTAGGAGGCACGTGTAGAATCTGAGAGAGACCATCATGAAACCTTTAAGCAGGACAGAACCCTCGGGTAAGAGGGCTACATTCAAGATACTGTGAGGTATGGACTGCATAGAACTTGGAAGGAATAAAGCAGATGGGAGCTTAATTAAGATGAAAGGGTGCTCAGAAATGCTGACTTGGGCATCTTCAGGGAGAAAGTGGTTGATGATGCTATTAAAAAATAATAATAATTCGGAACTAATGCAAAAGAAAATAGACGTGGGTGGAGGGAAATAAGGCGCTTGGTTTTAGACATGTTGCCTCTAAGTTGCCTCTACAATAAAACTGTAACAAAGACCTGCATACTTTGAACACATCAAATGCGCAATACATGTATTCATGAACAATGGTATACAGACCAACTTCAGTAGTCAAATCATAACCATAATGTAAACAACTGTACTGCAAGTGCTTGCTATTTTAAGATATTTTATTTTAAAGTAAATACCACTTCTCTCCGTCTTGATTTTCATCTCATATTGGCTTTTCTTAAGGCAGGCTTCACTTGCACAGCTTAAATCCCTCAATGATGAAAAGATTTTGATTGCTCTTCCTCATTCAGGATTTGTTTTGACTGGATCTGGCGAACATTCACTTCTTCAACGGACTGCATAAACTCAGCTTTCCTAAATCAACCCCAAAGATAGTATGCAGTCATATAATAGATTTGCCTAATTTTGCTGCCCCTTTCTAAGAATAACATCTCATAAGGTCATCTGCTATTTTCTACAGCCAATTTGCTACCATGCACTAAAAAGTGAGTAAAGTGGGACTTTCATCTAGAGTGTGTGATTTCGTCAAATCGCTGCAGAAACATACATTTTTGTTCCTTGGGATTGATTACACCAGGATAGCTCTCATCTATAATGTTACTTGGATGTGACCAGGCTTTATCAAGTTCTTCAAAGGCCACTAAATAAAACACAGCACTGAATCTTAAATACTGGAAACCATGAACTGTTTTTGGAGGAACTGTGCCCTCTAACCATGGTTGGTAAATCCATTAACCATGTGGTTTTCAAAATATCACCTCAATTCTTTGCACATGCAATGTAACCTCACAAATACTAAGCAGGTAGTGTTAATGATCATACAGAACTATCACTGTTGGAAGTGCCAGAGAGCTGCACATTTACAAGGGAGGGGCGGGGGCATGAGGAACTTGGCATTCGACTTGCATTGCGCCTTTTAACTTTAACAGAAAGCATTACCCCCCATTGAAAGCTATATATTTTTTAGGAATTGTGTTCCCCCACGTGTTTATGTTTGAAGACTAACAAGTGTCACTTCTGATTCATTCCTAACACATAGACAGGACTGTCATTATTTTCCTCATATTCACAGATAATGATACAACCTGAAAATTAACATTTGCAGCTGCAGGGAAACATTGTTACAAACCTGAAAAGAAACGCATTTTGTGATATGTTAAGTCTGAAGTCCATGTTCTCATTCATTAATAACCTGACCCCTTCTCTGTAGGCAATTTATTTATTTATTTTTTGTAGGCAATTTAAACAAATAGAGTAAAATTCTCAACTTAAAAAAATTCTTTCTGCTGTCAGTTGCAGATCTCTTTGGGAAGAATGCAATTTCAAACAAGAGTTCTTGAAGAGTGTGGGGTTTTTTTTGTTTGTTTGAGGGGGGGACACGAGTGAGGAGTGAGGGTCAGAGAGAGAGAAAGAGAGAATCCCACGAGGGTCAGAGAGGGAGACGGAGAGGGAGAGAGAGAGAGAGAGAGAGAATCCCACGAGGGGCAGAGAGAGAGAGAGAGAGAGAGAGAGAGAGAGAGAGGGAAGGAGGGAGGGAGGGAGGGAGGGAGAGGGAAGCAGGGCTCACCTGAAGCAGGGCTCATGTTTTACCCAAAGCAGGGGTCATGTGAAGAGTGTATTCCTATATTGGATTTAAAATAGCTTAGAAAATAGAACTGGTAGTTAGAAGGGAAGAATTGGGGAGTTCTGCTGTGACCTACACGCATGCATCCAGGGCCCCGTGTCACATGAACCTCTTCTCCATAGGAGCTTTGCTTTCTGGCCATATCCCGTTTCTCTCCACCTAGCTGGGGAGTCTACCTTCTCACAACACTTTCCACCATGAATGGAGTAACCTTTACTTCCCTTAGATATAATCAGGCTAGATAGAGAAAACCCAAAAAGATTTAGAACTCTCTCTCTATATATATACGTATATATACGTATATATACGTATATATACATGTATATATGTATATATATATACGTATACGTATATATATATACATATATATACACACACATATATATATACACATTTATATTTTTTTGTATTTCAACTACTTTTATAAACAAACAAATGAAAGATATATTAGGCAGAGATGATCTAGTCAAAAGAAGCTAACCTGGCATGGATATTGCCCACTTTTGCTACTCTAAGAATGTTGGTTCATTGTGTATTAGCTAAATTTGGGGGTAGGGGAGAGGTCAGTTACTGGATAGCCACTTAAAAGGTTATTGGATGTCCACTTAGAAGTCACAATTGTGGTATGTTGTCCCAAGGCCTATCCTATATAGCATCCAGTAAGATTTCTTTTTCATTATTTAAAAAGCATCCTTTTCTTCACTGGATAGGTGTTCTGTAGGAGTCCAATGAAATCAGTTCTTAGCTCTTCCTGGTGGCTGTGGGGGCTTCCTGCCTCATTCATCAGATCATGGCAAACCCCACTTAGCAGTAATGAAGCCCCTCGAGCCATCTGAATATGGGACCCAGAGACAAGTTTACCACCTATCCTCAGGACAAGCAAGTGGCCGGGTCAACACGTCTACTAAGGAACAGGTTTCACAGCTCTTCACTGATATGCGTGATGTTCCTGGGCTCAGAATCTTCTATATTGAGTCACTCCTTCTGTTGCCACCCTCGTAAATACAGGGAGACATTATTATGTTGGAATTATGCTGCGTGCATTTCCTCTGGAATCATGCCCAGCTGAGCTCACCGAATCCGCCCTTGGCTTCCTTTGATCTCAAAAGTGAAACCACAGCAGTTTGCAAGCGTGCTCCAGCACCCGCACCAAAGCTGCGGAACTTCTGCTTCAGTCCTTCCTTCCATGCGTGGTGAAGCTGTACAAAATGAGAAACAGTCTCTTCGTGTATGCATGGCATCAGCCCGAGGACAACAGGGCCCTGAGTGGCAGTTGTCACATCTAGAAGCAACCCAGTGGCAAAGCTATTTGCCATAAAGGATGCTGCTCTCTTTGGTGTCAGGTTTCTTTATTAACCCCGTTCAGAATCGGGCAGAAGTCCCTCTATTTGCAAAGATCAGTTAGCGGCTTTGGGGATGGCTTGCGCTCTTGGTTAGGATATTTTGTCTCCATGTTATCAAATCTCAAGATGTCCTACTTAGTTTCAGAAGAACCAGTCTTAACGAGGGAAAAAATCTTCCAAGACTAGAAAATTTAAAACACTGATTTTTTCTGAGTTGGTGGCTGAAACTTCAAGGTCCAGACATGTTTATTGCTTCTTTATTTCCTAGACTCTGAGTAATTTCAGTATGTTGGCTCTAATTACCCACATAAAGAAAACACACAGACCTTTTCTTCGGCCTACATGGGCTAGAAATAAAGTAGAATGTTTTGTCCAGATGATCCCTGCAAAGCATACTGGGTGTCTACACTGTATGTGCCATGGTAGTGCGGAGTGCAATGGTCCCTGTGTTATGCCAAAGTCAGGTTTTATATCTCCCAGAGTGAAAGGAATTATGAGCATCTTAAAAATCATCTGGTCCATCCACATTACTTGACAGTTGGGGAAATCAGGTTTTCTTTAAAGCTAAGAGTTTGAGTTTGAATAATGGACTTGAACACTTTCTAGAAGCTGCTTTTTCAAATCTTGCCACATTTTCGTTTGTCAGGCAGCACTTAAAATTCATCCAGCCCGACTTTATTTGCTGATGTGCTAATAGTCTTCCTTCTTGTTTGAGAGGAAGAGATGCTACTTTCTGCTCCATCCTATGAAACACACCACCTGCTTCACCAAGCTGGAATGTGGTATTTTTCCGCTAAGGAGTGCACTGGGGTTTGCAGTTAGGATGCAACAGTGCTCTTTGAAGACTATGCTGATGATGGCAAAAGATCAGAGGTGGGAGGTGATAGCCGGTGGCAGCTTAGGCGATGATCGGTGCAACCAGTATGATGCATTGCTATGTGCAGAAGCACAGGAGCCCAGTGAGAATCCTAGAGTTAGGGAGAAAATTAAAAACTCAAAGACAGCCAGTTTCATGTGAATCTGGCCATTCTAGGTGGGGGAGGGGAGGCCATTGTTACTGTAGTCAGAATTAAGATCAGGGATACTTAATTCGATGGCTAGAACAACTCATCTTTGTTTCTTCTGTTTTTAATTTTATTTGTTTAAGAGAGAAAGAGAAAGAGAGAAAGATCTGCACATGGGGGAGGGAGGGAGGGAGGGAGGGAGGGAGGGAGGGAGGGAGGGAGAGAGAGAGAGAGAGAGAGAGAGAGAGAGAGAGAGAGAGAGAGAGAATCCCAAGTAGGCTCCACACTCAATGCAGAGCCCAATGCGGGGCTTCATCCCATGTTCCTGGGATCAACACCTGAGCTGAAATCAAGAGTCAGGATGCTCAACTGACTGAGCCACCCAGGAGCTACTTATCTTTCTTTTTTTATTTATTTTTATTTTTTTAAATATAATTTATTGTCAAATTGGTTTCCATACAACACCCAGGCACTGCTCATCCTAAAAAGTGCCCTCCTCCCTATCCGTCACCCACTTTACCCTCTCCCCGACCCCCATCTACCCTTAGCTTGTTCTCGGTCCTTAAGAGTCTCTTTTGGTTTGCCTCCCTCCCTCTCTGTAACTTTTTCCCCCCATTGCTTCCCCCATGATTTTCTGTTCAGTTTCTCGAGATCCACATATGAGTGAAAACATATGGTATCTATCTTCCTCTGCGTGGCTTGTTTCACTTAATATAATACCCTCCAGTTTCATCCATGTTGCTACAAATGGCCAGATTTCATTCTTTCTCATTGCCAAGTAGTATTCCATTGTATGTATATACCACATCTTCTTTTTCCATTCGTCAGTTGATGGTTAAGTTTAGTTATTTTAGAGAGAGAACGTGAGAATGAGCAGGGCAGGGGCAGGGAGAGAGGGAGAAAGATAGAATCCTAAGCAGGCTCTCCATTTCCAGCACAGAGCCAGATGTGGGGCTCAAACTCATGAACCATGAGATCATGACCTGAACTGAAATCAAGAGTTGGACGTTTAGCCAACTGAGCCACCCAGGCACCCTCATCTTTATTTTCTTATTCCTGTACCTTTGGACACTGAAAAAAAATGGATACATTTTAAGCAAATTTAGTGAGAAAGAAGAAAATTAAAAATCTTGTAATGAGAGAGACGGTATCTAATTTTAATGTTCTTTCCTTGACCCTCAGGGGCTTCATTTCTCTCAGTTGACGGACATTGTCCCCAAGCGATTTTCTGTGTTATCTGGGAGGACATGTTAGATCAAGGCTGGGTCCTCCATGATTCCACTAAAGACTCTGCACTTGAGTTGGCGTTGGACTTGTGGCTTGGGAATGCAGTGCCGTGTCTCGTCAGTGAACAAAGAGTTCCTTGCCCCAGTTTGTTCTCCATGCTCTCCAGAGCTGCAGGATCACAAGCCAGAATTCTTGGGCAAAGCATTTAAAGGCAGTGATAATTCTGTTAAGTGACAAGGTGGATCCATAAGCTTGAAACTTCCACAGCAGGCAACTGGTCTACTGATGAAAGGTGAGGTTTTATATACCTACTCTTTGCCTGCTTCAGTGGTAAGATATTTGATTTTTACAGTAGGATCATGTTACTTATAGTTATATCCCCATAGCATTTTCACAGGCAGAATCATAAACCTTAATAGTCACTAGCTGAATGCCTGCAATAGTGATCAGAAATAAGAAGAGGGATGCCTGGGTGGCTAAGTCGATTGAGCGTCCAACTTCGGCCCACGTTGTGATCTCATTGTTCATGAGTTCAAGCCCTGCATCTGGCTCTCTGCTGTCAGCACAGAGCCCACTTTAGATCCTCTGTCCCCTCCTCTCTCTGCCCCTCCCCCGCTCATACTTGCACTCTCAAAAATAAATAAACATTAAAAAAAAGAAATAAGAGAAGTTAGTAAAAAACAAAACCAAAACAAATATTAAACACAAAAAAATCAAGTGGTATAGTACACCCTGTATACATTGGTCCATGATGAAAATTTTCAGCCTAATGGACAATAATTCCTACTTCTTTGGTGTTAAAATGGCTTTTCTTTTATGGAATCATGGTGATAGATGAAAGGTTGTTTTTAATACTTAAATTGCAGGCAACTTTAAACATTAGCAACTCTATGTTTGTTCCCAATTTTTAAAAAATATTTTGAGGTCTTAAAATTCCAAAGTCTGGAAACTAGAAGAAAGAACTGTGCCTTAAAAGTCAAGAGACTTGGTTTCTTCCATTCTATTGACTATATACCCTTGGTAAGCAGAAACCTCCCTTTTGACATCTGTTTTTATAGATGTTTTGGGCACTTGGACAAATTGAGCTCTTAAAATCTCTTCCAGAATAGACTGTCAAGAAACATTAGGATTCATCATTAAATATTGCCTTGTCTCAGGAGAAATCAGCATTTACCTTAGGGTTCAGGTCTACAATGAAAAGATAAATCCAATCAACTCTAAAACAATCTATGGCTTAATTTAATGCTTAAGCATAGCACATTATTATATTTATTTTTTCTTGCAACTTTTAATATGTATTATTAAATTATAAATTATAGGATAACATCCTATAATTTGAAATGTTAACAGTAATCTCCAGGTTTTGGTTTTTTTTAGATAATCAATTTTTCAAAGAACCAAATGGTTATGCCATTTAAAAAACATAGGTTTTATAGCAGTCAGAATCAATTTTTTTTTAATTTTACAGAGAGAGTGGGGGAGAGGGGGCAGAGGGAGAAAGAGAATCTTTTTTTTTACGTTTATTTATTTATTTTGAGAGAGAGAGTGAGGAGCAGGGGAGAAGCAGAGAGAGAGGGAGAGAGAGTCCCTCTCTGAGGGACTGAGCAGGATCCACCCTGTCAGTGCAGAGCCAGATGTGGGGCTCAATTCCACAAAGTGGGGGATTATGACCTGAGCCAAAATCAATAGTTGGATGCTTAACCCACTGAGCCACTCAGGTGCTCCCTCCCCTTTTTTTAATTAAGCAAATGAGCTCTCTCTATATAGATAGATAGATAGATAGATAGATAGATAGATAGATAGATAGATGTATATCTTTTTTTTTTATTTTAGAGAGAGACCAACAGAACATGAGCAGGGGAGAGGGGCAGAGGGAGAGAGAGAGAATTGTAAGCAGACTCCATACTCAGCAGGGAGCCCAATGCAGGGCTCGATCCCACAACCCTGGGATCATGACCTGAGCCGAACTCGAGTCAGAGGCTCAACTGACTGAGCCACCCAGATGCCCCCAATGGATGATTAATATCATCACCACCACCAAGCCCCATTCTGCCCACAGGAGACATTTGGAAATATCTAGGGGGCAATTTTGGTTGTGCAAAAGTAGTTCTGAATGGTGAATAACTCTTCTGCCCCAAACACTGGTACACCCTCATTGAAAAACATCAGTTGATTTCATCTTTATGATAAAATGGTGGAATAATGTTGAACATAATATAATTATTACAGTAACTACACAAATACTGTTTATCAATATCATTATAAAATACCAAAGATAAAGTATCGTTGAACCTCAGATGAGCCTTATTGTGAATCAGAACACTGTTCCAACGCTGTCTTTCGAGACATTTTATTTCATTTTATAGCTAACATAATGTAAAAGTGTATTTTCCATGTTCCAGTCAGTCCTGGGTATATTTGGCTGATAGTCTGAAGAAATAAAATCTTCCTTCAGCCTTCAGTTATTAAAATAGAACCAACCACCCACTCATTTTATTACATTTGGTGGAATGTCTTTGAATGACAGTCTAAGTATTTTAATTGGCCTCTAGCTGATTTATCACCCCTTGTTTTATGTTTCACATTTTATATCTCAAAATTACAAGTTACAGTCCCATTTTTATAGTGTGCCATTTAAATAGAATGAACAGCATTTTTTAAAAAGGAAAAGGCAAGTTCCATTCAGAAACCCAAGGGTTATTTGATTTGCATTGTCTCCACATTTTTCGGTGCTGGTACTTCCTGTCTGTCCCTGCTGAGTATCTCTCCTGCTATTCATAGTTCCGTGTGTAGAAATAGGGGCCGGGCTGGGGAAGGGGAGAGACTTCCCCACATCTGGATTCTCTCTGCATCCTGGAAATAAGATATGTCACTCATCTTGGTTCTGAATACTGACTTGTTCAATTCCGTGTTCACCCTCTGCACTTCTACCCCACACACTGCTTCATGCTCCAAACGTTGACTCCATGGCCCTTCACTTTTGTTTTCATAAACTTACATGAAAAAGTTCCCTGGACTTTTTCTTCACAGGACCATAGAGACCACACAAGGAAAATAATGCTAGAGTTTTTCCTCCAACCCTAAGTCTCAACTTTCACTGCCATTTCATCATCTTACACATCTACCATCACTGGGTCACTTATTCAAAATGGTAATTACACATCCACTTGTTGGTTGTACCCAACCAACCCAGGCCCAGCTTTGTGTGTGTCCAAACAGAAGCCGAATCTGTAATTAACTGTGCATTTGTTTGTGAAAACCTTGGCAGTTTTACTGTTTGATCTCCTTTATCTAGGCGCTTTGGTTTAATGTTGTACAGCTTTCTGCCTGGGAGTAAGTGAGCCATGTTTGGAAACTAAAATAACTTTTTAGTTTCTTTCAGTGTGTTATCTTGCTGCCCCAAAGCATTTTTTTTTTCTTCTGAAGAGTATTTTTATATTGGGTGGTTGCCTCTTCGTGAGCTCTTTCCAAGAAAGATCTTTGAAATGTTGAGCTATAAGATGAACAGCAGTTTTCTTTGACAGTCAACTTGACCTGATAGTTTTCTTAATTACCATTAGAATCAAACTCTGAATTATTACCGTATGGGTATATTTCTTCATAAGGATCACAGAATTGAAGAACTCAAGCTTCTGCCCTAAAATTACTTGTACTTGAAAGAAACGGGTCATCCAAGCACAGAAGTCCCAACACACCAAAACGATATTAAGAATCCTGTAGCAGAGCACCTGGGTTGTTCGGTCAGTTGAGTGCCTGACTCTTGCTTTGGGTTCAGGTCATGATCTCACAGTTCATGGGTTCAAGCCCTGCATCAGGCTCTGTCTGACAGTGCAGAGCCTGCTATGGTTTCTCTCGCACGCCCTCTCTCTCTGCCCCTCCCCTGCTCACACTCTCTATCTCAAAATAAATAAAGTAAAATAAAATAATTCCATAGCAATAATACATTTCTCTTCCTCTGTGGTGTGCATACATCTGGTCTGTTTGTATTTTCACTGCCTAGACTCTCTCATTCTTGTGGCTGTGCTACTGTTCAGTTTCGTCCAACTGATGTCAATTTTCTTACTATTTACATCAAGTATAGATTTCACATGTTGACTATGTAGTGATTCCCACCCAGTTGCGACACTTACGATGTCTTTGCCACATTATTTGAAATTCTTCTACTTTCTTGTTTATATTGGATTTTATCCAACGCATTTAGCAAGTAGGAACAAATCACCCTTCTTCCACTGATGAAGAAGCGACAGTGCATTGTCTCAGATAACCAGTTGCTTTTTCCCTGCCAAACCAAAACAACTAACTCTTCTCAGTTTTCATACTGGCACATAGAATTCAATCAATAAAAAGAATGAATGAGACGAAAGAGTGAATGAGACGTCCTTAATTTATTGTGGTGGTCTGTATTGTTGATGATCCTTTTTGCTTATTGTTCTTTTATTCTTACTCATGCATTTAATTGTGCTTTTTATTATAAGGCAGTACCCAATCATTTTAAACAATTTGTAAGTATAGATAAGCAGAAGAAACAAAACAAAAAGCATCCATAAACCAGTCATCAGATGATAACTACTATTAACACCTTGGTATGTATTTTTCTGTTCATTCCTTTATATTTACATACATAAAACATACATACTCCAAGTAACAGTTTCCTATAACATGTAATTTTTTGAACTTAAAAAAAATTTTTTAACGTTTATTTATTACTGAGAGACAGAGCACGAGCGGAAGAGGGGCAGAGAGAGAGGGAAACACAGAATCTGAAGCAGGCTCCAGGCTCCGAGCTGTCAGCACAGAGCCTGACGCAGGGCTTCAACTCCCAAACCGGGAGATCATGACCTGAGCCAAAGTCGGACGCTTAACCGACTGAGCCACCTGGGTACCCCATGAACTTTTAAAATATATATTGTAACCTAATCAAAGAAGTGACATACCATCACCTTTGCTGTATTATGTTTTTTGAAGCAAATCACTAGGCCAGCCTACACTCAAAAGGAGGGGATTATACAAGGGTATGAATACCAGGAGGATAGGGATCATGGGGAGTAATTTTAGAGTATGCCACCAATGTTAACTATCTTGTAGCTAAGACTTGTGCACATTCTTACATATTTCTAACTGATAAACCTGAGAAAAAATATTCCCAATTAGAGAATATGCATACTTTAGGAGGGTGTTGACATCTATTGCCAAATTGCTTTGCAGAAGTTGTTCAAGCTTGCGTTCCCACCAGCAACTGCACTCCCAGAAAATCTGAGCAGTTCTGTTTAAAGTCTTTATCAATCTAATAGGTGAAAATGAATCCACCTTGAATTTCCTTCCTTTAATTTTCGTGGTGTTGAACTTTCCAGCATTCCTGCTCACTGACCTTTTCCTTTCTGTCTCTTTTCTTTCCTCTTCTTTCTACTCCCATATAGGATGGTGCCTCAGGGCTCTGCTCTTCAGCCTTGTTTTTCTCTTTTCCAGTCACTCAGCAAATGTTTGAGGGCTGACAGACAGTGTCCCGTACCTTCAGTGAGCTCACCTACTCCAAGGTCAGGCCCCCCCTGTGAGCTGATTCCCAAGCAAAAGTCCAACCTGTCCATCCTCCTGGATTCTGTTCCCATAGTTCGAGCCACCTGTTGATGTGTTTGCATGAATGTCCCAGACATACTTCAAACTTAACCTGTCCACCTGAACACATATTTCCCTTGGCCCTCTACTCCCCACAACACTTGCTTCCCTTCCTAGCTGGTCCTCGCTTCCTTCCTGGCAGTACTGCCACCATCCTTTCAGCCCAGGTGACCTTGCATGGAGAGAAAACTCATCTGTGGGAGCCTTGGTGGATTCTCCCTGCACAGACTAAGGAAGAGTTTTGGAGGTAGAGATAGTAGTCACCTTTGGAGTAGGGGAGTTCAGTGAACCATGTTTTCCAATGAATCTGTCTGCTAATGAGACTATGGCTCCCATAACTGAGATTCAGTAGTTATTCCCATACTAAGAATGAGCCTCCAAGGTTCTAGTCATTTCCTGCACCTGGGATAGCCTGCTCCTCTGATAATGTATAACTCTGGGCCCTGCATTTATCACCTGCTTTGATTGGTGATGGAAATCTCCTTCCCATTCTTGGGAGGATTCTGCTGTTTATTTCTGCTTAAGGATCTCCAAGCACAAGGACTGCTCTAGCTACAAATACGGTATCATTCCATTTCCCCTCTACACATACTCTTCTCTCACAAGTGTGGAGTGTGAGCAGAAGGTCCTTAACCATCCTATTTTACCCAAAAGTGCAAGGAGGTTTGCACACGGAAAACACTCTTTTATATTCCTCACTCTCATTTTAATTCTGTTTCACCTGAGTATATTGGGCAGAGCAATCCCTTTTTCCTCTTAATGAGCTGAAAGATCTCACGTATGTACTAAACCAGCTGCACTTCAACTTGTAATGCTTTGCTGTAGTGCCCACTTTTCCTGCCCCACCCCCAACCTCATGCTGCATCTTAAATACTCCGTGGGCTCTTTTCTTCATTCACCCCCTCCACCCTGAGGTATGGGCCTTGTGATGTACATTTTCTTTTTCCCTCTTCACAAGGATCTCTCAACCTGGATTTTTAGTTAAGTCTTCCTTAGTTGTCTGCAGCAACTTCTGTGTTTCCTCTTAAGTTAGTCCTTCCCCTTTTCCTTTGGTATCACACAGCATCCTCCAGTCATCTTAGTTACATGCCCTCGGAGATTGCCCACTGTGCCCAGTGTGCCCCCACGCAAGCCTGCACCTCATCATTTCACCTGGGACCTCAGCACCTGTCTTGAGCTGCTCTTCCTGCATCTCTGCCTGTGCTGGAACTCATCCCTTGGGCTCCTGCCACAGCAGTCTTTCTTTAGTATCATTGTCACTTGGTCAACTCTTCACCCATATTTTCCCATTTGCCACCATTTTTTTTAAAGTCGATAAACTGGCCCCATCCTATGTATGTATGTGATTTTTATTTCCTGTAATTTTCTGACACACTGTCTTCACTGTTCATCCCTGTCTTTTGCCATTGATCATCCCTTCCCCCATCCCTTTCCTATCTTCCTTCTCCCCACTGATCCGATATCCTGCCCATCCCCAAGGGCCATCCCAAAGAACCTCCACCCTAAATACACAATAGAGTCACCTGCGGTATTTCTCAAATAATATTTTACCTGGGCCTGATCCTGGAACAGCTGAAACCTGAACTCTTGGGGGTGGGATTCAAGCAGCTTTCTTATTTCCAAATCCCCCCCCCCACTTGATACTAATGCACACTAAATAAACAGTGAGAACAGCAACTTCTAGTTGATACAACACATGGGCAATGGTGCAGCACTTAGAACCAGCCCCCTACACTTCCACCCTGTTACCCACTTCATTTACTTTCATTCTGTGACCAGAGGCTGACGTGCATGCTTGTCAGTAAATATCTGTTGACTGACAAGTCACTTGATTTTAACATATAAACAGCGCATTCATAAAGATTTACCCTTCCTCTGTTTCTTCTTGACAACCTTTGTTGAGTCTAATAATCCTTATCCCCATCAGAGACCAAAGCACAACCTTGGGATAATGGCAGAAGCTTTGGAGACACTGACTTCATTGTATTCATCCAGTTGAATGATTGAAGCTGAACCACCTGGCTTTTGCGGGGGGGAGATTATTCTTTATGATCTTTGTAATGTTCTTGGTGTTTGCCATCTTTAACAACCAATTTAATTCAGTCAATTACAATACTTTGTCTAAATTTACGATATATTCTACCTATCTAAATATGGTCACTATAATTTGACACGATAATCAAGAGCTAGTTCCTCCGTCACCAGCGTCTGACACAGTGATGCAGAGACCCTCTCGGAAGTGCGTGTTGACGTCCACGCCGTGTAGCTCCTCACAATGTTGGGCCAGTTTTCTAATCATCTCTTCACTTTAAAATTGTCATCAAAATGCTGTTTTTCTCTTTCACAGAATCATTCTGGTTTTTTCCTAATGATTGTTTTTGCAGTATGCATATTTACAGTTTCCCCGGATTACACATTGTGTCATCAGATGGGAAGGCTCAGAACGGAAGTTAGTGAGACATATAATGCTATTTCACTTTGCTTTAACATTTTGTAATGCCTTGATGTACCTCATCCCCCAGACAATGAGAATTTTAATTTTAAACTCTTCTTAATGAAAGTTTACTTTCAGGAGCCCATATTTATTCAAACTCAGCCAGCAATGTTTCAGAGTAGAGGACCTTAAGAGATCTGCTTTCAGAACAAAATTGGGCAGTAGTGAGTATATTAGTTGTTTTAAGTGGATAGTTTTAAATCACTTAAGGGTGCTCAACATTATTTTTATCAGTTAAAAGTGGTTTCGCAACATGTAGTAGAAACCTCCATAGGAGTGTCTTAAACAAATTCATTTTTTCCCCTTCATGCAATAAGAAGTCTTAAAGAAAGCACTTCCTACTTTATAGAGTAGCTCAAGATGTTATAATAAGCCCATGCTCCTTGGGGCTTTGCCCTCCACCTTCCTTCATAGGTGCCTGCCATCCTCCTAGACCTGACATTCTTCTGTTGTTTCTGACATTGTACCTCTTTCCAAGCAGACACTAGAGGAAAGGCAGAGCAGGAGGGAAGCGTTTTTAAAGAGCTTTCTCGGAATGTCCCTTTCCTGAAGGCCACCTTGTGCCTTCCAGTTACATCTCATTGAACAGAATTGTCACTCGGCCACTCCTACACCCTGGGAAGAGTACTTTTCTGAGCTGGGAATGTTGCCATCCCAAATATGCCAAACATTCTGAGAGTAAGAAAGAAGGGGAAACTGGTTATAGAATTGGCAGCTGGTAGTGTCTGCCATTCTATTTCAATGATTAATTTTTTTCATCATCTGTTGTTAAAAGTTATGAATTTGATGGTCTTAAAAGTCAGAAAGAGTTACTAACTCAAGACGAGCATTTGTGAGATTTTCACAAATTATGAATGACTTTGCTTCAGCTGAGTAAAGTTTTACTCTATTGGTTTTCCTTTTTTTATGTTCATAGAAGTATTCAACTATTTTAATGGTTCTAACACTTCTCAAAAATCATGTCACTGCATTTGTACAAAATGCTGATTATTGTCATGCATGGAATTTTACTAATAAAAATAATATGTTTTGATTTTGAAATTTGCAAATATACTTGAAATCCTGCTAATATGAGAAAATAGGAACCCTCTGAATCGTTATGGCTACACTTTGGTGAAGAAACTTACCCCCCCCCCCACCTCCATTAGAGTGGTCATTTTTAGATGAAAGGTTTATTGTAATTAAGATTTTATATAAGAGAATTTTATAAAAGAAATAATTTTTTTATAATTCTTTTCTTCTTTCTTCATAACATAACCGGTGGTACCCATTGGTCATGTTCAGTCACAAGCTCCATTGTGAACCACAGACCTCAGAAATTGGAGGGAGGGAGAGTGGAACTGAGCTGTGATTGTTGTCACCAGAAAATATACTGGGAAGGAGTGAGCACAAGGCAGTAAAAATTTGCTTTGCTGTTTAAAAAAAACAAAAAAGAAAAGAAAATTAGATGAATCAGCCATTCCATTGAGTCAGTAGAAATACATTTTATTCATTTAAATTCCTGATGATCTCATTCTGCACAGTTTATAAGAATATAGGTGCATGTGCAAAATACAGTTACCCTCTGCTTGATGCCATGGCTGTGTTTATGGAAAGCTTAGCTTAGGAAGCCCTTCCATCTTCTGACGGTTGTAGCTTGTGTGTTATTCTTTCTCTGAGTAGGAACACCTGAGTTGCTGATGACATGTTGGTGACATGACTAGACCTTTACCACTTATTTAAGGAGAGTGAAAGTGTGTGAGTGTGCATGCACATGTGCAAATGTGCGTGTACACACATGTGCTCCCATATGCATAACTGTCAAGAAGAAAAGGGGAGGTGAAAAGAAAAAGAATCTGGCAGCATTTCTGAAAAAGGTGTTCAGAATTGCCTGATTTCCTTGGATGCTATCCCAGAAGTTTCTCATCAGATGAACTAGCACACAGCATAGAACAGATGTAGAATAGAGCTCAAAATCTTTTCTCTACATGAGGTTATTGCAGTGGTTCAAATATTTGCTGTAATCTTTGCAATTAAAGCGTATACTATCCACCTCTACTTCAGTCACATTTATTCAATAAAAACAAGACTCTTCTGTTCTTTAGTATATTTTACTTCTGTGTTTAACAGCTAAGGGGGACTTCCTAAAAATGTGTTCTTTTTGTATAATAATAATAATCAGAGCCTTATTTATTCATTTTTTGATAATACATTCTAGTCTTCTGAGCTATAAGCACATGGGTTTATATTATAAGACCATTTTTTTTTTAAGTAGCTTTTAAAAAGGTTAACTAAGACTTTTTGCCTTAAGAGACAACGGCTATTGGTTAAGTCTAATCTGTGACCCAGTACAAGAATCTCCATCATAACATCTGGGACAAGCTAATGGTGACCCAGTCTAGGAGCCCACCTATTTCTATGGAGTTTATGGCTTTCCAAGAAGAGCCCATTCATTTTTAAAACAAAGTTCTGATTTTTACATATTTTTCATCTTAACTTCAAATTGTCTTCCACATAACCTACATGGTTGGTTCTGGCTCTGCCCTAAGGAGCAACCCCAAATTGCCTCACGTCTCTGTGACAGTCACTCTAATATTTGAATGCAACTATTATATCCCTTGTAAATATTTTCTTCTCCAGACTGAAAATCCCCATGGATGTTTGAAGCAGGGAAAGAGTAGCGTATGGCAGTGTGGCAGGACATTTTTTCAAGTAAAGGCCAATGGGTTCCTGACAGACATAGAAGCTGTTATGTGTTGGAGTTGACAGGGTAGCTGAATGCAACTCAGCACATGAGAAAGGGGTTTAGATTCAGATGCCCCATCTCTAGATATGTGTATAAACAGGGGTCAGTATACAAGTACATATTTTCTTCCTCCGTCAGCTGAGATGACTTAAAAGCAACAATACTCTGGTAGCCATAAGCATACCCTAACACCCAGATGTTGGTTTTCAATACCATTCTCCAGTAAAAGGAACCAGGGATTGGAAAAATGACTGATTTTAGGACTAAGAAAAGAAATACACGAGATGAGCCTGAAGAATCTTGTCATGCCAGAAAGTAAAGAATTAAAAAGCCACATTACTGGGTGCGTGTCAAAGACCACAGGATCCAACAGAAAAAGCTTCTAATATCCAAAACTGACACAGCTTAAACAATACAATACAATAGTGTTGGATGATAACCCAAAATAAAGAATAAATATCCATGAGTCCATATAGACACAAATACACAATTTGATAAATAAGTTATAGGGGAGAAAATCTCTTGTGCAGAAGAATTCCAAATATTTTATGTAAATATTCTCACTTCAAGGACATAGAGCATAATTCCTCACTCCCTCACTGTCAGCTACTCATGGTGACCCCCTTTCAAAGAGAACAGTATAAAGGAGGAAAATGTAGTGACTTTACAGTGGAGAAACCTAACAAATATTATTTCAGCCAGGTTATCAAGGTTATCAGCAGTACAGTCATGTTACTACTATATACCCCTGATGTGATGTGATGAAAATGACATCTTACTTCTGTGATCTTCTTCCCCTAAACCAATATTCCCATTATAATCCTGCAAAAAAAAAAAATTATATGGATCCCAATTGAAGGATGTTCTATAAAACTCTCAACCTGTACTCCTCAAAACTACAAGGTCACCAAAAACAAGGGAAGTCTGAGAAACTATCACAGGCGAGAGGAGCCTAAGGAGATGTTACAATTAAATTTAGTGTAGGTAGCCTGGATTGGATACCAGAGCAGAGAAAGGACATTAGGAAAACCAAGGAAATCTGAGTAAATTAAGAAATTTAGTAGATAATAATGTATCAATGCTAGTTTTTTTAATGGTGACAAATGTACCATATTAACAGAAGTTATTAATAATTGGAGAAATTGGATGAGGAGGTTTAGGGGAATTCTGTACTATCTTTTCAATTTCTCTATAAAACTGTTCTAAGAAATAAGGTTCGTTAAAAAAAATTTTTTTTAAGATGCCTACGAGAAAACCTGGAAGACCTTGGGTATGATGATGCCTATTTAGATACAACACCAAAGGCACAATCCATGAAAGGACCAATTGATAAGCTGGACCTCTTAAAATTAAAAACATGTGCTCAAAGAAAGACAGTGTCAAGAGAATGAGAAGACAAGAAGCCACAGGCTGGGAGAAAATATTTGCAAGACACATCTGATAAGGGACTTGTATCCAAATTAACAAAGAACTCTTAAAACTCGGTAATAAGAAAACAACAACCCAGTTTAAAAAGGCAAAAAACCTTAACAGCTAGCTCACTAAAGAAGATATACAGATGGCAAGTAAACATGTGTAAAAGATGTTCCAGATTATGTCATGAGGGAATCACAAATTAAAACAATGGGATATTGCTACAGACCTCTTAGAATGGCCAAAATCTGGAACACCAGCAACCCCAAATGCTGAATGAAGAGCAGCAGGAACTCTCATTCATTGCCAGTGGGAATGCAAAACAGTATTGCTACTCCAGAAGACAGCTTGCCTGTTTCTTACAAAAGTAAACATATTCTTACCATACGATCTAGCAATTGCGCTCTGTGGTATTTACCCAAAGGAGTTAAAAACTCATGTTCACACAAAAGCCTGCACACAGATGTTTATAGCAGCTTTATTCATAATTGCCAAGACTTGGATGTCCTTCAGTAGATGAACGGTTAAACTGTGGTCCATCCAGACCGGGGAATACTCTTCATTAAAATGAAGGGAGCTACCAAGCCATGAAAAGACATGGAGGAAACATAAATGCATATTACTAAGTGAAAGAAGCCAATCTGAAAAGGCTCCACAGGGCGTAATTCCAATTATATGACATTCTGGAAAAGGCAAAACTACAGGAACAGTAAAAATGTCAGTGGTTGAGAAAGGTTGAAGATAAGGAAGACTGAATAGGGAAAGCACAGACAATTTTGAGGACAGTAGAACTACACCGTATGATACTGCAGTGGTGGGTACAGTTATCAAAACCCATGGAATGTACAACACTGAAAGTGGACGCTAATGTCACTGTGGGTGACAATGATGTGTTAGTGTAGATTCAGCCAATGTAACAAGGTACCCCTGTCATGCAGGACGTCCGTGATGGGAAAGGCTCTCCGTAGGGTAGGGGGGTAGCAGGCAGGGAGTGTATGCAAACTGGCTGTACTTGCCACTCAGTACTGCTGCAAACCTACAACTATTCTAAACAGTGAGGCTTATTCATTTTTAAAAATGCCAATAAGAACCCTATTACACCCCCTTCCAGTAGTCAAGCTGAATGGAAGTCAGATTATCTGAAGTTTATGCAGGTTGCCAGAACGTGGAGTCAGAACAAGAAGAGACTTAAATTGAATGACTTAAATGTTTGATGGCTTCAGACTCTGATAATAGAACGCTCTCATCTGTCTCAGATGGACAGGACTTCTCTCCCTGTGCGGTGCAGGATGGGCAAGAGGAACGTTTGTTTTCGTGACTCCCACTCTCGATCCCACTTCCTGGTAGATGTACACACGTGTGGTGAAGCCACACATTACACTCTCTCAGGTTACCTTCAGGTCTGCTTTCCGGGAATCCAAATATGTAGACTTTATACTCTCATGGCTTTGACCTATGTTGCCTTGATCGCGTACTTTAACTTTCAAAATGTGACGCTTCATTTCCAAATATTTGCAAGCACTCCCTCAACAGCACTGCTCACCACTCCGGCTTCTTCAAATATTCGCAGTAAAATCTATTTTCAGCCTCTCTCTTACCCTGGCCCTCCTCTGATTACAGTCCCATTACTGAATGAATACCTTTCCCACTACTTTATTTTAACGTTCATTTTAAAACCAAATGCCCAGAACTGCTGAAGGGCTCTACATGTCATCTGATTATTTCAGACTACAGTGGACTCTTGTATTCATCTGGACATTGTAATTACATTAATGCAGCCTAAAATTATATTAGGTGCCCTAGCAGCCCCATCTCACCAGCTCTGGTTGAGACCGTAGTTAAAACATCCCTGAGGCCTTCGTCCTGTGAACTGGTGCATCACGCAGCTGCTCATAAAGTCTCTCCTCCAACTTGTGCTTTTATAATTGAATCTCTTTAAATGTAAATGCAGACAATTACATTTGTCCTAGTTAAATTTCATCTTGTTATTTTGAGCCCAGAGTTCCAGCTTATTGAAATCTTATTGAATCTTGGTTCTGTCACGGATTTCTGTTATGTGTCCTTGTTTGTGTCTATGACACAAGTAGAGGCGGCTTGCAGATGTATCTACCCCGGCTGGGCTAACTCAAAGCCAGAGGTACAGAGAGGGGACAGCAGTGACGACTGCCCAGGAATGGGGAAGGTGAGTTGCCTTCTCTCACAGTGTACCAATTCTCTGATATTTTTGGTGCCCGGTCACAATCCAACATCACAAAATACATTGAAAGTCATCTGTTACTAATTGCATTTAAGAAAGTGAAGATTCTGAAGGATTTATAATTGAAGCGAGTTTGAGACTATCATCCCTCCCACCCCCCTACATTCTCAGAGACGATCTTCAATGGGACAAAAGGGGACAGAACTGAACTACTGGCAGCCTGGCCTTCTCATGGAGGCTGCAGTCTCTACATCGGGGCTACCCAGCCCTGCTCCTACACAGTGGTCCGCAGTCTGTCCACAGCATGCCTGAAGGATTCTGTTCCCGTGAGTGACACCCTTTCATAAATGGGGTTGTACATTATGAGCTGCTGCTGTAGCAGAGGCTGCCAGCATGCTGGGGGTTATTCTAGTGCATCAGATGTTCCCCTATTCCTCTGTCTCCTGCTGCTTCGTGACATGCCCCTGGCTCGCAAAATCTCAGCTCTAACATTTAAAGCGGCGATTTGCAAGCTGCAGCATGTTAAATCTGGCAAACTATGGCCCATGGACCAAATCCGGCTCACCACCTGTTTTAATACATTGTTAAATGGATAAGGGGAAAAAGTTTTTTAAAGGATGGTATTTCGTGATGCGTGCAAATGATTTGAAATTCAATCTCATATAATAAAATGCAAAAGAAAATTTAATAGAAGCGCACTGGACACACACCACCCCCATTTGTTTCTGTGTTGACACCAGTTGCTTTTGTGCCGCTATAGCAGACGCGGGTACTTGTGACAGAGAGGTTAGGGCCACAAAGCCTACAATATTCACCCCCTGACCCTTTATAGAAACAGTTTGCCAGTCTTGTGTTAAAGGATCACTTGCGCCAGACTCACCTAGGATGCTTTTGAAACCAGGCTCCTAAGCTCCACCCCAGACCAAAGGCATCAGAATTTGGAGTGAAGGCCCAAGAATGTGCATTTTAAGCTAGCTTGTGTGGTTCACATCTTGACAAATGCTAAGACAAAACTAATGATAATGAGCTAAGTATATGGCACAGGAAAAGATTCTGCAGTGCTTTCTCTGCCCAACTTACTGTCTTTTTATCCCATGTGATGTACGTTTTCTTCAGACTGTATAAATTATATTGGTCAGTTCCTAAACACTTCTGCAAATCAGCTGTCTTCCAGACTTTTCTATTCTGTAGTAAGAATGCTGTATTAGTGTCCTAGGGCTGCCATAGCATATTACCCCAAGTTGGATAACAACAGAAATGGTTTTTCTCTCACAGTTCCGGAGCCCAGAAGTCTAAAAGCCGGCAGGCCATCGTTCCTTCTGGGGGTCTGGGAAAGAGTGCATTCTTTTCCTCTTGTTGTGTCTGTGGGTGGTAGCATTCTTTGATTGTGGCCTCATCCCTCCAATCTCTGCCTTCATGACCACATTGCCTCCTCTTCTCCATGTCTTCTCTTCTGTCTGCTTCAAATCTTCCTCTGCCTTTCTCTTAAAAGGACACTTGTCATTGGATTTAGGACCCACACAGATGTCCAAGATGATCTCATCTCTAAAGCCTTAATTTAATTGCATCTGCGAAGAACTTTTTTTCCCAACAAAGTCACATTTACAGGCTCTAGGGATCAGAGCAGGCACATACCTTTTGGGAGGCCACCGTTCAACCCAGTACAGAGGCCATTGTTCTCCTCTTGCTCCAGCAACCATTCAGCTTCCAAGTCTTGAGGATTCCATCCCTCCCTCTCCAGTCCTACTGGTACCATTTTTATTCCTTTCTGTCCACAGGAATCTCTTACTTAGAAATTTATAGTGGTGTCCTACTCTTTGAAAAATTTACAATACATTTCTAACCCTGGAAGTAGGGGCTTTTTATAGTAATACTGCCAGCAGTATCTTCCATTTCCTTCTCCCTCTCCTTCCCTACTTGTTTTTTACCTTCACGGTACCATTTGCTGTTATTGTCCCTGCTCCTGTCTTGTTTCTGAACTCACTTACACTGTTCCTTCCTCCTGGAAGACTAGTTTTTCCTCCATCCTTACCATCACTAATCCTGCCCTTGCATCACCTAAGACACAAACATCTTTCAAAGCTCATTTGAGGTCCTTCCTCCCCACAAGAGTTTTACTGCTCCTTCCCACTGGATATGAGTCTCTGAGACTTCTGCACTTGTGATGGCATTTATCTTATCCCACCTCATGTTATAAGGTCTATACTGGCACTGTCCTGGCTCTACATATAAACTTCCTTGGGTCAGGGATTGTGAGACAGTCTACTCAAGTGGTTAAGAACTAGACTTAACTTCAATAGACTGCTAGGTCCAACTGCAGTCACTTACCAGCCTTGGATCCTTGGGCAGGTTATTCAAAATCTCTTAAGAATAGTTTTCATCATAAACATAGAGAATAATAACAACTGCTTTCTAGAGCTGTGAGGATCACATGAGATAATGTTCGTAAAGTACCTGGAATATAGTAAACGTGCTACATTTAGCTTTTTGTTGTCTGCCTTTTGTTTTTTTTTTAATGTTTGTTTATTTTTTGAGAGAGAGAGAGAGAGAGACAGAGCATGAGCAAGGAGGGGCAGAAAGAGAGGGAGACACAGAATCTGAAGCAGGCTCCAATCTCCAAGCTGTCAGCACAGAGCCCGATGTGGGGCTCAAACCCACAGACCGCCAGATCCTGACCCAAGCCGAAGTCGGATGCTTAGCCAACTGAACCACCCAGGAGCCACAGCTTTTTGTTGTCTGTCTTATCTCTGTTTCCTGAAGGCTCAGAAAAGGACTTCTATAAGTAGGTACTAAGTAAATACCTATAAAGTTTATATCATCAAATTCAAACCTGAGACCAGAAGCAGATGACCTGAGTCTTTGTGTTCAAACCCCATGTTTATCAACTCTAGGTATGACATGTCTTTAGCAAGAACCACCATAAATAAACCAACTTTGTGTTTTTTGCTGGATGTGAGTACTGTTAGAAATTCTGTTGTAATATTCTTTTTGATACTATTTTTTTCATCAAATGTATAGTTGGTATTTATGATTTTCATTTTTTAGTGGTTTCTATCATACAACTTGGTTTGCGTCCTGAAGTGAATAAACAAAGAGTAGAGACATTCATTGTTATGAAGTCCATTGAAAGGAACGGGCACCTGGGGAAAGGAAAGGAACCTTCGGCCTATGATACCTGTCAGTAACTAGTACATTTATAGATTTCTTTTCAGACTATAGTGATGCTCATAAGGAAGAGCACCCCTGTGGCAAATCTCATTAAAAATGGCCCTTGAATCAGGGAAATACAAATCAAAACCACAATGAGATACCAGCTCACACGTGTCAGAATGACTGATATTAACAAGTCAGGCAACAACAGATGTTGGTGAGGATGCATAGAAAGAGGAACACTTTTGCACTGCTGGTGGGAATGCAAACTGGTGCAGCCACTCTGGGAAACAGTATGGAGGTTCTTCAAAAAATGAAAAATAGATCTACCCTACAACCCAGCAATTGTACTAGTAGGTTTTTATCCAAAGGATATAAAAATGCTGATTTGAAGGGGCACATGCACCCCTATGTTTATAGCCGCACTATCAACAATAGCCAAAGTATGGAAAGAGCCCAAATGTCCATTGACTGATGAATGAATAAAGAAGATGTACAATGGAATATTACTCAGTGATCAGAAAGAATGAAACCCTGTGCCATTTGCAACAATGTGGATGGAACTAGAGTGTATTATGCTAAGCAAAATAACTCAGTCAGAGAAAGATAAATATATGAGTTCACTCATGTGGAATTAAAGACACAAAACAGATGAACATAGGGGAAGGAAAGGAAAAATAAAATAAAAACAAAATGGGAGGCAAACCATAAGAGACTCTTAAATGCAGAGAATAAACTGAGGGTTTCTGGTGTGGTATTGGAGGGGGGGGGATGGGCTAAATGGGTGATGGGCATTAAGGAGAGCATTTGTTGGGATGAGCCCCAGGTGTCATATGTAAGTGATGAATCACTAAATTCTATTCCTGAAACCATTTTACACTATACGTTAACTAACTTGGATTTAAAGAAAAGTTTTAAAAAACAAAAATGAAAAATAAAAATAAAATACTGATTAAAATGAGAATAAAAAATGGCCCTTGAAGACTGCATTTGCTCCATGATTCGTGACATAACACACTCTGCTGTGAGAAAAGGGGCTCTAGGCAGAGAGCACTCTTGGTGGCTGCACCCTTAGACTGCACTGGCTTAGAGGTAGGTGGCTTAGTCCAGTTGGGCGGACATAGTTCTAAAGAGGATTTAAAACGTGGTCTTCAAAACATCAGGTCTAGGTATCATGGTAGGAAGTAGTAAAGGAATGTGGGCAGAGCTTTGGCTTAGAACCAGATTTTGAAAAAACTTAAGAGGAGTTGCTATAATTATAGAACCTGGCCACACAGTTGGATTGCAATGCCAGATTAATCCTCCCCAATACACAGCGTGCAGTTTTATAAAGTAGGGACCTGATTAACCTGATATTGTGTTCTGGTGTTGGACTTTCTGGTCTCTTACAGAATTTTGCTCTTTGAGAGTTCTGTGGTGCTTTACCAAGTAATCCTATGTGCAGGCAGCTCTTAGATATTGTTAAACTTCTTACAGACATACATAAATTCTCCAACAAATGGACTGTACTTATTTAGGAGTCATATATTCTGGAATTAAATGTATATTTTTTCCGTGGAAGCAAAGTTACTAACTTTATTTCAAAGGATAAATTTAAAAAGCAGAGCAAATCTAACCCACGATGTAGCCAACATGTAGTACATAATATACTTAAAAGTATGCTTTTTTCCAGTCCGTGCCCTTTCCCTGCTATCCATACCTAGCAGACAGCCTCCCCCTCAAAGAACCAGAGAAAAATAGCTGAGTAACTACTTTTTCTCTCCAAGTCTCTCCTTGTATGGAGGTATAGAGTCTGTTGATTGAAAGCTGAAACTGTCTGGATTTTAGGGACACTATCAGATGGAAGTTTCCTTTGGAAGAGGCCAAGTTTATGTCCAGGTATATGGAGCTTTTCACCCAGCCTACATGGGACCTCTGGTGCCTAAAGAATAATAATTATAATGACTTTAGAAATAATAACTAATGCACACTTACTATATACCAAGCATGGTTCCAAATGCTTTGCATATGTTAATTCATTTAACCTTTACAAAAACCTTATGAGATTTGTTCTCACCATTTTTCACATAAGGGGAACCAAGGCACTAGAGAGGTTAATAAAGATGCTAAGATCAAACAGCCAACAAAACCTGACCCAGGATTCCAACCCAGGCAGTCTATCCCTAGTGTCTAAACTCTGGATACTATATGACCACCCGTCATTTCTCCCTGTGCAATCTTAGATGCATGCACAACTTGCATGTAACACTCTGTTATGACTTCAAGGAAATGAGCTGTATGCATGCCACATTCCCAGGAATGCCCCACAGCCTGCTGTTGATTTACCTAGAACTGCCATTGGCCTTTGAATGGCTCTGGCCCTCACTTAGACTTGACTGGGATTTTGGACTCTTCCTCAGAGCTGCCGCTTTTACCCTGGGGATTCCAAAACCCCAGCCTTTCCCATATGTCCCTCATCCACATCCATTTTCCTCTCCTCCTGGCCTGCACCATACAGGTGATGGGGTCCCCTAACTTTCCTGAGAGCTAACGCTGAATTCAATACTCATTAAAGCAAAGCAAAACAAAAAGCCAATAAGGTGAACTTTCTTATGCTTAATGCCGACAAGAAAAGTAAAAGAAGTTGAAACAGAGGAACATAAAGGGTAAGAATGTAGATGTACATTTGTGAGAGTTGACAGGAAACTTAGTTTTTTGGTAACGTGAAAGGTTCAAGGAACCAAATCTGTATGAGGCCTCATTTCACTTCGTTTCTTACAGCACAGTCTTATTGGCACCTGTCTTGCCTTTCAATTTGCACATGTAGTGAAGTGAGGAATGATTTTCCTGAGATATCTAAGAAAGAGTGTCAGAGTGAGGAAGGAGAGCCCGTGTGAAGGCACCTGTGCCCTGAGCAGCAGTTGCTCTGATGATTTTGATGAGTTGTGATGGGTAAAAAGAGAAAACACAGCTTGTGCGTGCTCTTTTTATGGGAGGAAAAATGGTGATGTCAGCGAGAGAGATGAGGTGATTTGTGTGGGATGATGGGACCGCAGTGTCAACCAGAGAAGCAGGGGTGGGTTGGAGTGGGGATGGAGGAGAGATGGCGGTGTATAGGGTAGCTGCTGGCACATTGTTTTATAAGTGACACTGTCACTTGACTATACCCTGGACATTGTCTTTAAGTGCACTGATCGCATTTCCTCTACGAGCGTGTGGTCTATGAGTATTGATCACATACCTAGAAAAATTAAAATAATGAGAAATTAATAAAAGTAATTCTAGAGTTCAGTAAAGTGACTGCAAATAAGACCACTAAAAGAAAGAAAGAAAGAAAGAAAGAAAGAAAGAAAGAAAGAAAGAAAGAAAGAAAGAAAGAAAGCAGTTGCCTCTAGTTAGAGAATGATTCCAGTTTATAACCAGTAAGAAGACATAAGTTTAAAAAATTCTTGGACGCCTACGTGGCTCAGTCCGTTAAGCATCCAACTCTTGATTTCAGCTCAGGTTATGATCTCACAGTTTGTGAGATTGAGCCCTGAGTCAGCCTCTGCACTAACAGCACAGAACCTGCGTGGAATTCTCTCTCCGTGTGTGTCCTTCTGCCTCTCCCCCCACTAGTGTGCGTGCGCTCTCTCTGTCAAAGTAAATAAACTTAAGAAAAATAAATCTCAACAACAAAATAATGTAAGAGTACTTTTAATGAGAAGTGTATGATCTGTATGAAGATTTATTTTAATTTTGTGATACAAAAGAAGTGGACTTAGAGAAGTATATACTCTTATTTTATATAATATAAAGATGTCCATTCTTCATAAGTTGATTTTAAGGTTCATTGCAGTTTTTTCTTGAATATTTCAAAAATTTTATTGTATAATTATTGTACTTATCAAAATTCCAATAGGATTTTGGAGTTAGAACTGCAAGTGAGGAAAGGAAAAGATGAGACTGGGACTTAGAAGGATTCCAAAATGGGGAGCCTGGGTGGCTCAGTAGGTTGGGCAGCCAACTTCTGCTCAGGTCATGATCTTGTGGTCTGTGAGTTCGAGCCCCGCATCGGGTTCCATGCTGACATCCTGGAGCCTGCTTCAAATTCTGTGTCTCCCTCTCTCTCTGCCCCTTCCCCATTCACACTCTGTCTCTCTCTGTCTTTCAAAAATGAATAAATGTTAAAAAAAAAATTAAAAAAAAGAAGGATTTCAAAATGTATTAAGAATCGTGAGGAAACCGTCAGAGAAACCCAAAGTTAAAAGCATGCTATAAAGTGCCTGGCCTGGACTTTTTTAAAAAAATTCCATATCATGAAAGATAAAAAAGAGACAAAGAGAGATGGAGAGACAAAGCAGAAGGAAGAGGATAAAGAGAGAGGGAGGGTGGGAAGAAAGGAAGGGAAGAGAGAGAAGAAAGATGGGTCAGAGGACCTATATTAAAAGACATTAAAGACGCATGACAACAACTAAATGTAATGGGTGATTCTTGATCAGATCTCTCTTTTTTTTAAGCTATAAATTGTGGGAGCATTGAGGAAATGTAAATTTTGACTGTATTGGATAATAGTCTGAATATAAGAATGGTGTTGTTTTAAAGGAGAATGCCCTGTTCTTAAGAGATAAATACTGAAATATTTAGAGGTGAGGTGTCATAACGTGTCTGGGTTACTCTCAAATAGTTCAGAAAAAAAGTGTGGGTGCGTGTGTTGTGTATATACAAATATATAGAGATAAAAATAAAATGTGACAAAATGTTAGTAATTAGTGAATCAAAGTGAAGGGTCTACAGGTGTTCATTTTATCTTTCTTTCAGCTTCTCTGTAGATCTGAAATTGTTCCAAATAAAATGTTAGTGGCGGAGGTCAAGTGGGGAGAGAATAGCAAACATGAGAGAGAATATTGAGGAAACTTCCAAAAAATTAGTAATGAGGGCTGCCAGATGCTATATTTATTAAACAAGCAGTTATTAACTGGGTATTATGTTCTGTGTTGCTACAGTTAGTAAAGCAGCAATGGCACAAAGCTAACCAGGGACTGAAGCAGACAGGGGAAGAACCTGACATAACTAAGCATTTCTCACATGATAAACCAATGGGGAAGGGCAAGATTATGCATGATTTTAAAAAAAAATCAACTTTGCCCTTTCTCTCAAAACAGACACTGAGTTATACTGGACAGAAAGTAAAAAATATAAGTAAATACAAAATGAAAAAGAAAGAATTAATAGTGAATAACATTCTAAGCCTAGAATAAACAGAACAAATTATAGGAAACGGAAATTTTGACTATATAAAAATTAAAAAAGTGTTAAGAGACTGGTTTGGAAAACAGTTAACAGCTTGATATTTTTTATTATTATTATAAAGAATGCAGGTGCACTATGTGGCTCAGCCAGTTAAGTGTCCACCTTCGGCTCAGGTCATGATCTTGAAGTTCATGAGTTCAAGACCTGCATCTGGCTCAGTGCTGACAGCTCAGAGCCTGGAGCCTGCTTCAGATTCTGTGTCTCCCTGTCTCTCGGCCCCTCCCCCACTCATGCTCTGTCTCTCTCTTTCTCTCAAAAATAAATAAACATAAAAAAAAATTTTAAAGAATTAATTCAAGTTTATTAAAATCCCCAAATCCAAGGAGATAAATGGCAAAGGTCATAGACATTTCACAAAAGAAATGAAACTAGTCAACCACAACTAACTAAATCTTTGTAAATTAAACAATATTTCAGCTCTAATATCTAAATAACAATGATTTGCAGGAGAGCATGGAGATAAGCTCCTACGTTGTTGGTGACATTATAAAGCCATACAATTCTGTTGGGAAATAATTTATCAGTTCTTACTATGAGGCATAAAAATCATTATACCATTGATTCAGTAATTGTATTTCATGGGCTCTAGCTTAAGCAAACTAAAATAGTGGGTACAGTGAAAACTGTGTACAAAAACTTGTCACTCATATTACTATTTATTAAAATGAACCATTGCAATTGAGTTAAATGTTTAACAATAATGGACTCTTTGGCGAATTATTATATAGTGCCCAAAGGAATATTATGCAGCTATTAAAATTGTGATTATGGTGGTTGCCTAGGTGGCTCAGTCAATTGAGGTCCAGCTCTTGATTTCATTCCTGGTCATGATCGTAGGGTTGTGGGATTGATTCTCTCTCTGTCTCTCTGTCTCTGTCTCTGTCTCTCTCTCTCTCTCTCTTCCCCTGCCCCTCTCTCCTTCTCTGTCTCTCTCTAAAATAAAAAAATAATAATTTAAAAATAGTTTCTTTTAAAAAATAAATAAAATAATGATTATGGACTTTGCATTAAGTTATTTTGAGATGTGAAGTTTAGAAATGTTGAAAAATTACATGCATAATACAAATGATACGTGTTGTCTTTTAATTTTTTTATTTTAATACTTTTTATTTATTTTTGAAAGAGAGAGAGAGACCAACACAGAGACAGAGCACGAGAGGGAGAGGGGCAAAAAGTGAGGGAGACACAGAATCTGAAGCAGGCTCCAGGCTCTGAGCTGTCAGCACAGAGCCCAATGCAGGGCTCAAACTCATGAACTGTGAGATCATGACCTGAGCCAAAGTCAGACTCTTAACTGACTGAGCCACCCAGGCACCCCTACAAGTGATATTTTTTAAAGCCAACTTTTTGAGCTACCCTTTATCAATTATGGTAAATATTCGTTCATCTTCCTGAATGAAGTTTGTATCCTTTATAGTGTATCTTCTTTTCCCTATCAAGGAAGAAAAATAATTCAGTGAAGTCTCCCATGTAAAGCAGCATTTATCTATATATTAGAGCAAATTTTTGTAACTTGCCATTTTAGTCTAGAATTGTCCAGAAAGATAGGGATTCAAACAATTATATTTCATTGTTGTTCTTGCTATATAATTTTCTCATTTTTCCCACCCTCTCATTTTTACCATACTGAGTAAATCAAGAAAGCAGAGGGAAAATATTCTCAGAGAATGATGTATTTAAGATATGGTACCCCCTCTTTTTGAAAGTACACCACTTTGCTTTTACAAAAGACCTACATTAGTGCCTGCTTTTGCTAACCAAAAGAAATCCAAAGTAGATTTTTGCTTTTACGAAAAAAGGCAAAAAGCAAAAATAGCATTCAGCATTTGTTTTGCAGTGAACTGTTATAGAGGCAGCGCAAACCCCAAGCAGTGAGGGTGGCCCCGCCAAGCTCCTTCCCCGGGGACTACACTCAGCATCTAGGCATCCAGCTGCCATAGCTTTGAACTGTGTCTGTGAGCATATGTGCTTTATCTCGATTTATTTTGTTCATCGTTAGCAAGATGGGTCCTAAGGTATCAGAAAAGAGGTTATCTGGGGAGTTTAGGAATGCTCAAAAAGGTTTCCATATAAATTAATGGTAATTGCTTCTTTGTTTCACACCATTTCAGCTTACGAAAGGTTTAATTGGAATCTCAGCTCTCTGATAGCAGGGGAACTCTGTATTCCACTAAGTAATGGTTACTATTATAAAATTTTTACCTGCCACAGATTTGACCCATCTGTATACATGTTATACTGGTCTACCCACACAGTTGAGTATAGTCTGTACCAATCTACTGTATAAACACAGAAAATAACTTGTTGAAACAACTTTATAACTTATTTTATCTTTAAGTATTTTGCATGGCTTCTCAGGTACCACTGCTATAGATTTAGAAAAGGCAGACCAATAGGGCAGCAAAACCAATAGCATCCATGCTTTTATCCAAATATAAGTGGAAAAGTTGATATTCTAATTTAAAAACTAATCCACGTCACGTAAATAGAGAATGAAACAAAGATCACAAAACCCATTACGTTCTCTACATACGCATACACTATCAGTAAATTCCTTGCAGTTGATGTAAGCACATTTGTGGTTTTTATAAGCAAGATATTTGATGCTCCATAATTGTGGCAAAAATATCAATTGATATGTTGAGGTCTAGTGGCATTAAAAAAAAAAACAAAAAACAGGAGAGCAGGAGGCTTTGACTCTCCAGAAGATTGGGTAAACATACTTTTCCCTATTCTTTCCTCTAAGAACTAAAAACTCTGGACATTTTATACTAAACAAACATAAAGATGAACAGTGGGAAGAAGAAAGTAGCCTAGCTAGAGACCTCAGTACCAGAGGAACTACAGGGTGGTGAGTTCCCTGGGTTTTCTTCTTGCTTCATATACCCCAAACTTGCTGAAGAAGCTGGCAAACCAGAAATGCCAACTACAAAGACAGAAAAAGCTCCAACAACAAAAAAGCCTATTCTCTCCTAGCCAAAAGACAGGAAAAGACAAAACTTTTCGATAATAACCCTTTTACTTTAGCCAAACATCTCAGACAAAAATACAGGCCCAACCACACCCATACCAGCAAAAGCACACTGGGAGCCTAGACTTCCACACTGGTGAAGCTATAAGGAGGGCCCCAACATTCCTGCCAGCGTGGTTTCAGAGAAGGTGAAGTAGGGAGCCTGGATTCTCATCCCCACTGGACAGTAATGACCCCCTTGGTGGAGACCATGTGGGAAATTGGAACTCCAGTCCCTACCCAACAGGAGTCCCCTTTTCCTCAAATGTCAACAGACCCAAGTGGGGAAACTGGAATTCTACCCCCACTTTGCAGTAATAAACATTTCCGTAAACAAAGGCACTTCAAAAGAAACCAGTTAAAACAGGTGTAAATGATATCCAGAGTCTCATCACAAAATATGCAATGTCCAGGTTTCAGTTGGAAATCATTCATAATACAGAGAACTAGGAAGATCTCAAACTGAGTGAAAATGGCAATCAGTAGAGGCCAACACCAAGATGACAGAGATGTTAGGATCATCTGACAACGATTTTAAAGCAATCACTGAAAGTGCTTCAGTGAAAAACTATGAACATCCCTGAAACAAAAGAAAAAATAGAAAATCTCAGCAAAGAAATAGAAGATATAAAAAAGAACCAAATGGAAATTGCAGAATGGAGGGGACAGAGGAAGGAATTAGTGAACTGGAATATAGAACAATAGAAATTACTAAGTCTGAACAACGGGGAGGAAATAGGCTAAAAAGAACTAACAGTTCCTCAGGAACCCATGGGACTAAAATAACAGATCTAGCATTCCTGTCTTGAGATCCCTGGAAGGAGAGAAGAGGCAGTCTGCTGGCAGAATTTCCTCTTCTGAGGGTGAAATCAGTCTTTTTTCTATTAAGCCCTTCAATTGATTGGATGAGGCCCATCAACATTACACCCAAAAACAACTGATTTTAATCTCATCCAAATAATACCCTCACAGAAACATCTAGAATCGTGTTTAACCAAATTATCTGGGTAACATTGCCTAGCCAAGTTGACAGATATAATTAATTGTCACATCAAGAATTAAACTTCTTAAAGTTTTCTTTGCCTGAGATAAAGAAAAAATCTGGGAAGCAACCAGAGTAAAATGACACCTTATCTATATGGGGAAAACAACTTAAGTGACAGCAGATTTCTCAGAAGAAACCATTAAAAAAAAGAGATATTTTTTATGTATTAAAAGGAAAAAAAGATAATATTTTTTGTATTAAAAGTATCAACTCAGCATCCATATTCAGCAAAAATATCCTTCAGTAATGAATTAGAAATCAAGGCATTCTTAGATAGAGGAAAAGCCTTGAAACATCAGGAAAGAAAAATGAACATGGTCAGCAAAAGTATGTGCAAATATAACAGGCTTTTCTTCTCTTCTTGATGTTAATATTACCCTGATACCAAAATTAAAGACAGGGAAGGAAGGAAGGAAGGAAGGAAGGAAGGAAGGAAGGAAGGAAGGAAAGAAGGCAGAAAGGAAGGAAGGGAGGGAGGAAGGAAACTATAGAGTAATATCTTTCATGAATATAGACTTAAAAATCCTTAACAAGCTATTAGCAAATAGAATTTAGCAGTTATATAAAACAAAGTTTATACTGTGGCTAAGTGGGGTTTATTTTAGGGATGTGAGGATGATTTAATATATGAAAATCAGGCCATGTCATCCACTTACCTTAACAAGCTAAAGAAGAAAAACCATATGATTATATGAGTGCAGAAGAAGCATTTGACAAAATTCAACATTCAATCATGATAAAGCTCCAAGAAAAATAGGAATAGAGGTAACTTCCTAAATCTGACAAAGAGTAACTAATGTATTTAATGGTGAAAAACTGATTGCTTTCCCTATAAGACTGGAACTAAGGCATGGGTGTCTCCTCTCAATGCTCTTGTTCAACCTATTGCCCCAAGTTTTTGCCAGTGCAATAAGGCAAGAAAATAAACTAAAAGACATACATATTGTAAAGAGGAAAACAAATTGTGACTATTTGCAGATGACATAATTGCCTGTGTAGTATATGCCAAGGAATCTACAAAAATAAATACAAGATACAAGATAAACAGACAAAAATCAATTGTATTTCTGTATACTAGCAATGGATGCTGAAGTTAAAAATACAATATCATTTATAATTCCTCAAGGGAAAAATATATACTTAAGTGTAAATCTATCAAAACATGTATAGGACTTATATGCTAAAAACTATAAAACTGATTAAAGAAATCGAAGAAAATTTAAATAAATGAGACATATTATGTTTGTGGATTAGGAGACTCAACAGAACAATGTCAGTTGTCCCAAATTGATACTCAGATTTAACATAATTACTATCAAAATCCCAACAAGGTAGTTTATAGGTAAAGATAATATTATTCTAAAATTTATATGGAAAGGCAAAGGAACTCAAATAAATATAGCTAAAATAATTTTGAAAGGGGCACCTAGGTGGCTCAGTCGGTTGAGCGTCTGACTTCGCTCAGGTCATGATCTCATGGTTCATGAATTTGAGCCCCGCATTGGGCTCTGGGCTGACAGCTTGGAACCTGGAGCTTGTTTCGGATTCTGTGTCTCCCTCTCACTCTGCCCCTCCCCCGTTTATGCTCTGTCTCTCTTTTTCTCAAAAATAAATAAACATTAAAAAATTTTTAAATAATTTTGAAAAAGAGAAGAATCAAGTGAAAGAATAAATTTCAGTCTATGTAGCTACAGTAATCAGACTATGTGCTATTTGTGGAGACATGGACACATAGATCAATGGAATAGGATAGAGAATCCAGAAACAGACAAGCACAAAAACGCCTGATTTTTTACAAAGGTGTAAAAGCAATTCAGGGCAGGAAAGTGAACATTTCCAGCAAATAGTAGTGGAGCAGTTAGATGTCCATAGGCAAAGGGGAGGAAAAAAAAAGAACCTTCACCTAAGTCTCATATCTTATACAAAAATTAATTCAAAATGTCTCATGAATTTAAAATGAAAAAGTATGACTGTAAAATTCTTAGGAAAAAAATAGGAGAAAATCTTTGGGATGTAGGGGTAGGCAAAGAAATCTTAAGATTGGCACCAAAATTATAGTTCATAAAAAAAATTCCAAGTTGGACTTTATTACAATTAAAAAATTTTATTTTGTGGGGCGCCTGAGTGACTTAGTTGGGTGTGCGTCTGGCTCTTGGTTTTGGCTCAGGTCACAATCTCACGGTTCGTGGGATTGAGCTGGGCATCAGGCTCTGCACTGATAGCACAGAGCCTGCTTAGGATTCTCTGTCTCCCTCTCCCTCTCTGCTTCTACCTCCCTCACACATTCTCTCTCCCTCCCTCTGTCTCACAAAAATAAATAAATAAACTTAAACACAAATAAAAACTTTTATTTTGCAAAGGACCCTGTTAAAATAATATAAAGGCAAGATACAGAATGGGAGACAATATTTGCAAGCCACATATATGACAAAAGACTAGTACCTAGAATATATAAACTTTCCCAATACTCAACAGTGGGAAAAAAAAAAAAACAATGATCCAAGTAGAACTTGAGCAAAGGACAAACAGACATTTCATTGAGGAGGACATACAGATAGCAAATGAGTACATGGAAAGGTATTCAACATTATTAGCCATCAGGGAAATGCAAATTAAAACTACAAGGAGATACTACTACATATCTGTCAAAATAGCCAAAATTAAAAGTCTGACAATACTGAATGCTAGCAAGGATACAGAGAAACTGGATCATTCATATATTGCCAGTGGAAATGTAAAATGTTGCAGCCACTATGGAAAATAATTTCTTAAAAGTATGCATGTAACTGCCATATGACACAACAAATTGCACTCCAGGGCATTTATCCCAGAGACATGAAGACTTCTGTTCACACAAAAACCTGTATGTGAATGTTTTGTAAAGTGACTTTAGTCATAATTCCAAACTGGAAGCAAGCCTAATGACTTCAGTGAATAAATGATTGAACAAAATGGTGGTACATGCATACCGTGGAACACTACTCAGAGGTCAAAAGGAATTGCCCCTGAATTATGCTTAATGAAAAAAAGCCAATCCTCCAATATCATATACTGTACAATTCCTTTTATTTAACATTTTTGAGAGGGAAAAAACTACAAAAATAGGGAACAGATAAGTGGTTACTGGAAGTTAAGGAGAGGGTCGGGGTGGGAAGTGAGTGGGTGTGGCTATAATAGGATAGCATGAGGGAATCTTCAGGTGATGGAAATGTTCTCTGTCTTGACTGTACTAATGGCAGTACCCTGATGGTGATATTGTGCTGTAATTTTGCACAATATTATGAAATGGTAAAAGGAAGTGGGTAAAGGATACATGAGATTTCTGTATCATTCCTTACAACTTCATGGGCATCCACAACTATCTAAAAATAAAAAAATAATTAAGTATAGCTGAGCAAGTGGGCCCCTGCAGAATCACCAAATCGAATATTTCATCATCAATAAGTCTTTATTAGGGGCACCTGGGTGGCTCAGTTGGTTAAGTGTCTGACTTCAGCTCAGGTCATGATCTCACGGTCCGTGAGTTTGATCCCCGCATCAGGCTCTGTGCTGACAGCTCAGAGCCTGGAGCCTGCTTCGGATTCTGTGTCTCCCTCTCTCTCTGACCCTCCCCCATTCATGCTCTGTCTCTCTGTCTCAAAAATAAACATTAAAAAAAATTTTTTTTAAATAAGTCTTTATTATATATATATAAAAAAAAAAAGGAGGGGGAGTGCAGTTTTCTTAGGTTCTGCTTCATTGTCTAATAGTATTTTTTTGTATCTCTCAAAATGCTAGCACCATCGTGTACCATATGAATCAGCCGGGAAGAATAATCATATACTACAACTTTAACTTTTTATACATTTCATTACACTAAACTGTAAGTTTATGGCAGACCATAGGTGGTCTTTGTACCCTCAATGTTTACAAGTTCTACTTAGCACACACTAGATTTCAATAACTATTTTGTTAGATGGTTGGATGAATGGTTGAAACCAGTGTTTCGCCATAAATGTTTAACAATTAGCTCTCCAGAAGAAAAAGGAAGCTCTGATTTGTATCATTTGTTGATTTCTCTGGTATAAATGCTCCTACTTAAGCAATTTCAACCAGTGACACTCTAAACACTCAGGAAAAGATATTAACAATCGCCCTTCGTGAGCCACTGTGAGCTGATTCCAGCACACCACCGGCTGGGACTGAGTTGGGTAGTGTTAGTGCGTGATGCTAAGTGCCCTTATTTTCTGATACCAAACTTATGTATTCCAGTTAAAATTATAAAGAAAACCGGGCCTGGAGTTATTGCCTATCTCTTCTACATGTACTGTTAAAGATGTTATATTGGTTTAAGAGATCCATTGAGAATCAGTAAGCAGTCAGTTCAAAGCAAACTCATGATCTCCCCCTAGACAAGAAAAATAAAAAAGGACACGGCTTATTGTTCGTGAATAGAGACTTTTTTGCGATGAATAGGACCTTCATCTAGGGAGCTAAGGAAGGTGTGAATTACCGTGATTCAGTGTCCAATTTGATGGAAGCAGGCTAGTTTTTCCTGATTAGCCTTTTTATTTCCTCTTGGGGGTGATTGCTTATAAGAGATATACTTAAAAGGGCATACAATATAAAATCTTTGTTTTTTTAAGGGATCTCTCCACTTGACTTTGTGAATTGGACTTGTTTCTCAGTATTAGAACTTCATTTCTAACATCTGAGTGATCACACATACCCTCTGCTTGTTTTCAGTCTTGTTGAATGTTTCTGAAAACTGTCTCAAAGACAATATTTTCTCCTCACTCTATCCTGCAGCTGCCATATAATCTACACTCAAAGTTTGTGTTGCAACACACATGCCCTTGGGCCATAATCTCTGCTTGCTTTGGCATGCTTTATTTGTTCCAAAGATACCAGTGCGTTTGGGTTGCTATAGAGACTTCAAGTGAGCTAAACTGTCCGAGAAAACCTCAGAGAAGCTGGCTTAGTATCTTCTGCAACTCACAGTGATTAGGAGACCCAGATATTCTTAAAATTTGTGCTGTAAGCAAAGGAACCCCTAAGGAAAGTGGTTTGATGCCTCTGGCTTGTGGGAGTAATTTTGAAAGCAGCAAAGAGGCTGAATAGAGAGAAGTGGTAAACATGGTTATAAGAGAACCTGGGGTATTGATTAACATATTAAGGTCTATATCTTTGAGACATTGGATGTTAGCTGTTCAGTATTAATAAGTTTCTACAAACTAGTGTACGAATTATGTGATTCAAGGCCACTGCTTGTTACCAATTTCAGACATAAGGCATGAGTGTTTTCTTTCTGCTTTTCTAAATTTCCATGTTTTCTTTAATACGCATGACTTATGATTAAAACCACACATTATTAGAAAAATGAAACCGTATTGATAATTATTGTGTTTCTGCAGCAAATATTACACAGTCTAGAAGTGAAATAGTTAAACTAAGCCAGAGTTGGGTTAGTAAACACAGAGTTCCTTTTATTAAAATAAGTTGTATACACTGGTGACCATGTGTTTCTCCATGTGGTAAGAATCAGGAATGAACACTTTTATGGGTGAAATCAAATAAACTGTTTTTAATTTTTGGAAGTTATTAATTAATCAAGGTAATTTTAAGTCTTTGAAAGATGCCAGATTTGTGAGGGATCTTTATAACAAAGGTAAAATTCTTTAAATTAAGCATCTGTAAATTCTTGGAGTAATGCCAGAGGCTGAACAGCACTCACTGGAATGGGTGTAGAAGGTCAAGTTTCAGGAAATTCTGGCACAAACTAACTTTTATATTGGAAAGTAGCTTCACCTCCATATGGTGGTTTCCTAATTTGTAAATGAGGGTCAGATTGGATAGCCCCTAATGTCTCTCTCTCACTTTGACATTTTATGATACAGCAATCAGCTGGGTGTGGTGTAATTTAGTAATAGAATGATTGCTTATAAACAAATATGAGGGAGCCAGATGTTTCAAAACATCAGTAACATGGATCAAGAAAGCGTAGTTCAGAATAGTGAAAAATCTTGATCCATGTATTAGCTGAATCTCTTTTTTTTTTTTTTTAATGTTTATTTATTTTCTAGAAAGAGACGGAGTGTGAGTAGGAAAGGGGCAGAGAGAGGGAGACACAGAATCCAAAGCAGGCTCCAGGCTCCGAGCCGTCAGCACGGAGCCTGATGTGGGGCTTGAACTCACGAACCATGAGATCATGACCCGAGCTGAAGTCGGACGCTCAACCGACTGAGCCACCCAGGTGCCCCTAGCTGAATCTCTTTTGATGGAGATGAGTGAATATCAGTTTACATTTGCTGGGATCTCAACGTGAGTTTCTGGTAAGGGCTCTGTGACCCCCAGAAAGGACAGGGGTGCAGCTGGGCTTCGGGAACTACAGCAGCAAGTGCTGGAAGGAACCAAGCTGTCCCTGTCTGTTTCTGCTGCTTTCTGAGTATCCATGCCATTCTCTCCTGCAGAATGTCTTCTGGCATTCAGCAGGCAGCATGGCCATGGAGGGTTCATGCCTGATTCTCACAGATTTACAACTCAGGGACTCTGCATTACTCTCTCCTGCCCTACATTAAAACAAAATCCTGGGGGAAAAGTGCCTGTTGGCCCAATTTGGATGAGATGCCCCACCTTGGATCAGCCACTATGAGCAAGAAGTAAGTCATATAAGATAAAGACCCACTAGCTAGACTGAGTTTAAGGGAGTAGCATTTTCTAAGAATGGAAGGTTACATTTACCGAAAGAAGGGAAGGAGTAGAAATTGGACAATAAAAGATGGTAAAGTCTACTAGCCTTTTTAAAAAATTGTTAAATGAAATAAATACTTAATACTTCTTGTATATGCAGTAACTACACTAATGAACTATGGCTTAGTAAATGTGGCCATAGTTTCACTAATCTATGCTAGAATTTACCACTCACCTCAGTGGGTGCTCAATAGGTACCTGTTATCTTTATGATCTAACCAAGAAATTAAAATTACAATTAGAATTTTTGGTATCAATTATTGCAGAGTACCATAAAGATAGATCCAAAGATGCCACAAAGAAAGTTACCTTTTAACCAAATGTATCAGTTATGCACCACTGCATAACAAATTACTAGTATCAAACAGCACACATTTATTATCTCATAGTTTCTATGGGTCAGGAATCTGGGCACAGCTTAGCTAGGTTCACTGCCCAGGGTCTCTCTCATAAAGTTCCATTTAAGGTGTCAGCAGGGGATGTGGTCACACCTGGAAGCTTAAATGGGAGGGATCCTCTCTCCAGGTCACTTTTGAAGTTGTTGCCAGGATTCACTTCCTTTTGGGTTGTTAGACTGAGGGCCTCAGTTCCTAACTGGCTGTTGGCCAGAACCAGCCCTCATTTCTTGCCATGGGGGCCTTCCCAACATGGCAACTTGCTTCATCAAAGGCTGGAAGATGGGGAGTCTGCTAGCAAGATGGAAGTCATGATCTTATATAGCCTAATCATGAAAGTGACATCCCATCAACTCTGCCATATTTTATTGGTTACAAGCAAGTCACAGGTACCACTGACTCACGGGAAGGGCATTACACAAGAGTGTGAATAGTATCTTAGGGTCTGTCTGTCACACCAAAATATTGATTTAAATAGTACTCACCCAGTGTAAGGCTGGTGTGTAGGAGTGAGATATTTAGCTAGTGAAAAAACAGCTTTTAGTTTAAAAAAAAAAAAAAATGGTTCTGTAAAGAAAGCCCAGGCTTAGATCTGGTGTTATTCTAAAGTCCCATCAAAAGTGTATAAAGTTAAGAACATTCTAGTTAACTGCTCAGATACCCACAGTCTCTAATTTGTCATATGAAAAGCTCTCTTACTCACCTTTATACCACCAGAATTTCTAGTTTGGTGGCCAATTCATAATAGATGCTAAATGCTAAAAGATGAACTTTTTTTTAAACCTATTGTTTCCACGTGGTGGGAAGCTATATAGTGTACCAGTTCAGAGCATGGACTTTGGAGCCAAAAAAAACAAACAAACCCTGGAATTGTATCCTTGTCTCTGCTATTTACTTGCCATGTGACCTTGGACAAGTTACTAAAATTCTCCAAGCCTCAATCTCCTTCATCTGTGAGATGGGGATACTAATGCCATGTTTTAAAACGTCTAGGACAGCATGAATTTTAGGATACAACATTATTTTTGTGTAATACATAAAGAAAAATGGCTGCCAATTAAACTATGATATCATTTGATTGATTATAAGATGTACCCTGATTTCAAACATATTAGAATGGGGGGGGGGGGGAGTGTGTACTTTAAAATCATTGTATTATGCTAATGCCTACCTTTTTTTATAAGGTTTAAATAAGATAGCATGCAAAAAACACTTGGCAAACAGTACTTTTCATATAACAAGAGCTTACTTAGTATTAGCTATTTAATTATCATTAGCAATTTGGTTATCTTGCAAATCCTAAAACAAATCACTATATTTTGCTTTTTTTTTTTTTTTTTTTTTTTTTTAGTGCCTGAAATTGGGTTGTAGAACAGAACTACTACACAACCAGTGTTGACTTTTGCACATAAGGAGTGAGATATCAGCAAAATGGCTGTCTCAGTCCTGTGGTTCTGTCCAAAAGCTTAATAATTGTGACACTGACAAAAGCCGTTCGGTGGAAAGTGTGCTTCCTACATTCCATCTCTTAAACGAAGGTAGAATAAAGGCCCAAATTATGCTTAGTAATTCAGCAGACCGAAAGCCAGGTTTTGAAGCAGTTCTGCTCTGCTTGCCTGTTCTCTGATAGATGGCAATTTGGTGACTAGCTGAGCAATTGCTCCATAGTGAACTGAAGGAAGGCCTTTATGCATGAAGTGGGCTGTACTTCAAATGACAATGAAGGTCTGTTTGAAGCAACGTGATATTGATACCAGTTGCTCTAAAGGAACAGCTGTAAGATAGCACCAGAGAAGGACAAAGTCTAGACAGAGAGGGTATCTGTTAAATTGGCTGCAGGTCTAAGGAGGAAAGGCCAGTGCATTTCAAGTATACAGAAGAATTGTTGGCCACCCTTTGTCTCCTTGGACACCTTGAAAGGCTTCTTAATACTGGCCCCATCATAACCTTTAGCACACTACTTTTGCTATTTAATTGCCTGTGTGGTTGAACTGTAAGCTCCGAGGGGGTAATAAGTGTGTCCATCCTCCTTCACATTATATCTTCAGTAACTGGTACTCAGAAGGTTCTAAAATCTTCACTGGACAATTTAGTGGATACTGTTTAACCTTAGGCAGAGCAGTGAATTATGTATAATGATGCCAAACTTTATCGAAATTTAAATAAAATAAATCTACTTGAATTTGAATACAAATGATTATTCAATATATATTTTTCAAAATTATGCTTTATGGTCTCCCATCAATAAGGCTTGTTCTTTAGATTAAACCAAGTTCCTAGGAAATAGGTATTGTAACAACTAGAATAGCAATAGAGAAATGGTTATAAACCACCTGTCTCTCTTTACTCCATATTCTAGGGCAGCATGGGAACCTCTTTACCCTCTTTATTCTTCAGTGATGTTCAAAGCCATGTGACAGTGGCCAGATCACTTAAACTTGTAGACTCAATTGCCTAGTCTATAAAATGGAAATAATAATACCTTCTCATGGGGTTGACGTGAGGATAAGAGGAAACCATATCTTCAAAGTACCTAATACTGGGGCACCTGGGTGGCTCAGTCAGTTAAGCGACCAACTGTTGATTTCAGCACAGGTCATGATCTCACGGTCATGATCTCACAGTCATGAGATTGAGCCCCATGCTGGGCTCCACACTGAGCATGGAGCCTGCTTGGGGGTTTCTCTCTCCCTCTCTCTCTCTGCCCCTCCCTCACTCATGCTCTCTCTCTCTCAAAATAAAATAATAATAATAGTAAAACTTTAAAAATAATAATAAAATACCTAATACTGTTCCTGGTGCATAGTAAGCAGTAAATGAATGGTAAACAACATATGGTCATCATAGTGGAAACCCTGGTTTTCGTGTATCTGGGTGCGGAGAGTCTTTGGATGTTCTTAAGGGGAATGAGATTGTACAGTGCCCTTGAATATTTCTCTGCTGGTATCCAAAACACTTGGGTTTCTGATGCAGCAAAACATGTTCTTGGAGGGGCCCCAATGATACAATAGCTCTTCAGCTACATTTTCTGGGCTAATAGACTCCATATGTCTGCAGTGTTTCTTAGGCCCAGTTGACTTACTGCCCTGATCCTGAATCCACACTGACCTCATGTTCATTGTCCTGTAGGACAGCTAACAGACTCCCTGACTATCGGGCCGTTCTATACTACAGTGTTGGTAGTAGAGCTATTGCTTCTGGTTACTCTGGGGATAGAATACTAAGAGTGTGAGATGACTAACAAACTGGGAACTGAGAACATGTTCTGCTGGACCAGGGGAAAATCAGCAACCCCAGTACCTGAAGGCATTCATTTCATGTAACATGAACATGCTATCTGGGGGGTACTGGTGTTTGTGAACTTCTCTTTTTTCCTACTATTTAATGCCCCAGGACTGAGTTTTAGAAAACAGAAGACCCCAGTAATGTGAAGCCATGGTCCTTTAGCCTCAGTGCTCACTAAAGTCATGGCAGGGAGGGGGACTGGGAAGCAGCTCAGATCCCTGGATCCCCCTGGAACCATGTAAATCTGAATCTTTGTGGCTGGGCCCAGATGACCACTCAGTATTGAGAACCACAGATTTAGAGGCTCTGGAAATCACTTTGTTTCTCAGCAGTCATGTCTATTTTCCTTAGCTGGACCCATTATGTTTTTCTTTTTTCTTAAGTGTTTTATTTGCTTTTGGTTTCAATAGAGCTACTAGAGAGTATCACAGGAGTTGACTAGATGAATCTTAAGCTGTGGTGGGATGGGGGTCACTATGTAAGGATCAACTTGAGTGCCTTGTGGATACCAGGACCTATGAGGGACTTTCACACAACTGTCTTCTGATAATTATTATTAATTGTTTACTCATTTTCTTATTGGTCACATTAGACTCAGTTTGCTTTGGTGACAAGCAATCCCCAAATCTCATTAGATTTAAATCTTTTTTTTTTTTCTTGAGAAAGGGAGAGAGACAGGGCATGAGCAGGGGAGGGGCAGAGAGCGAGGGAGACAAAGAATCCAAAGTAGGCTCCAGGCTCTCAGTTGTCAGCACAGAGCCCAATGTGGGGCTCAGACTCACACACCGCGAGATCATGACCTGAGCCAAAGTCAGAGGCTTAACTGAGTGAGCCACCCAGGCGCCCCTAGATTTAAAGATTTAAACAACAAAGGTTTATTTCTGGCTTATGCTTCATCTAGGTCCCTGTGGTGAGGAAGAGAATATAGAGGACCAGGCACCAGCATTAGGCAGGTGACACGTGTCACTTCCACTCACATTCCACCAACCCAAGCAAACTGTGTGGCCATGCCTGTCTTCAAGAGAGCAAGGCTTGCAATTGCACCATAGCCCTGGAAGGAGGGGGCCTGTGAATAGTCCCAAAGACCCAAACACTCAGAATGCTTTTTTGTTGGGCAGCAAGTCAGTTTCCTTGCATTTATCCATTTATGAAATCTCAAGCTAGAATAGATAGTATTATATAGAACTATACTACCACTTTCAGAAACATTCACTTTTCCTGTCCAGTGAAAGTACCTTGCGGCCATATCATTTAGTAGTAAGAAATTTTGTGGAGGTTCTTTACATTGAATACTCGTTTTAACTTTTGTTATAGTAATTACAGCATGGGGGAAGAGCTGCCTAGCTGCAGATATTTTTACTGTTTCCTCTTATGTATTTGTTATACATGAGCCAACGGGGAGGAAATACTCACCCAAACCACTAAATGGCTGTCCTGCTTAGTGGTGCCTAGACGGAGGGTATTGGCTGTCCTGTTAGTATACCACTACATTTCTAAGCAGTCAGGGCCATGACAGACTATTGAGCCGAAAGAAATGTTGAAATTAATTCAGAAAATAGGATTGTAAGAAAAAAGACACTGGAAGAAAAGAGGAGGGAAGGGCTCTTTAGGCGTGGGGGTAGACGGGAGAGACATCCGTGTTGCTCATTTCTGATACGGCGTGACATTCCGTGGTTTGGAACCAGCGTTAGACTTGCAGCTACTCGCTCTGGAAGTCTGCGTCAAGGTCTCTGCCCGTGCCACTTCTCCTCCTGGTAAAGAGCCCTGGTATTCCCAAATGCCTGATGTTCTTGGGCCGAAGCAGCAAAATGCTAGGAAGCGTTTCCCAGTGGATTGGGGAGGCCTGGCGATCTCACATTGCATGTTCTTCCTCCACCAACTCTGCAGCTACTTTGGGGTTCACCTTTTCTCAGGGACTACCACATGTTGGGGGAAGTCGACAGCCCCAACACCTGTGATTTTACTTTAAAAATTTCAAAACATTCTGCCCTCTTCATAGAAATGTCCTTCACTGCTTCCTGCTTTACAAAATATCCCCTGAGTAGGACACATTTTACTCATTAGAATTAGGAGGGGAAAAAAAGCATTCCTCGGAGCCACAGCCAGTGCTCGCTGCTTTTGAAGGAGCGATGTTTGACACAGAAATGCATCAATGGGAAAGGCCACATTTAACGTTTGTTGTTTGGGTTCGGCACTGGAACCGAACCAGTTTTTCTCGTCCCCCCCCCCTTTTTTTTTGTCTGAGTGGCAGAAAGCCCAGAAATATAAGTTTGCATGCCAAGAGATGACTCTAAATATAGTGCTGGGTGGGCAGGAAGATTGTTTCCTCATGAATGCAACTGGTGTGTGCTACTTCTCGCCATCCTCCACGGGAAGGGGCGAGTTTGGCTCTGCTAAACCTCAAGCCGCAGGCTCTCCGTCTGACGGGAAGACTATAGAAACATGAGCCTGGACAGGTTTGCTTTGCAATCATATCTCCAGCCAAGATGTGTAGATCAAACAGTCACTACCTAGCCGGCTGTTTTGCTCTTTAGGATTTAGGAGTGTAATTAAACACATCACAATGGCCAGCTTTAAGAGACTGGGAAAAAGGCATTGTGTATGCCTTGTTTAAACACAGATTGTTTGTAAGAGGTAGAAAAAAGCTTGCTTTGCCTCTGTTGGCTTGGAAATAACAGGAGGATGTTGCTGGCTACTGTCTAACAGCCGGCTTTGAAACTTGACTGCTTTTTGCTTATTCACCAGGGTGGCTTTTTGCTCTTTCATACCTGTTTACTCTCAATGCAACTGAGAGGAAGTAGCCTTAGTAGGATTAGTAGACCAGCTTGAAAACACTAAAGATTGCTTTTCAGTTCTTCCCCAAAGCAGAGCAGGCCAGGACCCTAAAAAGAGCTTAGCCCCAAAATGCCGACTATTCTCTTGCCCTCAGCAATTAAATAAAATATACTTTGAAACTGCAGCTTATGAATCAGATTGCTGCAAGAGGTTGGGGAGAGCTGGTTTGATAATTATTTGAGTCCAGGTCCTTGAGAAAGGTTTACTTTATCTCATTTTGGTTTTTTTTTTTTTTCTTTTCTTCTTGGCAGTGGACGTAAAATGACAGCTTTGCAGATTAACATTGATTTAGTTTTTATGGTAAAAGCTTATTATGCCTAAGGAAATACTGGAAAGTAGCCAGTGCATGTCACATAATGAAATCATCTATGTTGAATGTATTAACATTGAGCAATTAAACTGAGCATGAGGTTGGTTCTAAAACCCAATGTTTCTTAACCAGAGACCACTAACTCAATAACAAAGGAGTAGGAGGATCTCATCTCAGGAGAATCTTGACTGACAGAGGGCCGTACCACTCACAAGAGACAGATTTCATCGACTGGGAAAATGTCAAGGAGAGACAGCTACTAGTAATTGATTGATGCTTCCATATTAATTTTTATTTTATTTGTCATACTATCTTCCATGTATATTTGGAAAATAGTACAAATACATGGTAGACAACTTAAAGCCCCTGAAACAATGTTTTTGTCTCATAATCAGTAGTCAGTAAATAGTTTCAACTAAAAATTAAACATTATTCAGTGGATGGACAATTGTTCGTGTCCATGCAGGCCAACAAAAAATTCAGGACCTGCAGTTCAGAAACCAAAGTGCAGTCTGTTTCTGTGCCTCTTTATTGGACTCTTGTCTTGCCCCTGGAAGCAAAGAACAGGAAAGAAGCAGCAGGCTGACCAAGGAGTCATTCTTTGGTCAGGGCTGAATGCCCCAGTGGTGAAAAGCATCTTGCTGCCCACTTCACTTTGCAGTGTGACCATTAATGTAATCATTGCCAGCTGGAAGTTTAAAAACTTCCTCAGCTTTGCCACTTCTCAGTGTACCCAGGTATTAAGATTTCAGTGGCTAAAAGGAAGTAAAATTTGTTTCATTAACGTTCTTTTGTTAAAACATAGTAGTCTGTGTTGCAAGAATAAACATTTTCCCCACACAGCATTTATTAGAACTATTCATAAACATTTTTTATCTTTCCCTAATTGATCTTTATGCAAAACGATTTGTTTTGGAACAACCACTCCAAGATGTCCTCAGAGATTTCACTGAACTCTTCAGTGCTGTCTGGCATAGTCTCCATGAGCCTCCTGTGGCTACTGAGCATCTGAGATGTGGCTGGTCAGAAGTGAGATATGTTCGAGGTTTAAAATACACAGTGGGTTTTGAAGACTTCGTATGGGAAAAAGGATGTAAAATACCTCATTCATAGTTTTTTTAATTGATTACATTTTAAATGCTAATATTTTGCATATGTTATACTAAATACATTATTAAAATTAATTTCTACTTCTTTTTAATGTGGCTACTAGAAAATTCAAATTGACACATGGGGCTTGCGTTGTATTTCTGTTAAGCAGCACTTCCTTAGAAGATGAGGAGATCCCATCCCTCTGAGTCAGTGAATGAGAAAGAATACCCAGCCCCAAATTCCACACCAGTTGGCACTCACTGCCCCTTCTAGGAGTAGATTGGATTGACCTGAGTGGCCCTGAGGAATTATTTCCTGTGCCAACCCCATCAATGCTGGGGCTGCCTGAGGGTATGTATTGAGAAGAAATACCATACCTTGGCTGAGTGGGGAAGTGTGCCCCGAACTCCTGGCCTGAACTTCTTCGCTCACCCAGGAGGAATTCTCTATCCATTTAAAGGCCAGTTGAGCAGAAGCTTCTAAGGCAGTAGACTAAGTTTAAGCCAAAGTTCAGGTGTTTCTGTTAGAACAAACACGTTGAAGAGTTGACACGGTGCAGGTGATAGAAAGTCTGCACACCTGGGATTAACCAGGCTGGTTAAAGTCAGCTCAAAAAAAATCACCTTTGGTGCAGAGGAAAGGAAGCATGGAGTGGGGAAGGGAGCGCCCCATCCCTGGACCAATCACTGACACCACACAGGTAGGGTCCGAGGTGCCCATGTGTTGCTGCTCTTCACAGGGACAGTTTTGCCCGAAAGATAATTACTAAATGCTAACTGTAGTTGGCCCTTAACACTGGTGTGAACTTCATGGGCCCACTTATACATGGATATTTTCCAATAAATACAGTATAGTACTATAAACACGTTTTCATTTCCTTATGATTTCCTTAATAATATTTTCTTTTCTCTAGCTCTATTGTAAGAATACAGTGTGTACAATATATAACATATAAAATATGTGTCAATCAACTGTTTATGTTATCAGTAAGGCTTCCTGTCAAAAGTAGGCTCTTAGTAGATAAGTTTTGAGGGAGTTAGAGTTAGATGCTAGATTTTCAACTGTGTGGGTGAGTCAGTGCCCCTAACCCCCATGTTGCTCAAGAGTCAACTGTACACATTTATTAAATGCTAACTATGGGCCAGATACTAGGTTTCTTATTGGGCATTAAATACTGAAATAAACAAGTAAGATACAGTCTTTGACCTCAAGGGGATTGTAATCTACTAAGCAGGTAAAGGCCATTTGTTATTTGAAGATTGAATGGTATAGTCCTTAGAAGTAGCTGGGGACATTCTTCTGTGACAAAGGAGCTGAATGCACACCTCAGTCCCTGGGCAATGATACTAGATATCTGGCCGCTTTACACCTTCCCACAGAATCTAAGTTCCATGAGAGCAAGAATTTTTGTTTCTGTTTGTTGACTGCTGAATCCCCAGCACCAAAAACAATGATTGGAACTGTTAAGTCCTGAATAAATATTTGCTAAATGAACCAGGGTTTGGATGAAATTCCTACATACTCCATTCCTGTCCAAAAAATAGGCACAGTATGGTTCTTGAGGGCCTAGAAGCTTGGGGAAAACATCAAACTAGTCACCTTCCTTCTCCCCACGCCCCCCCCACTGCTTTTTTTCTTTTCTTTTTCCTTTCTTAATTTTCTTCTAAGATTCATTGTCTTTTCTGACTTTATGCCAAGTCACTCTGCCTTTCTCTTTCTCTTTCTAGAACTTTTTCCTACTCTTCTCTTCTTCCCACCCAAAAACAAGTTGCTTCTTTTCTTGCCATTTCCCATGATCATTGCCAAATCTAAAATGTGGACTTTATACTGTGATTTGAGCCCAAAGGCTATGAGAGGATCCTGTGAGATCTTTCCAGAGTAGAGATAGGCCTCTAAACTCAGAAGTCTGGTTGCTTACAAATATAAGGCATTGATGCCAAGGCTAGAAGGCTGAAGGATGGCCTTAACCCAGATACCTCAGGCACTTTTTATTGTTGATAAGCTTGTCCTTTCATAAGAATAAAGACATCTCTAATTCTTATTTCATCATACACACTTTCCCTGTTCACACGAAAGGGTTCTTGGGTACACCCAGGACGGGGAGAGGGTTCCACTAGACTCTGCATGGGGCCCACTTTTGTTGGATAGACCACTGATTTTGTTTCTGCCTATTTATCTGCCATTATTTTGGAGTGGGAATCTCTATATAACAACCCCACTTTTCTGACAATCCAGAAAACATCTTTCACCTCTGATGGTAGTTTATATGTTTCTGAAGATGAAGTATAACATTTGCATAGATCCTTGCCATTAATAGGAATATTACTCCATTTCACAGCTATTGCAACCGGCCAGAGGAAAATGAAGTACTTTAAACATTTTTTTTCAAAATCTACTTAAATAGGCTAAAGTTCATGGAGTTGGAGTGGTTTCATCTTAATTGCTGATGCAATCATGAAAGCCTTCACTTGGCCTAAGTTCACACCATGGAATGAGGATGTGCTGAAGGTAGCCTGTATTTCTCTAATGACATGCTTTACCCAAGTTCATTTTCATGCCACAGTATTTGGAAAGAGTAATTTCCTAAGCCCTTGTCCCCAGTCCTACATCTCTTTTTATTCAGAGGTTTGTGTAGCACATAAAACAAAGCAGCAAATGAAGATCAGAAGTTCTGCAGCAGAGTTCGTGTTTTCCGTACCACTTTATAGTGCTGCTTATTTATGGTATAAGCTGTATTCAAGTCCCATAAACAGAGCCTTTCAATTAAAGGAAAAAAATTATTAAGTGCTCAATGGGTTCCAGAAGAGCAAGAATCTTAGCTGTTTCAAAAACCTATTTCATGCTTAGAGGCCAGTGTGGCCTACCACAGAGCCATACCACAGACTGAATTTAGCAAACCCAGAAACTTAACTGGAAGTCAGAATTGGCCCCGTTTGATTAAAAACAATTTATTCAATTACTCGACTCCTTCAGGCAGAAAGTTAGAAGTGCTAGGATCTAGAAAACAGATGTGGAAAACCCAGATTAAGCACATGTGTTAGGACAACAACATATTGTCAAAGAAACAATAAACTGGATTCAGGACTACTCAAGGATTTTCTATTTTAACACTGTTGCCCTTAAAATGGAAATAGTTCTGCTTTACATTACAAAGGACTTTAGGGACTGATTAGTGCCTTCACAACTATATTCTCATTTCATCTTCCTAATAATATGGTGAAATTGTGAGTACGTCTTATCTGGTTTACCCTGTATGTTGCATTTAAATGTTCTTCTTCCAGGAAGACTTCTATGACCTATTTCTGTAACCAGTATCCATACCACCAAGGACTGGGTTCACTGTCCTCCACAGCACTGAGTCCTTATCCCTCTCAACACCTACTATTCTCCATTGCATTTACCTCCACCGTCTGCTGCCCCACATTGAACCTGTTAACTACCAGAAAACACAGTCCTATCTATCTAGTTCTATCTGCTTGATTCTTGTGCTCCCTAATTTAGCACAGCATGCAACATGTTGAAGGTGCTGAATTGAATTGAATTGAATTGAATTGAATTGAATTGAATTGAATTGAATTGAATTACAGAGGTGGAAACTAAAGCTCAGAAAACTTAAACATCTTGCCCAAGGCACCAGAATGTGAACCCCATAAGAGTAAAGACTTGGACCACACATTCAATATAATATCCCTAACATGTAGAAGAGTGCCTAGAAGGTACTCAAAAATGTTGAATGAATTCAGAGAACAGGTGCAGAGTAGAGCCAGGACATAAACACAAATCTGCACTGTTGAAATCCTGTGCTCTTCCTAACATGTCCAAAAACATGAAAAGAAATTTAAAAAGCATTATGTAATAAGCTCCTACCACATGCACAGCTCTGCACAAGCCACTTTCATATACATAATCTCATTTCGTGTTCACAGCAGTCCTGGGGTTACATTTACATGAGGTTACATTTCTCTTGGATAAATACCCAGAAGAATAGAGGAGATACTTGTTTAATTTTATAAGAAACTGTCAAACAGCCCTCCAAAGTGATTGCATCATGTTTGCAGTCCTCACTACAGTCCTGAGAAAGTGTGAGTTGTACTAGGAAGTAAAATCTACTTTCCCTTGACAGAAATACATTTAATCAGCTAAGAGTACTTGAGACGATTTTGATGTTTTCCTGATCTTTCCAAAGGGCTGCTTGTTTCTGTTTTGTACCCTCCAACTGCCTTTAGAATCTGCTGGTTCTCAGCTCATGTTCTACTTCATTTTGAGGTGCACCGTTTTTTCAGCTGTAATCTGGTGTGTGGAATTTGGCCTTTGCTTATGACATTTACTGGTGTTCTACGATGTGAACGCACTTCCAAAATTATAGAAAGAAGAATTGCAAAGTAAGTTTTTTTAATGAACAAACTCATGTATAGGAATCCCTCCTGTTGTGATATATATGTTTAATGGCAACTTTGTAAATTTTATAGAGTATTCTATTTATTATAACCATAAGGTACCTCCCTCGTTCTTAAAACTTGGGTTGAGTTGGGTGGCCAGTCTATTAAAACACTGGACATTATAAACACAGGGTGTTATCTCTCCTGGAAAGTCTCATTCCTACCTGCTGTAAAATTTCCCTTTAAGAGCATTTTTCTAGTCCTAGAACTTAGTTGCTTAATTTCCGCAACCCTATCAAGCAAAGCTAAAGAATTTCCCTCTGTGTTAAGGGGGAATTCCTTGAATTGAAATTTCTCTTTTTCTCGTGACTATCTTTCAAACTTAACAGTGGATAATAACATTGCAGGGGCTGCCATCAAAAATATAATACAACACTGCTTCAAAATTCCAAGGGAACTGAGAAAGAACTAAAATTATTTAGCTTCTTAATTATGAGCTTGGGAATTTCAAAATTTTTGTATCAAGCATATTGAGATGATGATACCTGTACTTAAGTTGTAGTATAGAAAAATTTAGGAAAAAAAGTCTTTAAAAAAAAAGATATTTTTCATTCTTAACTTACCTATACATTTAAAAAGTTGATTGTTCTAATTGTAAATGTTTTTTTCTAAATAACTGACCATAGATTTTTCTAGAGTCCGTCAATACAAATATTGTTTCTTTTGTTTGCTTTGTATTGTTTAATTTTTTTATAGCAATTTACTACCACAAGGGAGTAAGTTAAAAGTTTAGGAGCTGCTGAGCTTTGGGGAACAATAAAGAGTATCCATTTATCCTCAAGTTTAAATAAACCATGTGACTATCTAACTGAATAGTTAATATTGGTTAGTTTGTGCCTGTCTTTCATTACCTCTGGGCTTGCCAGCAGTAAAAGGGGTAGTCCATTAGTTAAGCGCATTATTGTAAAAAGAGACCACCCTTTCCCTGGCTCTGTGCATAACTAAATATACTTGTGCCAGTAGAGTGCATTTGTGGGTTGTGATAAAACTGTCATGCACTAAATCGCAGCCAGATTAGATCATGACAAATGTAGCAGGGATGACAAGAAGATTTCTTGAATGGATATTTGAAATTTTCCATGATTTGAAAGTCCCTGAGCTCTCTACACTCATAAGTGATTACATTCTGCAACAGGGGAGACAATATTTAATGATGTGATTAGCAGTTTGTGACATATTTGGCTTCATGTTCCTTTGTGATTGAGTTACTTTCAAGCAGTGCCTCAGAGAGATGTGTTAACTCTTTCATCGCCCTAGGATGTAATCCAGTGGACTACTTCTCTCAATACTACTTCAGTGTTCTAGAATAGCAAGGTCCAGAAAAATACCTTGCAAGACACGTGTAATTTTAAGTTTTCTAGTAGCCACATTTTAAAAAGGGAAAAGAAGCACTTGAAATTAACTTTAATAATAGATTTTATCTCACCCAACATTTCCAAAATAGCACTTCAATGTGTAATCAATACTTTTTGATTATTGATGGAATATTTTAGATTCTTTTTTCAAACTAAATCTTCAGAATCTGGTGTTTATTTTACACTTACGACACAGCTTAATTCAGACTAGCCACATTTCAAGTCTAGGAAGAGCTTCTTATCTTACAGCCTGTAAACCACTCACTTGGTTTATCATGAAAATTCCTAACATTTTTCTCCTTAATTTATAGCCACACTTCACTATCCTGAAGTCTTGAGATCATTAGAAAAGGAATTTTTTTTTTTATTTTCATTGTCCTTAAACATTTATTGGAACACAGCCCCACTCATTTGTCTACATAAGGTCAGTGGTTGAGTAGAAAGGGAAGTTTTGATCATTACAAAAGCCAGCACTTACTGAACTAACCACAGTACTAATAGGCAAGTCACACTAATTCATTTTCTCATTTAATTCTCACATGACCTTAGGCACTTAGGCATTGATATCTCTGTGTTATACTTGAGGAAACTGAGATACAAAGAGATTGATTCACCTGTTTAAGGTCACGTGGGTAGTAGGTGACAGAGTCAAGATCTGAATCCCAGTTTGTGCACCCGCCCCCAGCTAACTGTGCTGACCACAGTGGGCTGGAGGCTCACGGCTGACTGATATGCCAGGAGCCCTCACAGATGGGCCAGAATGGAGATTGTGCAGAACAGCAGCCAGCAGCTGAGAAAGCGGCTAAGTCAGCTCTGAAAACTACCTGCTCCTCTGAACATCCTCAGGCAGGTGCTTCTCTCTTCCCAGACCACGCTTTAGTTCATGTTTGTTTAGTGGGTCATGTGAGGATATTTACCCACTAACATCATAGAGACACATCTTTAAGGGTATCTATAAATTTTGCTGAGTCCTTACACCCCATATTATTTGATGGGGAGGAAGCTTTTTCTTTTCCCTGGAATCTCTAAGGACCTGAACCTGGGAGTCTCTTAACTATGAATATAGGTGAGGAAGTGATTTGTCCCTCCTTCTCTGCTGCTCCAGGAAACAGTACTTTGAATGAAGGAGAGGAAAATCAGATATGGCTTCTGAACATACTTTCTTGCTAGAAGGCTGAGGAGAAGGAAAACGTTTTGTAGTGTAATTGATCTGATGAGCTGCCATCTTCCTGTGGAGGACTTTGATAAGCCCTAAGTTTGCTAGCATGTTGACCATATCCAGAACTAGCCCTTTCCTTTGGATTGCATCCACTTGTGCATCTACACAGCAAATAGGACAAGGTCAGGAAGGTTGGGGAGAGAGGATTGGAGGTTTGCTGCCTTTCTCTCCGTAGATGTGCCTTTGTATCTTAGAAAGAATATTCCAGTTAAACTAACCTGTGGGACATCTATCTCAGCCATCTGGATATCCACCATAGAAGAAAAGATTGACTCAAATGCTGTTCTCCTGGAATCTAGAGTTCCAAATACTCAAGATTTGGAGAAAATTACTTATTAGGTAGGACACAGAAATATGATTTTTAATCTTTGATAGGATGAAAACAACCCTGTACTTTAGAAATGCAACAATTGCACCCATTGCCTGAGAGGAATCTGGGCTGAGTATTTGCTAAATAACCTGAATTGGGATCTGTCTTTAGTCATAATTGCTCATCAAAGTGGGAGCAGGGAAAGACTAAACTAACATTTCCTTCTTATCCTACGGTTCTGCCCTGATGCCCAGGTTCTATTCAGTCATTCTGGTGTAAACCCTGTTGTGTCTCAGCTCTTAACCCTGGATCTGAGCATTAAGAGATCAACCATTTTAAGTTTTGGCATCCCATAGTAGACATTCAGGACAGTGTGGGAAACTATGAAGGAGAAGAGTCATTTTATTCTCAGCTAGTAAGTATCTGCTAAGTACTAGGTGCTCAGAGGAAACAAAAGTATATAAAACTCCATCACTGCTTTCAAAGTTGGATTGGGGAAGTAGATGTACATCTGGGAAATAATATGCAACAAGATTTAATCAAGCAAGCCCTGTATTGCCCTTTTAAACATTTTCTTGGGAGTTTTGTAGAATATTAAAAATATACTTGAATGGTACTAAAAACAGGTTCTTATTATTGCCAAGGTTAGGGGGTTCAGTGAAAAGAATACAGACTCTGGAATCAAACAAACCTTGTGTCAAATGCCAGGCCTTAACTAGCACTGTCACCTGTAGGAATAACAATACTCTTTGTAGGATTGTCATAAAAACTGAAAGAGAGAATATATGTGTGCAACTTTAAAATAGGTCCAAATAAATCTCTCCTACAAAAGAATCCCAGATAATTTAAGTATCTACTCCTCTAGGAGGTAAAGGTTAACTCTCCTCACCTTGAGTATGGGCTAGATTTGGGACTCACTTCCAAAGAAGAGAGTATACAAAGGAAAAAATACTAAATGTGTGGAGAAACCTGGTAGAGACTGCTTTAACCAAATGATCAAGGTTAACACTATAAGAGAGAAGTCATGTTGGTATGATATATTCCCTGAAGTGTTCTGATGAGAAGAGCACTTTACCTCTGTGACAGTCTTTCTAAAAACTCATGACCCTAGTCTAATCATGAGAAGGTATATCAGGCAAACCCAGATTGAGTGACATTTTAAAAAATAAGTGACCAGTACTCCTTAAAACTGTCAAGGTCAAGACAAACATGGAAAAATTGAGAATGCGATATAGTATCCTGGGTGGACCTTGGAAAAGAAAACAGGATATTAGTGAAAGAAAATGGTGATATCTGAATTAAGTCTGGAATTCAGTTAATAGCATATTAATGTTGGTTCCTTAGCTTTGACAAATGTACCAAAGTGATGTGAGATAAAGACACTAGGGGAAAGTGAAACCCATTGTGGGGCATATGGAAAATTATGTATTATTTTTGCAACTGTTCTGTGAACCCATTCAGCAAAATTATTCCCCCAAAAAAGTTTATTTTAAAAATGCATCAAATTCTTTGATACTCCTACCTTCAAAAGATGGAGCTTGATTGCCCTTTCCTTGAGTGGACTGTATTCAGTGATTCGCTTCTCTTGAGAAAATGTGGCATCATTGATGACATGTAATTTTAAGACCAGGTGATAAAAGACAAGTGACTTCTTCCTTGCTCTCTGTGGTATCACTTGTTCTGGGAGAAGCTTGCTATCATACTGTGAAGTCACTCAAGTAGCTCTAAGAGGAGGCCCACGAGGTAAGGAACTGGGGACTTCTTCCAACAGCCAGAAAGAAACTAAGTTTTTCTGCCAACAGCCATACCTCTGAGCTTTTTTATAAAAGGACCATCCAGCCCCAGTCAAGCCTTCAAATGACTGCAACCTGATATCTTGGCCTAGAGCCAGGACACAGAAGGAAGTGGCTTCCAATTTCCTGGCCACAGAAACTATGTTGTTTTAAGCCACTAAGCTTTATGGTAATTTGTTATGCAGCAATAGATAACAAATACAGTATGAAACATGGTTAGCATACTGTCTAGCATACGTAAGTACTTAATAAAGCGTAGTTTTCTGTTGTTGTTGTTCGGAAATGATTATTTTTTCCTGTTGTTCTAGACCTCCCATTTTCTCTCCACTTGGAACAGTGATTCTTAACCATGACTACACATTACAATCACCTTGTGAGCTTTTAAAAAATATACTAGGGCCCAAAATCTTAGACCAGATTAATTAAATAAAAATTCTAGGATGTACCCCAAGCATCTGTATTGTTTTAAAATTCCCTTAACAATTTTCATAGACAGCCAGGGTTAAAGGATCATTGCTATAGGAACAGCAACATTTAAATAGGGGCTACAGGGGCGCCTGGGTGGCTCAGTCGGTTGAGCGTCCGACTTTGGCTCAGGTCATGATCTTGCGGTCTGTGAGTTCGAGCCCCGCGTCGGGCTCTGTGCTGGCAGCTCAGAGCCTGGAGCCTGCTTCGGATTCTGTGTCTTCCTCTCTCTCTGACCCTCCCCCGTTCATGCTCTGTCTCTCTCTGTCTCAAAAATAAATAAACGTTTAAAAAATAAAAATAAAAAAATAAAATAAATAGGGGCTACAAAATTTCTAAGGCTTCTGAAAGTAGGAGCATAAAGTTGTATTTCTTGCTATCTCATCAAAATAGGCTTTATGATCTGGGGAGAATGTGTTGCAAAAAAAGCCAAAAAATTCAAAAACTGTCCACTGAAATAGCATGTGATTATATGGCCTCCTCTGAAAAGAATGAAGCAATCTTTAACTAAAGGAGTTTATCAACTAGGCAGAGAAACCACAGGATAATTCTATTGACCTTACAGCTGCAAAACAGACTATTTGTGGACTGTACTCCAAAGGACAGTTAATGTTTTCCTTGGTTAATGTACTAAACTGGAATTCCTTCTTTCCTGTTTATATTTTCTTTCTTTCTGTCAAGCATAACTACCAAAACAACATTTACTGCATAAGAATCTAAGAGAATTATCTGCTTAAGGCATCTAGGAAAAAATACATTACCAATTTGTTGAAATACTCTTTATTTGCCCCCGCCAAGGCTTCATATTTGTTTATTTTTTTATTAAGTTTTTAATTTTAACTCCAATATAGTTAACATATAGTGTTATATTAGTTTTAGGCATACATTATAACGATTTAGCAGTTCTATACATTACTCAGTGCTGACCATGGTAAGTGTACTCTTAATTCTTAATCCCCTTCTTCTATTTCACCATTCCCCCGACCCACCTCCCCCTTATAGACATCAGTTTGTTCTCTCTAGTTAGGAGTCTGTTTCTCGGTTTGTCTCTCTCTTTTTTTTTCTTTGCTCTTTTGTTTTTTTACTCCTTAAATTCTACATGTGAGTGAAATCATATGGTATTTCTCTTTCTCTAACTAAAACATTTTCATATTTTATACTGAAAGCATGGAGCCATAAAATAGAGAACGTATAATTAATGTAGAAGAGTTTGTCATTTCATCTTGCATAACCCAAGGAAGAAAACAACCCACCAGGAGCTAGATCTCTATCAAAATGAGTTTCGGAAAAAAAAAAAAAAAAAAGTTTTGACTTTTCCATTTTGTCATCTGGTTAGTTCATTGGCAAAGGAATGAAGAAAGTGGTCATTTCTGGACTAAGCAGTCCCATTGCGGTCTGTTACTTAGATCTGAATACTAGGTTGAATATATTTTAAAGGCATTTGTTTAGCATACATGTTCTGAATGGCACTTTAGAAGATTATGAAGATTCCACCCCCGACTCAGTAGGTGTGCAACACCATTGAGAAAATGAAAGCAAGTATAGAATGCACTCCAAATTTTTGCATTTTAAACTATGAACAAAATATAATTTTTTTTAAAAAGGCTGACAAGTTTGGATCAGTTTTGACAGAGAAGATACATAGGAAAAGGTAGTGTTTGGTCGTGATAAATAAGAGTGCTAGGTAGATTCCTGATACTTGGATATAGTTTGGATAAACAGGAGAGTATCTAAACTGGAAGAGAATCACAAAAGCAAAAATAAGCACCATGTGGGGAATAGTGAAATGATTGACTTATATAAAGTGTAGGTTTATTTGAAAAGTAATGGTAAGTGATTTTGAATAAGTAGACCAAAACCAGATGATACTGAAGCATTGAAGTCCAGGCTGAGTACCCAGAAACCATTGAAAGTCCTTGAGCTCACTAAAACTGAAGGATTATGTTCAGAGGAGAGGGTAGAAGTAAGCAATTCAGGATTCTTTGGAAAAAAGTAGAAAATTAGAGGGATAGACAAATCTGAGACATGGTAGGGATGAATTGAAAAACTTGAACTTGTTGATTAATTAGATTCATGGTCTCCTTTTAGCAGATATGTGTTGGTCTGAGGGCTAACATTAGGTGGTAGATGGCCATCAACAGATAGTGGTGGTAGTAACATACAATCAACAAATAACCTACTTTTAACATTTCTATAAATCAGGAATGTGGTTCTATAATCCCTGTAAAATCCTATAATTCAATTTGGATACATGGTAAAACTTGCAAAGGTACTTTTATAAAATATTCTATTTTAGGTAAACTCAAACTGCATTTCTATAGGAATAAAGTTTTGTCTGTAATATATACTTAACATATTTCTTTAAAAATGACATTGTTACATCTAGGAATTTGTTTTCTCCATTTCTAATCAGAAGTACCTAACATTTTAAGTTCTAGTTTATCTTGTTCAAGCATATACTAGACATCCAATTCCTGTTAACAAATAATCATATCACTTCAAAAATAAGATTTCCTTTTAAAAATTTTTTGTTAATGTTTATTTACTTTTGAGAGAGAGAGAGAGAGAGAGAGAGAGAGAGAGAGAGAGAGCATGAACTGGGGAGGGGCAGACTGAAAGAGGGACAGAGGATCTGAAGCGGGCTCTGTGTTGACAGCAGAGAGCCCGATGCAGGGCTCAAACTCACAAACCATGAGATCATGACCAGAGCCGAAGTCAGACACTTAACCAACTGGGGTCAGTCACCCCAGTTGCCCCTAAAAATAAGATTTCCTTATGTGTTTGAGACATTTCTTACTATGTTTCGTTCAGTAACTAACTTTTAGGTAAGCTTTCTGAAATAGTGATCGTATCAAACAATCCAGAAAACAGCAGAGAATATTCTCAGTGGCCTGTAGTCCTCTCCACAGTGCTGATTGAGTGTCCTCTCAACATGGCTACTGGTTCTCCACAGAGCTCCAGCCTGTGCCCTTTTCTGAAGGCTAAATGTGAAGAGCAGGGGCCTGTCTGTCTAGTGATTTGGCCTTGGAAGAATTTGCTTGACATTCTCTAGAAACTATTTCTATCAATAGGGTTTCTTCACATTCAGCTGTGGCTAGCTGACTTGTCACAAATGGGTGGATTGGCAGTTGTTCACAGCTTAATTTAAAGAATACTGATTCCTATATGGGGCGCTTGGATGTTTCAGTCCATTAAGTGTCCTACTTTGGCTCAGGTCACAATCTTGCAGTTCATGGGTTTGAGCCCTGCGTCCCGCTCTGTGCTGACAGCTCAGAGCCTGCAGCCTGCTTCGGATTCTGTGTCTCCCTCTCTCTCTGTCCCTCGCCCACTCATGCTCTGTCTCTCCCTGTCTCTCAAAAATAAATAAACATTAAAAAAAATAATAAAGAATACTGATTCCTGTAGTATGAGAGTAGTTTAAAGTGATACTATTAGACCCTTAACCAAAATCATAAAATAAAATAATATATATTTAATTATATATTATATATGTAATATATTTTTTGTTTTCTGAGGTATTTATAAATCTCAATTAGCTAATAAAATCATGCAAGGACCTCCACTTCTATAAGGGTCAAAATTTAGACCAACTCTCCTACTGAGAATAACAAAATCTGGACAAAACATACTACAAGGAATTACTTGGAGGCACCAGAGATCTAACAAGGCAAAATCATGGGAAAGATAGGAAAATGACTAGAGAGTTGAGGCTGCCATAAGGGGCCAGTTTTCTACTCAGAAGTCTGCTGGTCCTGGAAGATATAACAGAGAGGCTGAGAAACTGAATGGGACATATGACAGCCCTGTAGAAGAATACAACTGGGAATCTAGAACCCACCAAAGTTGGGAATGAGGCTTGTAAATACCCCAGGCTCTCAATTAAGACACTCAATGTCTCCCACTAGGAATAAGCAGGAACTGTAAGTAGACTGTCCTCTCAAGCTTGAAGCTCAATTTCAAGTCATTACTAATCCTTGAAACTGAATCAAGATGATCTCAGATTGCTGGTTTCTAAAACTAACAGTAACAAAGTAAAGCATCTTTCAAGGAAGAGAATTCATCAAAGTCTCAAATTATTTCTACAGATTTTCATATACTGTGTCCACTACTCAACTAATAATAATCAGGTCCACAAGGAGATAAGACAGTATGGATGAAGAAACAAGAAAAATAACAGATAATGGACACACGGGACTCTATATAATAAATTTAGCAAACACACAGAGATGTTTACAAAATATTAAGTTTTTATTTTTTAATTTTTTAAAAATGTTTATTTTTGAGAGAGAAAAAGACAGAGTGTGAGTGGGGGAGGGGCAGAGAGAGAGGGAGACAAGGAATCTGAAGCAGGCTCCAGGCTCCAGACTGTCAGCGCAGAGCCAGAGACAGGGCTCGAAATCACGAACCATGAGATCATGACCTGAGCCGAAGTCAGATGCTCAACCGACTGAGCCACCCAGGCACCCCTTAAGTTTTTATTTGAATTCCAGTTAGTTAACATACAGTTCAATATTAGTTTCAGGTGTACAATATAGTGACTCAACAATTCCATATATCATCCAGTGTGCATCACAAGTGTACTCCTTAATACCCTTGACCTATTTTACACAACCCCCACCACCTCCCTTCTGGTAACCATCACTTTATTCTCTATAGTTTAGAGTCTGTTTCTCTCTCTCTCTCTCTCTCTCTCTCTCTCTCTCCCTCCCTCCCTCCCTCCCTCCCTCCCTCCCTCCCTTTGCTTGTTTGTTTTGTTTCTTAAATTCCTATGTGAGGGAAATCACATGGTATTTGTCTTTTTCCAGCTGACTTATTTCACTTAGCATAATATTCTCCAGCTCCATCAATGTCATTACAAATGACACGATTTCATTCTTTTTCATGGCTGAATAATATTCCATTGTATCTATATACCACATCTTCTTTATTCATTTATCTATTGATGGACACTTGGGCTGTTTCCATAATTTTGCTATTGTAAGTAATGCTGCATTAAACAGGGTGCATGTATCCCTTTGAATTAGTATTTTTGTATTCCTTGGGTAAACACCCAGTAGTGCAATTGCTGGATCATAGGGTACTTCTATTTTTAACTTGAGGAGACTCCATACTATTTTCCACAGTGGCCATACCAATTTGCATCCCCACCAACAGTGCAAGAGGGTTCCCCTTTCTCCACATCCTCACCAACACCTGTTGTTGCCTGTGTTGTTAATTTTAGCCATTCTGACAGGTGTGAGATAGTATCTCATTGTGGCTTTGATTTGTATTTCCAGGATGATGACTGATGTTGAGCATCTTTTCATGTGTCTATTAGCCATCTTGATGTCTTCTTTAGACAGTGTCTATTCATGTCTGGGTCATATAGATCAGCCCTGATCTAATGTGAGAGGAAGCAACCTAAGAATGTGAACACTAGATGGTGAAGATCATTGGTGGAGGAGGTGGAGGGGGAGGGTACTTGATAGCTGGATACCATGAGTAGGCACAGCATTAGAATTAATAAATAAGAAAAGGGAATTGGTAGACAGAATAGAACACAAAGAGATGAAAAGATTGAAAATACAGAAGAGGGGGTATGGATACAATATAAAAGATGTTGAGCATCTTTTCATGTGTCTATTAGCCATCTGTATGTCTTCTATAAGACAATGTTTATTCATGTCTTCTGCCCATGTCTTAACTGGATTATTTGGTTTTGGGGTGTTGAATTTGATAAGTTCTTTATAGATTTTAGATAGTAACCCTTTATCTGATATGTCATTTGCAAATATCTTCTCCCATTCCAGAGGCTGCCTTTTAGTTTGTTTCCTTCACCTCGCAGCTTTTTATCTTGATGAAGCCCCAATCATTCATTTTGGCTTTTGTTTCCCTTGCCTCTGGTGACGTGTCTAGTAAGAAATTGCTGAGGCTGATGTCAAAGAGGTTGCTGCTTGTTTTCCTCTAGTATTTTGATGGTTTCCTGTCTCACATTTAGGTCTTTACTCCATTTTGAGTTTATTTTGTGTGTGGTGAAAGAGAATGGTCCAATTTCATTCTTTTGCATGTTGCTGTCCAGTTTTCCCAACACCATTTGTTGAAGAAACAGTCTTTTTCCCATTGGATATTCTTTCCTGCTTTCTCAAAGATCAATTCACCATATAATTGTGGGTTCATTTGGGTTTTCTATTCTGTTCCGTTGATCTGTCTATTTCTGTGCCAGTACCATACTGTTTTGATTACTACAACTTTGTAATATACTTTGATGTCCAGAATTGTGATGCCTCCAGCTTTGCTTTTCTTTTTCAAGATTGATTTGGCTGTTTGGGGTGTTTTATAGTTCTATACAAATTTTAGGATTGTTTGTTCTAGTTTTGTGAAGGGATTGCATTAGATTGCCTTGGGTAATACAGACATTTTAACAATATTTGTTCTTCCAATCCATGAGCATTGAATGTCTTTCCATTTTTTTGTGTCATATTCAGTTTCTTTCATTAGTGTTTTATAGTTTTGAGAGTACAGGTCTTTCACCTCTTTGGTTAGGTTTATTCCTAGGTATTTTTTAGTTTTGGTGTGTGTATAAATGGGATTAGTTCCTTAATTTCTTTCTGCTATTTTATTATTAGAGTATAGAAATGCAGCATATTTCTGTAAATTGATTTTGTATACTGTGACTTTACTTAACTGTTTGTCAATTCTAGCAGTTTTTTGTTGTTGTTGAGTCTTTTGGGTTTTCTATATATAGTATTTTTAGTATGTTCCATGAGATTTAAAAAAAAAGACTGGAAATTTTAGAGGAGAAGTGGAAACTATAAAAATGAGCCAATTGAAAAATCCAAGAACTGAAATTAAAAACTTTACAAATGGGCAGTTTAGCTATTTATTGCTGTGTAACAAATCATCCCAAGACTTAGTAATTTGAAGAAGTAATAATTATCTAATCTTTTTCCTAGTTACTGTGAGTCAGGAATTCAGGAGTAACTAATCTGATCTAATGTGAGAGGAAACAACCTAAGAATGTGAACACTAGATGGTGAAGATCATTGGTGGAGGAGGTGGGGGGCGGGGTGGGGGTGGGGCTTGATTGCTGGATACCATGAGTAGGCACAGCAGAAGAATTAATAAATAGGAAAAGGGAATTGGTAAACAGAATAGAACACAAAGAGACAAAAAGATCGAAAATGCAGAAGAGGGAGTATGGATACAATATATAATGGAATTTTCAGAGAACAGGAGAGATTAAGGCAGAAGCAGTATTTGAAGAGATATCAACTGTGAGTCTTCAAAAACCAATGAAAGATATAGAGGCACAAATTCAAGAAGCTCTGTGAATTCCAAGCAGGATAAAGTGCAAAATGTAGACTCTCCCACATATATGCACATACAATTAGTCCTAAATTAATACTTTTAATTTTAGCCTGTGTTTGAAGACATTATTGGTGGTTTGAATGTGGCTGTTCATTTTTGTAATTTTGGAAAGTACTTCCTTAATGTGATAGGAGATTTTGGTACTGTTTGTATTTCATTCCTTTTTTTTCTTAGGGGTGGGGGAGAGAGAAAGAGAGAGGGGTAGGGAGGGAAGTAGGGAGGGAGAGAGAACGTGAGTAGGGGATGAGCAGAGAGAGAAGGAGAAAGAGAGAATCCCAAATAGGCTCCGCACTATCAGCATGGAGCCCAGTGCAGGGCTCAAACTCAAGAACCATGACATCATGACCTGAGCTGAAATCAAGAGTCAGATGCTTCACCAACTGAGACACCCAGGTCCCCATTTGTGTTTCATTCGCAATTGTTCCTAGTCCTTGGTTGCTAGCCTTTGGATCAGCCTGAAGCACTATATGTAGGGAAAGTGTACACTGTAACAGAGAACAAAATTCCCATTAACTTGATGTTATTCACTTGTCTAGCATTCAACTATTTCTAACTTTTTCATACATACTTCATTCATGCTTTCATACATATAAAAAGCAATGATAGTTGAAATGGATAGAAATGATTTTGGAGTATTGAAATCCCATCAGAATCTTTCTTTTAATGTTAAATATTTACTATTTTTTAGGGTTAAATACATCATTATATAATCCAGTTCTTTAAAAATTGTGTATATATAGCATTGTTAATTGAGTATCCAAATAACCACACACACCATTCCTTGGCCATACTATATTAGCAGGAGTTCATTTGATATAGACCTGACTCTTTTGTTTAGAAAAACTGCCATTTTTACTTCTACTAGTTGTTTTTAAATGGCAAGCATTTTACATAATGGCAAGCATTTAACAATAGAGATTTTGATTAGCATTAAGCTCCCAAAGTGTTGATATGGATTGTGAAACAATGAATGCTGTCCATCTAGAGATGGAATCTGGTTCTTGTTCACAACAGGTGGGGACAGATGGCCACTCCAGTCAAATAGAGATTTGGTAGCTGTCATAAGAAAACAACTACCTGAAAGCAGATTGGGTTTCACCCATTATCTCTTGGACTGGTTTCTTTCATTTAAAAAAATACTCAAATGAAGTTGTTTTTCTCTAAATATAAGCACTCAGAATAAGGGTCTTAAGAAGTCAGGTCCAGGGGTACCTGGGTGGCTCAGTCGGTTAAGTGTCCAACTCTTGATTTCAGGTCAGGTCATGATCTCATGGTTTGTGAGTTTGAGTACCATGTTGGTCCATACTGGCAGTGTGGAGCCTGCTTGGGATTCCCTTTCTCTCTCTCTCTCTCTCTCTCTCTCTCTCTCTCTCTCTCTCAAAAATAAATAAGTTCAAAAAAAGAAGTCAGATCCAGTTATTAAATTATATGATTCTATTTATTTCTTCAAAGTTTAAATACAAACATGAGGGAGTCCAAGATAGCAGCATAGGAAGATCCTGAACTCACCTCCTCACATGAACATACAAAATCTACATCTACATGTGGAACAATTGAAAAAAAAGACCTGAAAACTAGCCAAATAGCTCCATCACAACAAATGACAAAATGTGATAGAGCCACATCGAGATAGGTAGGAGAGGCAGAGATGTATTCTCACCAAGAACTCTACCTCTGGCACTACAACCCATGGTCAGGATCAGTCTCACAAATCTAGGACTTTTCCTTCAGGAGCAAGAGTTTTTTGCCTCACATCAGGCACCCCAGCACTTGGGACTTGCACCAGAGAGACAAGACCCCAAAATGTCTGTCTTTGAAAACCAAAGGGTGTCAAGAACTATGATGCTTCTCTGAAAGGACTCACATACAAACTCACTTGCCTAAAGACCCAAAAGCAACAGTGCCTAGACTATATGCAGCAATTTAATTGCTAATAAGCATCTGCTAGCGGAGCAGGGGCTTTTTGAGATTCTCTCCAGAGACAGAGACACTGGCAAGCATACTGGAAGTCATGCACAGTCCCTGAACTGTTGCTGCCCTGCTAAAGCCAGTGAACATGCCCCAGCTCGTGCTCTCCCACTGTCTTGCTAAAGCTGGTGGCACACCCTGGCCTTCATCTCCTTGGCCCTGCTAAAGCCAGCAGGCATGCACTGTCCACATAGGAGACATCCCTTTATCACTTGGCTCTGGTGGCCCAGGGACCCATGGGACCCTTGCATTCCTGGGCCCATGGGACCCAAGATAGTCCCATGGGACTGTAACAATTGGAGAGGCATTTCTTGGCAGGCCATCACCCCCAGGGCACTGCACAGACAGCAAACTGAAATGCACCCCCAATTTTGCTATAAAAAATGCAAATTTACTTCTTCTAGAACTTCAGCCTAAAGGGTAGGCTTCAAGTTTCTTACACATCTAGAGGCTACAGAGGTGCTGTCAGAGAAAATAGGCCAGGGAACACCATCTTTGCACTCTTCCTCAGCCTCACTGTGGCTCTCTGGTACCTTTCAGAAAGGAGCTATCCACTCGTCTGGAGCCCCAACTATTGCAACTGTCAGTCAGAAGACAGCTCCAGATCACCTGGTCTGGAGGCCAGCAGGGTTTATGATTACATACTTCAAAAGCTGCTGCCTGAGGGTCTGGCTTCCAATCAGCATGAAACCAGGTGCTGACTGAGATTCCTTCTTTTGGAACACTGGCAAGTCTTGGCAAACCCTCAACAACTGAGACCTATCAAGAATAAATCTGGCTGCTTGGATAATCACAAAGTTTGAGAAACAACCAAGAGCAAGGGCAAGGTTGAATGATGTTTAATCTCGTACACAAAGCCACTCTTTCAATACTAGAAGTAACTGTTTCACTTAATACGTAGAAATAAATACAAAGAGTCAAGCAAAATGAGGAAACAGTGGAATATACTCCAAGTGAAAGAATGAGAAAATCTCAGGGAAAAAAAGAAGTTTAACGAGATGGACATAACTAATTTACATAATAATGAGTTCAAAACAATGGTCATGAAGGTGTCACTGAACTTGAGCATGGATGAACACAGTGATAACTTCAATAGTAGAAAATATAAGCAAGTATCAAAGAGAAGTCACAGAACTGAAGAATACAATAACTGAACTAAAAATACACTAGATGTGTTCAACGGCAGACTAGATGAAACAGAAGAAAGGGTCAGTGATCTAGAAGACAGGGTGGTGGAACTCACTCAAATGAAACAACAAAAAGGAAAAAGAATTTTTAACAAGTGAAGATAGTTTAAGGGACCTATGGGACAACATCAAGAGGAATAACATTCACATTATAGGGGTCACAGAAGTAGAAGAGAGAGAGAAAAGGGCAGAAAACGTATTTCAAAAAATAATGGCTGAAAACTTGCCTGCCCTTGGAAACAGACATCCTTGTCAAGGAACCCAGTGAATTCTAAATAAGATGAACCCAAAGATATCTACCCAAGACACATTATAATTAAGATGTCAAAAGTGGTATGATATATTCAAAGTGCTGAAGGGAAAAAACTTCCTACCAAGAATACTTACCTGGCTAGGTTATCGTTCAGAATTGAAAGAGAGACAAGTTTTCCAGACAAGAAAAACCTAAAGGACTTCATCACCACAAAATCAGCCTTATAAGAAATGTTAAAGGGACTTCTTCTTTTATTTTCTTCTCTTTTCTTTTTTATCCAAGTTAGTTAACATATGTATAATAATGATTTCAGGAGTAGAATTTAGTTATTCATCACTTACATATAGCACCCAGTACTCATCCCAACAACTATCCTCCTTTAAACCTAAAAGAAAAGGCACTAATTACAAGAAAGCATATAAATAAGTATAAATCTCGCTGGTACAGGTAGTGGATTAGTCACTTATGAAGCTAGTATGAAGGTTAAAAGACAAAAGTAGCAAAAATAACTATAACCACAATAATTAATTAAGGGATACACAAAATAAAAAGATGTAAAATGTGATATCAAAAACATAACACATGGAAGGGAAGGTAGTAAAAATGTAGAGTTTTAGAATGCATTCAAATTTAACTTGCTATCAATATAAAATAGACTATAATATATATATAGGCTGTTATATGTGAGCCTCATGGTAACCCCAAAGCAAAAACCTGTAGTAGATACACAAAAGATAATGAGAAAGGAACCTAGGTGTAATACTATAGAAAGTCATCACTTTTTTTCAAAATAGTATTGGAAGTTCCAGCCAGAGCAATCAGGCAAGAAAAAGAAATAAAAGGCATCCAAATTGGAAAGGAAGAAGTAAAATTGTCACTATTTGCAGACAACATGATTTTGTATATAGAAAACACTAAAGACTCTACCAACAAGTTATTAGAACTAGTAAATGAATTCAGTAAAGTTGCAAGATGAAAAATCAATATACAAAAATCTATTGCATTGTTATATAATAATAATGAACTATCAGCAAAAGAAATTAATAATCCATTTACAATCTTATTAAAAAAGAATAAAGTACCTAGGAATAAATTTAATCAAGGAGGTGAAAGGCCTGTACACTGAAAAGTTATAAGATGTTGATGAAAGAAATTGATGAAGACACAAATAAATTGAAAAATATTCTGTGCTCATGGATTAGAAGAATTAACACCGTCAACATTTCCATTCTACCCAGAGCAGTTACAGATTCAATATCATCCCTATCAAAATTCCAATGTCATTTTTCACAGAAATACAACAATCCTAAATTTTGTATAGAACCACAAAGACCCCGAATAGCCAAACCAATCTTGAGAAAGAGGAACAAAGCTGGAGCCAACACACTTTCTGATTTCAAATTATATTACAAAGTTACAGTAATCATAACAGTATGATATTGGCATAAAAACAAATATATAGATCAATGGAACAGAATAGAGCCTAGAAATAAACCCATGCATATATGATCAAGTGATTTATGACAAAGGAGGTAAGAATAAAGGACTGTCTCTTCAATAAATGGTGCTGGGAAAACTGGATAGCCACAGGCAAAAGAATTAGGCTACTGTGTCAACACCATATACAGAAAATTAACTCAAAATGGATTAAAGACGTGAATATAAGACCTCAAACCATAAAACTCCTAGAAGAAAACACAGGCAGTAAGCTCATTGACATAGGTCTTGGCAATGGTTTCTTGGATCTGACTCCAAAAGCCAAGGCAATGAAAGCAAAAAATTAAACAAATGGGACTACTTCAAACTGAAAAGCTTCTGCACAGAGAAGGAAACCATCAAGAAAATGGCAATCTTTTTAATGAGAGAAAATGTTTGCAAATCATATATCCAATAAAGGGTTAATATCCATACTATATAAGGAACTCCTACAACTCAAGAGCAAACAAAACAAAACAAAAAATACCTAGTCTGATTTAAAAATTGACAGAGGATCTGCAAAGACATTTTCCCAAAGAAGACATACAGATGGCCAACAGGTACATCAAAAGATGCTCAACATCACTAATCATCAGGGAAATGCAAATCATAACCACAATGAGATATCACCTCATACCTGTTAGAATGACTATTGCCAAAAGAGAAGAAATAAGTACTGGCGAGGATGTGGAGAAAAGGGAACCCTCATGCACTGTTGTGGGAATGTAAATTGGTGCAGCCACTACAGAAAACAGTATGGAAGTTCTTCAAAAAATTAAAAATAGAACAACTATATGGTCCAATAATTCCACTTCTAGGTATTTATCTGAAGAAAACAAAAGCACTATTCAAAAAGATATATGCACCCCTATGTTTATCACAGCATTATTTACATTAGCCAAGATATGGAAGCAACTTAAGGGTCTATCAATGGATGAATGGATGGAGGAAATATACACACACACGCACACACATACACACACACACATACAAACACCCCATGGAATATTACTTCACCATAAAAAAAGAATGAAATCTTGCCATTTGCAACAACGTGGATAGACCTAGGGTATTATGCTAAGTGAAATAAGTCAAACAGAGAAAGACAAATGCCATATGATTTAACTTATGCGTGGAATCTAAAAAACAAAACAAATGAACAAAACAAACCCCATGGATACGGAGAACAGAATGGTGGTTGCCAGAGAGGAGAGAGGTTGAGGAGTGGCTAAAATAGGTGAGGGGGATCAAGAGGTACAAACTTCCAGTTATAAAGTAAATAAGTCATGGGGATGTAATGCACAGCATGGTGACATAGTCAATAATATTGTAGTGCATAGTTGAAAATTGACAAGAGAGGGGTGCCTGGATGGTTCAGTTGGTTAAGCTTCTCTTAACTTAGGCTCAGGTCATGATCTCATGGTTTGTGAGTTTTGAGGCCCGCATCAGGCAGTGCAGAGTCTGCTTGGAATTGTGTCTCCCTCTCTCTCTGCCCCTCCGCCACTTGCTCTCTCTCAAAATAAACAAAATTAAATATATATATATATTAGAAAGTTGACAAGAGAATAAATCTTAGAAGTTCTCATCACAAGAGAAAAAAATTTTGTAACTTTGTACCAAAATTGATGGTAACTAGACTTATTCTGGTGACCATTTCCCAACATATACAAATATCGAATCATTACGTTGTACACCTGAAACTAATATATGTCAATTATACCTCAATTAAAAAAAAATCAGAACTTGGGCCTGTGAGGCATTCATGTTACAGTTTTCATTTCCCAATTTATAATAAATTCAACTTGTAGTGTTCAAGTGGTTTTCTGTTTCATTACAGAGATGAACTTCTTCCTGGTATAAGCCACCAGCTTCACTATACCTGGGCAAAGTTCATAAGTAATGTTGTTTACAAACATCTGGTTTGAGATGATGGAGAACTAGATGCTACCACAGAGAAAAAAAAACTAACCTCTTTCTTAGAAATTAAAAATGTTTTTGCTGTTGGTAATTATTGTACGTGGTCGCCTGGGACCACAATTAGTTAAATCTACAACTGTTGTAAAGGATCGCTAAACTAATACAGCATGATTTCAGACATAGTCATGAAATGTACAAATATTTTCTGGATGTGTATGTATTGCTCCTTTTAAATGTAAGAGAAGAAATACTTTCATAGGAGTTACATTATTTAAGTCTACTTCCTTGCCAAGTTCCTTTCTTAGTGCCAGTATAGCATCTCCCCAGGAGTGTCCTGTTTCTGGCATCCTATGGCATAGATTTTGTTGCTGGTAATATCAAACTACATAATTTGTTTAATAGGTGTTAGAATCAGGCATGTAATTTTATGGATATCTTAGGCACAGATAAGAAGCCACCATCCAGGTGATTCTCTGCAATCAGACTGATCAGAAATTTGATCCTGGTCGGGTGGGGGGAGGGGGCAGCTCTAGCAGTAATCAAAATCTATTCTCCATGAATGAGATTTCATTATACTTAATCATGCCAGACTTAATGAAATCACACATGTGGAGAATAGATTCTCTCTCCAATTGGAATCCCCCAGAGCCATGATTGCATTTCCCATCAGCGATCAGTGCTACAGCTGAGCTGAAGCGCTCAGTTACCTGCCAACCAGATGGCACTTCCCCAGTCTGCAACCAACATTGGGATGAAAATGCTTGAGAGGGGGTGGACTGAGAATGAAAGGGTTTTGGTGGAAAATCTCCCCCTTCCCAATTCACAGAAAAGTGATAGGCTCCTACTTAATGCTGTGAGACAGGGTGACCCAAGAGGATGCCAGGTTTCAGGTGTTATTGGCAGGTGGATTCTACATCCCTATCCTTAGTCATCATGCTCTACCCTTAAGTGAGCTCATATTGTACACCAGGCACTGGGTTCAGAGCTGTACATTATCTTATTTTATCCTTACAATGACTCTATTCTAAGTATATTGTCACCCCATTTTATAGATGAGGAAACTGGAGCTCAAAGCCTTTGAGTATTATACAAGGTCACCTAGCCTTTGTAGTAGAGACTGTACCCAGATCTAAATCCTTAAGACCTTAGAATCCCGTTCCCCAACCATTATGCTACATTTCCTTTTCTTTTAGTAGTTTTCACATCACCTTCTCCTCTCCTCCATTGGCATCTGAAACCCCACAAGAGTGCCCCCCAACTAAAATACCAATCATAAGTCTAGGTTGTTAGCTATACTTCTGACCAATCAGCTTGTAGCTGGGAACTGGAGGTTCCCACAACCCTCTCCTCAGGTTCCATTAACTTGTTAAAGCAGTTCAAAGAACTCGGGAAAACAGTTTACTTACTATTTAGCAGGTTATTATACAGGGATCCCTAAAGGGTACATACGGAAGAAATAGGTAGGACAAGGTATGTGGGAAGGGGCAAGAAGATTCCATGATCTTTCAGGATGCACCCTTCTCCCAGCATCTCCATGTGTTCATGATCCTGGAACTCTCTGAACACCATACTTTGGGGATTTTTATGGAAATTTCATCACATAGGAATTAACTCCATTTCTAGCCCCTCTTCCCTCTCTGAAAACTAGGGGATAGGACTAAAACTTCCAAGCTTCTTATCATTGCTTAGTGTTTCTGGTGATCAGCACCCCCTCTAGGAACCCCTCAAGAGTCACCTCATTAGAACAAAAACATTCCTATCAACCTGGAAATTGCAAGGGATTTAGGAGATCTGTGTCAGGAACCAGGGTCAAGGATCACTTAGAACAAAAGATGATCTTGTGCTCTTATAACTTATGAAATTACAATTTTAGGAGCTCTGTGCTAGGAACCAGGGGCAGAGATCAATACATAATTTTTCTATTTCATAGTAGGTTCTTAATAAATACTACTCTCCCTGCCTTTAACCTTTACAAGTTGGGTGTCTAATGATGTGAGTCCTAATGTGTCTACTGAAGTGAGAAATGCCAGGCATAGAAGATAGCCCAGCTTTAGTCACTTGTGATTTCTTGGTAGAAACAATACTTCCTTCTATATTTTACTAAGTTGTTATTAGGAGTGCCTGGGTGGCTCAGTTGGTTGGGCGTCTGACTTCGGCTCAGGTCATAGTCTCCCAGTCCATGAGTTAGAGCCCCGCGTCGGGCTCTGGGCTATCAGCCCAGAGCCTGCTTTGGATTCTGTGTCTCCCTCTCTCTCTGCCCCTCCCCCACTCACACTCTATGTCTCTCTCAAAAAAAAAAAAAAAGTTGTTATTAAACATTGCCATGCATCCCCCAAAGCTGTACTGTGGCCTACAGAGCAATGTAGCACAGCGATTAACATTTCAGGCTTTGGACCAGAGTCCAGCTTGCTTTGCCAGTTGCTGCTGTCTGACCTTGGCAAATTACCTACCTCTCCACGCCTCAGTTTCCTCATCTGTAAATGTGTCTGTGTCTGAATCTGCGTGCATGTGGTGGGGATGGAGGGCTTCGTCTACTTTGTAAGGTTGTGATTAGGAATTAAATTAGATAATGTATGTAGAACATTTAGCATAGTTCTTCACATACAGCAAGAGCTATGTAAGTGATAATGATTATTACTATTATTTAATATTATTTCCGTAATTATCTTTTCATACTCTTGGGCTAAAAAACTTTGAAGAAACACAGAGACTATCTCTTGCCATAATTGGACCCTGTTTTTGAGGAGTGCTGATTACCTTCAATAGTCTGATAAGTGCAGGGATTAATGACTTATTTACCGATAAGCTCTGTTTTCCTTTGATGCAGGAGCTGATACTAATGCAGGTGATGTGTTATGTTCCCCACAATACCTTTGAATAAAATGCCATTTCCTCAGGAACAGCTAGAAATACCGATGCTAATTTTTCCTGTGCTCAGGAAAAGCAAGAGCGCTCCCGCTGCAGTGGGCTGGAAGGAGCTCTCCAGAAACATTATGTCATCCTAATTTGCACTGCCAGGGGATGAGCTCATGGGGCGGGGTCTCGCAGGGCTGCAGCTGTGCTGGTTCCTCACTTGCGTCCTTCTAGCTCGCCTCTCTCTGCTACCCCCTCCACCCACCCCCTGCCGCCTGCACCAAACAGGAGGCGCTGCGTGATGAATGATTGAAAATCGAGGCGAAGTCCTGCAAAATAGATTCAGGCGTCAGAAGGCACAAGAAAGGCAAATTGTGCATTTTAGTTATTTTGTGTTACTTAAAAAAAAACAAAAACAAAAACAAAAAAACAGCAATTGCAGAACTGCTGTTCCCAATGAGAAGAGACTTCTGTTGGTTCTCTTTGCTTCTCCTCCTTTGTCTGAGAGCAGCGTCTTTTCCCCCTTTTCTACCTCAAACAACAGCTTGATCTATGACCAAACCCCTGCAGGAGCTGAGCTGATCACATCTGGCCCTAAGCCATGTGGCTGTAGCTGGGGAAGAAACGTGAATGATTCCCCACACTCTTTTCAGATAATATGTATTGTGACTATGTTTATACTCCTCCTAGTCTACCTGGCAGTAGACTAGGTAATGGTTAAACATACAGACTTTAGAGCTGGCAGCCTGAGTCTAGATCCCAACACAGACACAGGGGAGAATTGGGTCACTTCTTCAAGCCTCAGTTTCTGCATCCCCATCTGTAAAATGGAGATAATAATCAAGCCTAGATCAAAAGACCGTTGCAAACATTAAATGAATATTGCATGGTAATCACTAAAGACAGTGCCTGGTCCATGGAATGTACTCAATAAATGCGAGTGATCATTAGTAAGGTACACATACTCAACTGCTTTATTAACCAGTTACAGCAAGAGAATGATATATTATATAAATATATATTTTAAATATGAATTGGAAGAATATAAATATATACTTTCAAGGAAATTATTCACTCATAAAGAAAAATTATTCACTGTTTTGGTTTTTACCTTTTATTATGGAAATTTTCAAACATAACACTGAAATAGAATCATATACTGAGCCCCCCATATACCCATCACCCCACCTCAACAATCATCAACATTTTGGTAGCTTTGTTTCATCTACTCCCCATGCTTTTTTTTAAGGTGGAGTATTTTAAGGGCAAATCCCTGACATCGTATCATTGCACCCATAATACTTGAGTATGTGCCTCTAACAAAAAAGGATTTTATTTTTAATTCAACCACAGTTATTATACACCCTACAACAATAATATAATTCCTTATCATCCAATAATGTCCAGTCCATATTCAAATGTTCCTAATTGCTAACCTTTTTAAAAAAATCATGGAAAATATTTCTCAATACTTAGATTTTTAAAAAGGATTTCTAAATATGGCATATGAATTGTTTTTCAGAACTAAATTGCAAACATTAAAAATGCAAATATCGATACTTACACAGTAGAAAAAAACAAATTGCTAATCTATTTTGTCAGTTGTTAATCTGAATGATTTGTTTGAAAGTAAGAGGCTCTGTACTGGTTAGGGTAACAAATAATAAATATGTGTTAATTTTTTAATCATTAATCATTACTTTTATGTTATTAAGAGGGCCAATATTCTGATGTGCTCATTTTCTAAACACATGCTTTTACTTAAACCAACACTTAGTGTATAAACAAGATCATAATTTATTGATTCTTTCCCTGCTGCAGATATTCATGAGCTTGTTTCATCTTAAAGTTTATAAATCAGTATCTACATTAGAAATTTGTTTAGGAGCACCTGAGTGGCTCAGTTGGTTAAGCATCCAACTTCAGCTCAGGTCATGATCTCATGGCTTGTGATTTTTGAGCCCAGGTTGAGCTCTGTGCTGACAGTGCAGAGCCTAGAGCCTGCTTCGGATTCTGTGTCTCCCTCTCTCTCTGCCCCTCCCCCACTCATGCTCGGTCTTGCTCTCAAAAATAAACATTAAAAAAAAAAGAAATTTGTTTAGAAAAAAATTAGTAAGCACAGAGCTGTGCTTTTTTAAGTTATTACTTGTTTATTTTGAGAAAGAGAGAGAGAATCCCAAGCAGGCTTCACACTGTCAGCATACAGTCCAACATAGGGCTCAATCCCATGAACTGTGAGATCATGACCTGAGCTGAAACCAAGAGTCAGACGCTTAACCAGCTGTGCCACCCAGTCACCCCTATCTTGAAACTTTTTAATGTTCAGTATTGCCAATAGCTGTTCTTGGTTACATGTAAACATTTAATTTAACTCTCCAAAAATATATCTCTTTCCATTTAAAGGCAAGCTCTGTATGGCTCCCGATGTGTTTAGAATTCATATAATCAGTGTTAACAGTAAGTCCCCAAGGAGGCATGAGTTATGTTCCTAAAAATTTATGTGTACACTCTCTTTTTCACAGAAGATATAGTCTGTTTCATTGCTGAACATAATTTCCCAGGATGACATCATATTTTTCTTTGGCAAATCAAGGTCATTCCGAAGGCTGTGTGATCTGGCCCCATTACTTTCCTGGCAGTGTCTCTCATAACTTCCTCTTTTCTCTGACCCTCGTACACCTGAGGCTGCAGCCGTGTTAGACAACTAGCCATTCTCTTTGTGCTTCTCTGTCCCTGTGCTTCTATTTATACAGTAGAAAAAAAAACACATTGCTAATCTGTTCTTGTCAATTGTTAATCTGTATGATTTGTTTTAAAGTAAGAGGCTCTGTACTAGCTCTCCAGCTATCCTACATACTTGAGGGAGAGTTGCCCAATTTAGTAAATAAAAATACAAGAGGCCCAGTCAAACTTGAATTTTAGATGAACAATGAATACATTTTTAGTATAAGTATATCCCAAATACGACATGGGACATACATAAAAAATTTTTTTATTTGTTTTTCTCTCTGAAATTCAAATGTAACTGGCAGTCCTGTGTTTTATCTGGCAATGCTAACCTAAGGAAACTCTTCAAGGGCTGGCTTTTCTTCCAGGAAGCCTTCTCCGATAGACTCCCACCCTGCTACTATAGAATTTTGCTGGAACCTCTCGTTAAACACATGAGCACACCAACATTTTAAAGTCAATCATAGGTGTATGTGTCTCCCTACCATTTTGTAACACAGACAGCACGTCTTATTCCTAGAGTTCTGGATTTAACGTTTCCACTCCAGGGATTAGATGGCACTAACCCATCACAACATTTTTCCCAGTGAATTGTTTTTTTCGGTTTTCTTCATGTAAATCTTGAAGCAGCCATCACTGGTTGCTAACAGTGTACCAGGCACTGTGATGAGCAGTGGAGGTAAAGAGGTAAACTGGATAAGTTTCTGACCATTAGGAACTCAAAGCTTGTGGTCTCAGAACAGAAACACATAGGTAGGATTTATTTGATAAATATTCATTAAAAGCTCACTATATGCCAGGCACTGTTCAAGGCACTGGGCATGCAGCTGTGCACAAGGAAAGTCCATGCTCTCCTGGAGTTCATTTCCTGAAGAAGGAATATCCAATTGGTAGATGTGAGTGAGAGGTCCGGGTAACCTTTCAGGATACCTAATGAACAGGCTGAGTCCTAAGGAAGAGGAGGATTTGCGAGACAGATGAGGGGTGGGAAATTGGCACTCCGGAGAGACAACTGGACAGTGCAAAGGAACAGATTATGCAGAAGCCCAAAATGTAACCTCTGTTAGGGCAAGGACTTGGCCATCTGCTCCCGGAAGCCCCATACATTGACTAGTGTCTGGCACAAAGGAGGCACTTGATAAATCGTTGAATGGGGGAATGAGAGCAAGCATGGTGTACTCGGAGAAAGGCAGGAAGACTGGAATGGCCTGGGCAAAGTGTGGGAGGCATTGCTCTAAAAGTAAACAGAAGGCAGAATCATGAAGGGCTTTATAAACCACACTTAGAAATGTGAATTTAAATTATAAACAGTGGAGAGCCACTAAAAAGTTTTCAAGCCTGGAATCACATGATTTCATTTAACTTCTGTGAAGGCACTGCTTGGATCGTGTTGTGGAGAATGGATTAAATAAAGTGGAGACTAGGGCGGGGAGACTAGTTAAGTGACTATTGTTTTGAAAGGATGGAATCAGCAGAGAGGAACTAATGGTCTGTATTTGGCGGTGGTAGTAAAAAATGAGAATGGGAGAAGGATTTTAGGTTATTTCTGAAGCAAGACCAATACAACTTTGGTTCATTTGGGCAAAAGGGTCAAGAAGAGGAATGAGTCCTGGACAACTACCGGGTTTCTGGCTTTTACAACCATTCGGACAGAGGTTCCTGTGTGGCACACAGGGAGACAGCTGTAGAAGGGCTGGACAGGAGGGATATTGGGAGGAATCGTTAGTGAGTAGTGAGAGATAAAGCCATGATGATGGATGGAGTCAGCCAGGGAAAGCATATAATATTAAATTTGAGGGAGGCCTGGGAAATGTCACTTTGTAGATATATACTTGTATTTGGCATTTTGCAGATATGTGTTTGTCATGTACATATACATATGTATATGTGTTTGCACATGGTTGAATGAACCCAAACCCAGCATCAGCTTGGAAAAGGAATAGTGAGTCATTAATATGGCCTTGCTGTTCTACACAGAGAATGTTTTTATAAATGAGAAAATTTATTGATTTTATTCGATCTATTATTGACACCATCCGTGACTCCCTAAAGAAATGTCACTTAGCCTTTTTCTGACTACCTCTTACATATTTCATCAGGCTTTGTTAAAGGCCAAATGAATACAGTAGATAAAATATTTTGAATTGCATGGAATAGGAGAAAATGAAAATTCCTGTGATGAAATATCATACAAGATAATTATTGATGATGATAAAATATTATAAAAAAAAGTAATCTCTTCTAAGAATCTCCATAGCAGCCTCATTTTTTAGGTACACGCATAAATATAGTATCATTCCACCTAAGGGCTTACAGTGGTTTTGAAAGTGGAAAACCTGATAATAATCAGTGTGTGAGTCACCACCAAGTAGCATTCCCCTCATTAATAACTAAGTGATGATGATAAAGCTCTTTTGAAATGTTAGAACAATAGAACACCTATTAATTGACTCCCTGTATTAAACAGTGTTTTTCATTCTGATACTTAAAACTCAAAGCTGACAGGCTACTCTCCAGATGAGGGTCTCCAATATTTTTTGTTCATGAATTCTCTACAAGAATTTTGAAAACTATGCACCCTCTCACACATGTTAAAGTTGGCATCTTCAGTTTTACAATATAGATTTAAATAGTAATGTTGTATTTAGATAGTAATTTAAGTAATAATAGTGATTTTTTTTTCCTAAAATTTTTTTTAACCTTTATTTATTTTTGAGACAGAGAGAGACAGAGCGTGAACGGGGAAGGGTCAGAGAGAGGGAGACACAGAATCTGAAACAGGCTCCAGGCTCTGAGCTGTCAGCACAGAGCCCGACGCGGGGCTTGAACTCACGGACCGCGAGATCGTGACCTGAGCCAAAGTCGGCCGCTTAACCGACTGAGCCACCCAGGCGCCCCAATATTGATATTTTAATAAAAACCATGTCATCACTTTTAAAGTATCCACTGGAATCTAAATACCATAGAGATTTGAAATCCACCATCATCCATTTTTTAAACACAAAAATAAGCTTTTTTTTAACTGCAGAAATTGTATATGTTCCTTTTCTTTTTAACCCTGTTTCCACTCCACTTTCTTTGCAGAACTTTATCCTAACTTAATATATGTATGCTTTAAAGGTTTTTATCAATCACCCTACCATATTTCTCTATAACAAAAATATATTTATAAATTTTAGTTAAAATATTTTGTGTTTCTTGTGACCGTATGATTCTCAGTGCTTATTAACATGTTTTTTTCTGGTATAAATTATTCTTATAATTGCTAGTAGTCCACATTTGGCCAACACAACATGTTTCCATTAAAAATTTTATGTGCAGCTGAATATAAAAATAAAGTTGTATTAAAACCACATCTCTTTATTGCTGTATAGAAATGCAACAGGGGTGGCTGGGTGGCTCAGTAAGTTAAATGTCCCGCTTCAGCTCAGGTCATGATCTCACAGTTCTTGAGTTCAAGCTTCTGCATTGGGTTCTCTGCTGACAGCTCAGAGCCTGGAGCCTGCTTTGGATTCTGTGTGTCTCTCTCTCTCTGCCTCTCCCCACTCATGCTCTGTCTCTTTGTCTCTCAAAAATAAATAAACATTTTTTTAAAAAAAGAAATGCAACAGATTTTGGTAGTTGATTTTGTATCGTGCGATTTTCCTGAATTTGTGGTATCAGTTCTAGCAATTTTGGGGGGAGTCTTTTGGGTTTTCTACAGAGTATCACTTCATCTGCAAATAGTGAAAGTTTGACTTCTTCCTTGCCATTTTGGATGCCTTGTATTTCTTTTTGTTGTCTGATTGCTGAAGCTAGGACTTCCAGTACTATGTTAAATAACAATGATGAGAATGGACATCCCTGTCTTGTTCCTGACCATAGAGGAAAAGCTCTCAGTTTTTCCCCATTGAGGACTATATCAGCTGTGGGTCTTTCATATATGGCCTTTATGATGTTGAGGTATGTTCCCTATTTTGTTAAGGGTTTGTATCAAGAATGGATGCTGTACTTTGTCAAATGCTTTTTCTTCATCTATTGAGAGGATCATGTGGTTCTTAACCTTTTTATTAATACTATTAGAAAACACAAAAGACTCCACCAAAAAACTGCCAGAACTGATACACTAATTCAGTAAAGTCTCAGGATACAAAATAAAATTACAGAAATCAGTTCCATTTCTATATACCAATAATGAAGCAGCAGAAAGAGAAATCAAGGAATTGATCCCATTTGCAATTGCACCAAAAGCCGTTATACCTAGGAATAAACCTAATCAAAGAGGTAAAAGATCTGTACTCTGAAAACTGTAGAACACTTATGAAAGAAATTGACGAGGACACAAAGAAATAGCAAAACATTCCATGCTCATGGACTGGAAAAACAAGCATTGTTAAAATGTCTATACTACCCAAAAATAATCTACACATTTAATGCAATCCCTATCAAAATACCACCAGCATTTTTTATGGAGCTAGAACAATGATCCTAAAATTTGTATGGAACCACAGAAGACCCTGAATTAGCCAAAGCAATCTTGAAAAAGAAAAGCAAAACTGAAGACATCACAATTCTGGACTTTAAGCTGTATTACAAAGCTGCAGTCATCAAGACAGTATGGTACTGGCACAAAAACAGACACATAGATCAGTGGAACAGAATAGAAAACCCAGAAATGGACCCACAACTATATGGTCAACTCATCTTCGACAAAGCAGGAAAGAACATCCAATGGAAAAGAGACTGTCTCTTCAACAAACAGTGTTGAGAAAACTGTATGGCAACATGCAGAAAAATGAACCTGGACCACTTTCTTACACAAGACACAAAAACAAATTCAAAATGGGTTAAAGACCTAAATGTCTGGCAGGAAACCCTCAAAATCCTAGAGGAGAACACAGGCAACAACCTCTTTCACATAAGCCAGAGCAGCTTCTTATTAGACACACAGTGAGAGGTAAGGGAAACAAAAGCCAAAATGAACCATTGGGACCTCATCAAGATAAAAAGCTTCTGCACAGTGAAGGAAACAATCAACAAAACTAAAAGACAATCTATGGAATGAGAGAAGATACTTGCAAATGACATATCTGATAAAGGGTTAGTATCCAAAATCTATAAAGAACTTACCAAACCTGACACTAAAAATCAAATGATCCAGTTAAGGAATAGGTAGAAGACATGAATAGACATTTTTTAAAAGAAGACATCCAGACGACTAGCAGACACATGAAAAGATGCTCAACATCACTTATTATCAGGGAAATACAAATCAAAACCACAAGGAGATACCATCTCACACCTGTCAGAATAGCTACAATTAACAACTCAGGAAACAACAGATGCTGGTGAGGATGCAGAGAAAGGGGATCTCTTTTGCGCTGCTGGTAGGAATGCAAACAGGTGCAGCCACTCTGAAAATCAGTATGGAGGTTCCTCAAAAAGTTAAAAAAGAACTACCCTATGATCCAGCAATTGTACTAGTATATATTTACCCAAAGGATATAAAAATACTGATTTGAAGGGGCACATGCACCCTGATTTTTATAGCAGCATTATCAACAATAGCCAAATTATGGAAAGAGCTCAAATGTCCATCAACTGATGAATGGATAAAGATGTGGTATATGTGTACACACACACACACACACACACACACACACACACACACAGGAATATTACTCAACCATCAAAAAGAATGAAATCTTGCCATATGCACAACGTGGATGGAGCTAGACTGTATTAAGCTAAGTGAAATAAATCAAAGGGGCACCTGGGTGGCTCAGTTTGGTTGAGTGTCCGACTCTTGATTTCGAGTCAGGTTATGATCTCACAGTTCGTGAGACTGAGCCCCATGTCATGCTCTGTTCGGACAGTGTGGAGCCTGTTTAGGAGTCCCTTTCTTCCTGTCTCTCTGCCCCTCCCCGCTCATGCACACTTGTGCTCTCTCAAAATAAATAAACATTTAAAAATAAATGAAAGAAATCAGACAAAGACAAATACCATATGATTTCATTCATGTGGAATTTAAGAAACAAAAAAGATGAACATAGGGGAAAGAAAAAAAAAAGAGGGAGGCAAACCATAAAAGAGACTCTTTTTTTTTTTAATATATAGTATTTATTGTCAAATTGGTTTCCATACAACACCCAGTGCTCATCCCAAAAGATGCCCTCTTCAATACCCATCACCTACCCCCCCTCCCTCCTACCCCCCCATCAACCCTCAGTTTGTTCTCAGTTTTTAAGAGTCTCTTATGCTTTGGCTCTCTCCCACTCTAACCTCTTTTTTTTTTTCCTTCCCCTCCCCAATGGGTTTCTGTTAAGTTTCTCAGGATCCACATAAGAGTGAAAACATATGGTATCTTTCTTTCTCTGTGTGGCTTATTTCACTTAGCATCACACTCTCCAGTTCCATCCACGTTGCTACAAAGGGCCATATTTCATTCTTTCTCATTGCCACATAGTACTCCATTGTGTATATAAACCACAATTTCTTTATCCATTCATCAGTTGATGGACATTTAGGCTTTTTCCACAATTTGGTTATTGTTGAGAGTGCTGCTATAAACATTGGGGTACAAGTGTCCCTATGCATCAGTACTCCTGTATCCCTTGGGTAAATTCCTAGCAGTGCTATTGCTGGGTCATAGGGTAGATCTATTTTTAATTTTTTGAGGAACCTCCACACTGTTTTCCAGAGTGGCTGCACCAGTTTGCATTCCCACCAACAGTGCAAGAGGGTTCCTGTTTCACCACATCCTCTCCAGCATGTATAGTCTCCTGATTTGTTCATTTTGGCCACTCTGACTGGTGTGAGGTGATATCTGAGGGTGGTTTTGATTTGTATTTCCCTGATGAGGAGCAATGCTGAAAAGAGACTCTTAACTCTAGAGAACAAACTGAAGGTTGCTGGAGGGGAGGTGGGTGGGGAATGGGCTAAATGGGTGATGGGTATTAAGGAGGGCACTTGTGTTGAGCACTGGATGTTATATATAAGTGATGAATCATGTTAACTAACTAGAATCTAAATAAAAACATGAAACATTAAATAAATAAAATTAAATTTAAAATCACATCTCTTAATGGTATTGAAGATTTTTTTTTAATTTGTTCATCTGTGAGTAAATTTTACATATTACTAGAATGAGACATATTCAGTTTAATGTTACTCCTACTTATCATTTTTAATGTGAGCACTGAAAAAAACTTGTACACATGGATGGTTAGACAGGAATGGAAGGAGTCGTATTATATCAGTTTCACTCAATTATCTGAACTGTTTTCAAGAGCTGAAATGCCAAAAATCACATAGTTCCATAGCAGCAAAAACTATTTTTAATGACCTAATTTGACTAGGTTTTCCTTCATTTTCTTCAAACCAAAGAGTTAGAGATCACTTGAATTTCAAAAGAATTTTTTTTCATCTAGTACCCAGGGTCATTCATTTTTTTTTTTTTTTAATGACACCAACACTCATTTTGCTAATTGACTCCTCATTGCCAGCCTGGAGCTCTTGTCACATGGGTAATTTATAGAAAGAAGGGTGAAAGGTTGTCTTTTTTTACATAAAGTAAGAGAGGGCAGTTTGGAGATGTGGACAAAGAAAATCCACTCTTCCCAGCAGCAAATATATTCTCAGATCAGTTGTAGAAAGTGTACATGCACGTTGAAAAGAGTGCAATAATGAATTATAAAATATAAAAACTTGGTTAATTTCTTTGAAAAAGGCAATTTGCTTTAACAATTGAGGACACCGTAGGTGCTATAAAACGTTATAAAAAAACTGGAAAAATCTTTAAATTTTGCACTCCTCTCGCTTGGTAAGTGTCTTTAAATTCTTGTTTCACTTTTTTTAATTTTAGAGAGTGCAGGCATGCAAGTGGGCTGGGGGAGAGGCATAGGGTGGGAGGGAGGGAGAGAGAGAGAGAGAGAGAGAGAGAGAGAGAATATCTTAAGCAGGCTCAGGTCAGAGCCCAACACAGGGCTTGATCCCACAACCCTGGGATCGTGACCTGAGCCAAAATCAAGAGTTGGACTCTCAACCAGCTGAGCCACCCAGGCACCCCTCTTGCTTCACTTTAAATCATAACTAAATATTTTATATAATTCATGGTTTATGCAACAATAATGAACACTTATTAAGAGGTCACTGTGTACCAGGACCTGTCCTTTTTTGTTTTTAATTTGTTTTCACTTGCTAGCTAATCCTCACAACAGCCCCAAGAGGTACATAACTTTTCATTCCCATTTTACAGATGAGGAAATTGAGATGGAGAGGAAATAACGTGCTTGAGATCACATGGCTAATAAGTGACACACGAGGCAGTTTTACACCAGAGTCCATGTTCTTAATAAGTAAGCTTTTACTCAAAGATCTTGATTAAATAAATATGGACCTGTAAGGTCCATATTTAGCCTTTTTATGATTTTTCTCTTTAATAAGCCCTTTTGATTAACTGATCAAGCAAGCATGTTAAGAGTTCTTCCCCTGGAATGTAAATGCTAAATGATAATAATAGTCTTAGAAACTCTAAGTCGGGAATGATGCAGGGCATCTTTTAGTGTCCAAAATCTGCTTCATCAGTTTGGTTACAAAAACATAATAAGTCATCGTATACATGGTAAAAAGTGGATATTAAAAAGTTTTAAGCAGTTCTGAACAAGTTCTTCTCATTTCTAACCAATTATCTATTTCTGTCATCTTAGTATGCCTTTGGAGAAGAATTTTCAGAATACTTTCAGGTACATCATGGAGTATGGCTAACAGTGTAAATATCCATATATTGTAATGAAACAGACAAACCCCTGTGCAGCTTCTAATACAAAGCATCTGTGGCCACTTCCATCCTTTTCTGCCAATCTTCCATGCCCTCCCCAATTCCTTGCTTTTGCTTAGCATGTCTAAGCTATTCAGGCTGTGACATCTGCATTTTCCTTCCTTTTCATATAAAGGAATCTCAAGCTTCTTCCTCTTTCCATTTCCTTAAAGTTAACACAGCATTCCAAAGTAAAATTCGTTTTCTCAAGATTTAACACTTAATTTGCAAATCTCTGTTCAAGCATTACCTCAGGCCAGACTCTGCGTTAGGCTCTATATAAAGCAAGGAGCAAAAAAGAAAGTGCTTCCTCCCTCACAGAGACTTTGTCTAGAAGAGGTGGAAGCAGCTGAGCCACAATCACTGTAACAGGGGGATAAGCAACACAAGAGGGATGCTGGACACACTGCCTGAATGGTGCCCAGGCAAGACCTAGTAGAGGAGCCATTGCAAATCAGCCTTTGTGTTGTAAATGCTTGACCTCCGCCTGGCCCAGGGGAGGCTGACTGCCTGGTTGGCTGACTGATGACTGACTCCCTTGTTGACTGGCCGCATGACTGAGATTGATGAGAGGAACCAAAGGAACCAAAGGGCAGTTGCTGGTTAACCTTCTCAACGCGTAACACCAGGGCTTTGGTTCCAGCTTTTAAGTTTTCCCTTCTGGCTGAGAAAGCGGGGCCCTTAAAACAGCCCTTCCTGCTATTTCTACTTTACCACTGAGGAGAATCTGAGGAGCTTGCTCTTGGTGCCCTCACCTCGCCTGGCTTTGGCAGCTCTTACTGTCCCTGCTACTGCTAAAGGGGAAAGAACACACGCAGCAGGAGAAGGACTCCCTTCCTTACCCAGGTACTTAGCCTCCTCCATACTGGCACCTGAAATGGAACATTCTGGACTAGTACAGGAAGAAGCCACAGGAAATTCCTATGGCTACAACACAGAGATTTGCTCTGTAAACTAGTCTTGAAAATTCACCTCCTACATTAGCATTTCCTATGCTAAACGTTTGTAAAAAGAAAGTTTGGAAGTTCTCTCAAAACCCGCATGGCCTATCAAAACCCGCATGGCCTAGGCTGTGAAACTTGGAGAATAGGTAGGAGGAAAAAGGAAGAAAAGCAGAAGTGGCTTGGCAGCTTGGGCCGAAAACCTGACTTAAAATGGAGGTAGGACACAGAAATATAAATCTCCTCATACAGGGGGCTTATCAACCTTAAACTCAACCTGGGATGTGTTAGATATTCAAGGAGTCACAGCTGGGTGATGGGGAAAGGCAGCCGGAATCACCAAGGGGAGGCACTGGGGTCCTGGGAAAAGCATGGATTTCAGATGAATTCAAACCCTGGCTTTGCCATTTAATAGCTATGTGACCTTGGACAAATCAACACCTTTAAATCTTCTCACTTTTCCCATGGTATTACTGTGAGGATGAAAGGAAACAATGTGTGTAGACTGACTACATCCTATCAATATTAGTTCCTTCCATGTCAAGTAAGCTAAGTGATTTCCTAAGGTCACACAGTTGGTTGTGTGGAAGCCAGACTGGGCTGGAAGGTGGACCCACTTCTCAATATGGAGTCTGCTCATTTCTCATGTACTCAGTAACCTACTTCTACCAGCTGCAACAGTGACCTGCTTTCAGCTTCTAACCCGCCCTCAGCTTCTAACACATTCCCTAAAAACAGAGTGATAAACAAACCTCTTTTAAGTTAAACAGCCATGAACTGGCCCAAATCCTTGGTGAAAAGAAAGAAAATACCTCCCAAGAAGATTTGTAGAAGCAAGAAACCTTTTGAGTATATGTCAGAGACCCCCCCAAATCTGCTGTTTAGAAGGCAAGTAGGAGTTTCTTTGTCCTAGCTCCTTCAAGCTTTGTGATAATTGACCTGTGTCACATTTTGAAAAGGATAACCCTGCCGTTATTGGCCTAGCAACTAATAGTTATTTGTATACTGATCAGTAGTTATTGTCAGTTTGATCTTTCCTGGAAGCATGCCATGGAAACTTGTCAAACTGTTTTGGTCCTGCCATGGGGAGCACCCTGGGTAGTCTTTGATGATAATCAAGACATCACTAACCAGTGGCTCCCTCTGTTGATTTGAAACCTTTGTAAATTGTTTGTTGTCTGATTGAAACCAACAAAAATGTAGAGAGTGCCCACTCTGTGCAAGAAATAGACTCAATCACTAAAGAGCACAAAGATCAAGACAGTGTGGCTGCTGTCCTCTAGAAGGAACAGGCCTGTGTACATGGAAAACAAAGGTACAAACGTGCACAAACACTATTTCGTTAACTGTCATCACAGCAAGGCTGAGGGGCAAACCATTCCCATGTCAATGGCTTAAGCAACAGTTATCTGTTCTCACTCCTTCATACGCAGGCTGGCTGGGGGTCAGCTGGTCTAGACTAGCTTTGGCAGGGCTGCTCTTCAAACTGCAGGGTTGAGTTCAGGTTTGCTCTGCATGACTCTCACCCTCCTTCACTTTGTGAAGGGCGTGGATACAGGGAGGGAAGAAGCTGAGTTACAGAGTAAGTAGCAGAACAAAAACTATAACCCAGTTGTGTAGCCTATAAAGTCTCTGTTCCACTCCATCCTCCTGCTAAAGTTTATGTCTCATGAGTTCTGCTCTCTGGTTTTTTCCATTGTGTCCTCAAGTGCCTGGCACAGAGTCGCACATAGTAGGATCCAATACATATTTACCCAAGAAATAATTAAATGAATAAGTGGTGCTGTGTCCATGAATGGTATTGACAGAGCAATGAAATATTTGGATGCCTTCTCACGATAAGTAACAATAGCACTGCTGTTAATACAAGAATTATGGAATGATAGGAGGACCATAGTCGGACATTTCACACGTATATTTTCTACTTAAACCTTTCCTTGTCGATAAAGCTTTTATATTAGCTAAAAGTCTTCAGAGAAGCTTTAACTCCTGGAGTTATTTAAAGAGTATGGAATGCCTTTGCAACTTAAAACTGGAAGTGTGATAAAGTTTAAGCAGTGTTTTAATTGGCCTTTCTTAGTTTTCCCTGAGGCAGATAAACCAAAACCAACAGAAGAAGCTGACAGTGAATAACAGCAAGTAATAAATCTTGATGATCTGGGACTTAGGTATTGTTCCTGACAGCACATGCCTTCCATGTAGAATCTAATAGAAAGCTCCTTTAGTAGATAAAACTGATGAATATTATAATCCCGGTTTGAATAGACTCTTGAGTTCTTGTGTTCAGATTTTAGCAACAGACATGCAAACTTAAGGATACAGAACAGAGATGAATGCCAAAAATATAACTGTTTTGCTTGAAATTTCTTTATTATGAACAAAAACAGTTTAAATGACTCAAAATGAATTAGTAGCAGCTTTCTGGACATGCAATTAAACATCTGTCCAAAAACTTCTTCTGTGGATTAGGTCCTGACATAGTAAGTTTCCGGTGAGCAATCAGTATCAGTTACAGCGCTTAAGAATGGTAAATGCCGTCCTGAATACTTTGGCTCCAGATGCTAGAAGACTAAGGGAAGATGTCTTTGGGTGATTCAAAGATAGAGGGGGGTCTCGGATGAACTAAGTCCTTCTGTGAATTGTTGATTTCTTTTTAAGCGACCTGATTTCCTTTAACACTTGAAGGAAAAGAAATATTTTAGAAAGCAGGCTTGGCAGGGCACCTAGGTGGCTCAGTCTTTTAAGTGTACAACTTGGGCTCAGATCATGATCTCACAATTACTGAGTTTGAGCCCCTCGTTGGGCTCTGTGCTGACAGCTCAGAGCCTGGAGCCTGCTTTGGATTCTGTGTCTCCCTCTCTGTGCTCTGCCCCCACACTTGCGTGCGTGCACACACACGCGCGCTCTCTCTCTCTCAGAAGTAGGTAAGTGTTAAAAAAAATAAAAAAAAAAAAAGAAAGCAGACTGGGCAGTAGGATATGGATCTTTTAAGTGTTGGAAAGAATCCTAAAGTTACTTAACCTATAAGCACCAACACCTTTGAAATTAAACTCCCATAATTCCAATATGTCATGTGACTTGGTTTAATGCCCATATTCCTAGTGTTTATAATGTAAGATAAAAGAAATCAGATGATATCAAAAGAGGCCCTCTGAAAGGAGGCAGTAGAAGTCCCAGTTTCTTGTCATGAGGAGTTCTTCATCTGTCAAGCTCCAAAATAGACTCAGTTCTTAACCCAGGCCATTCACTAGAGTTTCCTTGGAAGTTTTAAAAATATCAATGCCCCAGGCCCACCCCAGAGATTATGATTTAATTAATAAGGAGTGGAGCTGGACATCTATATTACTGTTAAAATTTTTCCAACAGAGTCCAATGTGCAGGAAGGTTTGAGGAATACAGGAAGTCTCTGGAAGATGGGAGTGGAGTCACCTGTGGCCTCACTCCCTCACTTGGGCCTCCTGCTCTTCCATAACCTCATATACCCAAAATAGAAATTGTAGGCCACAGAACAGAGGATCTAGGAGTAAGCCACTCTAATCCAAATACCAAACTCATTCCCATAAATGAGTTGCGGCCAGTGGATGTCATCCAAAGTGCTTGCTCTCTGGAAAAGGTTCTGAAGCTTGCGGGGCCCTTCTATTGGGTCTCAGTGCCCCTCTCACAAGAGAAAGAATAAAATGCTCACGTTGGGAACATAAAAACTTGCATCTTAGATAGTCTTATTGAAAACAAAGGACAAGGGCAATTTAATTCACATCTTGTATGGGCTTAGTAAATTAATAGTGATCCTAGAAATACATCCTATATTTCTGCCCATGAGAACAGGGTAGTAAATTATTCTTTTGCAATAATATCTCATTCCTTTTCCATCTGATAGACATCAGTACCTGAATTCAGAGGATATGTATTTGGTCTGTATTTTAATGAGTCATTTAATTTGATGAGTCAGAATTTTGGTTTTTGCAGCCAAGAAATATGATCAGTATGCATCTATAATTCTTTTTCATCTTAGAAATCACTATTGTTTCCATGGAATCGGTTGAGATGATGAATATTAAATCTGGCTTTTCCTTGTGTGCATAGAAGTAAAATGGCAGACAAGAAAGATCAGTGGCAATAGAGAGAGACTTTGTATTTAACAAGATATTTATACTGAAATATCACAGTCCAGCCCTATCAGCTTTCTGCTACCATCCCCTTTAGAAGACCTATAAGGGGAACTGCATGCTACTCAAAATTGCAGTTCTGAGATGACTTATCAATCAAATGGAAACCAATAGTTGGAGAGCTCTCTTTTCTCAAAGAAAACTGCTGAGGTAAATATGTCAAGCCAGGAAGAAAAGGATCAAAGGCATGCAGAGGAAACTTTTCAGAGGAAATCATTAGGAGTGTCCAATAGTCTTACAGAGCGAGAGTGTCTACAGGTACCAGAAGCTTCCGGGTAGTCACTAATACCTCCTTCCAGCCTTGGGAGCAGTCAATGGTTCATTGACCAAGAAGGATTTAAAAAAAAAAAAAAAAAAATGAACAACAACAACAATAACCCAGAAAGTTTGATCCTCGGATGAACATTTAAAAAATCTCATGGACAGGAGTGCCTGGGTGGCTTAGTCAGTGAAGCTTCCAACTTTGGCTCAGGTCATGATCTCATGGTTGGTGAGTTCAAGCCCCATGTCAGGCTCTGTGCTGACAAGTCAGAGCCTGGAGCCTGCTTTGGATTCTATGTCTCTCTCTCTCTCTCTGCCCCTCCTCCACTCATACTCTCTCTCAAAAATAAATAAACGTTAAAAAAAATTTTTTTTTAAGTCTCATGGACAAAATAACCTACAGAAGAGGTCAAAGTTTTGAACCATGCAGAATTTTTCCTTGATTTACTCATTCATTCAACAAATATGTTTAGGACATGTCAGGCACTGTTTTTAGCGCTGGAGATAAGGCTGCTTTTCTTCAGTTTTGATAGAATTTCATCTCATAAAAGGTGATAGAGGTTCAGGAAAAGATTTTCCCTCTGGTACATTTCATTTTCATAAGCTTCAGTAGAACTTCCTCCCAAGTCAAATACTGTTCTCCTTTGACTCTACAAACTTCCTGCAAGACGGCAGTCTTCACAGAGAGGAAGAACATGCGTATCCTGA